>NC_088399.1:34725733-35050733 GCF_034236695.1 Oncorhynchus nerka
TGAGAGCGAGCCAGTCCTCATTTCTGATCTGATTTTGCTGTGATTCAAGTCCTTGCGACATCACATCTGATGTAATCCTACTCTGGATTAGAGGACCATTCAAGCGCTCTCTCTCTCTCGCTGTGTGTGTGTGTGTCTAGATGCACTCATGCATGTGTGTTACTGTATGACAGACATGAAGGAGTCCTGTTGAGGGTTTGACTCTATTATAGTAAGGTTTAGTATATTGTTAAGGTGTACAACATTGGCAGCGAAGAGCTGAATTGCAGTCAATCTAAAAAAATTAAAATAAAAATTCCATAAACAAATCAATGGTGAAAATGTGTGATAAATGCCATTGTGAGGAAGGAGGGAGAGTCACGATCAGCCACAAATAAGTGAAAGCCACTAGAGCCTTGGTCAGGGACAGAGTAATACAGATTTGGACTTGGCGCAATGATGACTGTGGTCAGCAGCACAACTTTTCTTTGTAGCCAGTAGCTAGCCAGCTCCTCCCTGACCACCACCAACCGGAGAGCTCACCATACATGGGTAATAGTCTGAAGTAGTACTCCCCAGCATCTGCAAACATCCTCTGCCATCTCAATTGTCCTCTCTGGGCTATTTCTTAGGGCTTCTCTGTTCAACCTCAAACTCGCATTTAAATTTAAAAATCCAGTTAGCCAGCTTGCTATCCAAACCAACCATCCAACCATTTGACTTGCTTGACAGTTTTGAAACACCGTGGTGGTTTCAGACAATAATAATTGTTTTGTCAATTCTTAAAACAAAATGTTAAAAAAATGCTATAAAAAAACAAATATGTACTGCAGAGAGATGACTCATAGCCTCCTCACTGCGCTCCACCCATTACATGTAAAGGAACAGCACTCTGCAGACCACACTGGAAGACAGAGTGCATTTGGAAAGTAATCAAACCCCTTCACATTTTGCGAATTTTGTGAATTTTTACATTTATTCTAAAATTGATTAAATACATATTTTTTTCAGTCACACAATGCCCCATAATGACAAAGAAACCCCTTTTTTTTGCACATTTATTCCCCCCCAAAAAACAGAACTATTACATTTACATAAGTATTCAGACCCTTTACTCAATACTTTGTTGTGTATGACGGTACAAGCTTGGCACACCTGTATTTGGGGAGTTTCTCCCATTCTTCTCTGCAGATCATATCAAGCTCTGTCAGGTTGGATGGGAAGCGTCTCTGCACAGATGTTCAATCGGGTTCAAGTCCGGGCTCTGGCTGGGCCACTCAAGTACATTCAGAGACTTGTCCCGAAGCCACTCCTGTGTTGTCTTGGCTGTGTTTAGTGTTATTGGAAGGTGAACCTATGCCCCAGTCTGAGGTCCTGAGCACTCTTGATCAGGTGTTATCAAAGATCTCTCTGTACTTTGCTCCATTCATCTTTCCCTCCCATCCTGACTAGTCTCCAAGTCCCTGCCGCTGACAAAACATCCCTACAGCATGATGCTGTCACCACCATGCTTCACCGTAAGGATGATATTGGCGAGGTGATAATCGGTTCCTGGTTTCCTCCAGACGTGAAGCTTGGCATTCAGGCCAAAGAGTCCAATCTTGGTTTCATCAGACCAGAGAATCTTGTTTCTTATGGTCTGAGAGTCTTTAGGTGCCTTTTGGTAAACTCCAAGCAGGCTACCGTGTGCATTTTACTGAGAAGTGGAATCCGTCTGGCCACTCTACCATAAAGGACTGATTGGTGGAGTGCTGCAGAGAAGGTTGTCCTTCTGTAAGGTTCTCCCATCTACACAGAGGAACTCTGGAGCTCTGTCAGGGTTACCATCGGGTTCTTGGTCACCTACCTGACCAAGGCCCTTCTCCCTCGATTGCTGAGTTTGGCTGGGTGGCCAGCTCTAGGAAGAGCCTTGGTGGTTCCAAAATTCTTCCATTTAAAAATGACGGAGGCCACTGTGTTCTTGGGTACACTTCCCCAGATCTGTGCCTCGACACAATCATGTCTATGAGCTCTACGGACAATTCCTCACGGCTTGGTCTTTGCTCCGAAATGCACGGTCAACTGTGGGACCTTATATAGACAGGTGTGTGCCTTTCCAAATGTCCAATCAATTGACTTTACCACAGGTGGACTCCAATCAAGTTGTAGAAACATCTCAAGGATGATCAAAGGAAACAGAATGCACCTGAGCTCAATTTTGAGTCTCAGGGTCTAAATACTTAAGGCATTTATGTCTTTTATTTTGAATAAATTTGCAAAATATTCAAAAATATCTGTTTTCGCTTTGTAATTATGAGCTATTGTGTGTAGATTGATATGGAACATTTATTTAGAATAAGGCTGTAAAGTTTCAAAATGTGGAAAAAGTGAAGGGGTAAGAGCTGATCCAGTTTGTTTGGGGGGGGTTAAAGATGAAGATTTAAGGAGGATATAATGATTCATGATCTGTGCTTCGATAATAACCTTCAAGCTCCAGGACTATTACAATCTGGGATGAGATTCCTCAATGTCAGTGGTCAACAACCTTTTCTGAGTCAAGATAACTTTCTGAGTCAAAATGCAAGCCAAGATATATCGCTCAGATTTATTTACACATGACTATGCAACATTAACCAATTAAAAAGCAATGAGGTTTGTGCACTAGGCTATCAGCCCAACATATTATCATTGCATATTAACTACGCTTCTCAGATCATTTTGAAATTATATTTAAAAATAATTGGGTATGTCATCACACTGGTAATAGATCATTTGTTGTTTTACTTGTGAGGCACAGCTAAGTGAGCATAATAATGTGTTTCTTTTTTTTTTACAAGACTGATGGACTGCATCAGTCTGAGAGGAGGGAGGGAGCAGAGGTGAGGCTGTCTTTCACCCAACTCACACTCCCTCCGTCCTCCTTCCCTCCACTGAGAAAAGGGGATACAGTCTTCCAGCTGCCTCATGCACCAATTAATGTTGTTACTGCTATGACCAGAGAAAGTGAAATATTCCTCGATATTAAAAAATATAATAATAAAAACGCAAGCTTATCAGAAGGAATACTTTGCTATACTCATTCAATGCAGCTGCAGTGCTGGTGGCTTATAAAGCTTATAGGCGTTGAACCAAGTGCTGACAGTGCTGAATAACAACTTAAACATGAACTTACTGTACACATAAAAACAGCAGCTCTTTGCTGTTTTTGTTGAGTCTCTAGTCATTTTTTAAAAAGTTTTGAAATCTCACAGTATACACTTTGCTGTGGATTCAAGTTTGTTTTTACAGTCTATGGCTCGAGGAAACTGTGCAGACACAGTGATCTGAGCTATCTGATTTGCCAGTGGTAGGCCTATAGGTGCACTTGATTAGCTCTCTGGGCCTGCCGGGTAGGCAGAGTTCTACCTTCGGACCCATGAAATGGTTAAAAATGGGAACACTTTGCCTTCCTGGCTTAGGGCTGCTGTCGCCCCATAGCACTAACTTCTGTCATCATGAAGTGCTTTGAGAGACTAGTCAAGGATCATATCACCTCCACCTTACCTGCCAGCCTAGACCCACTTCAATTTGCATACCACCCCAATAGGTTCACAGATGATACAATCTCCATCACACGGCACACTGCCCTATCCAATCTGGACAAGAGTAATACCTATGTAAGAATGCTGTTCATCGTCTACAGCTCAGCATTCAACACCATAGTACCCTCAAAAGTTCATAAATAAGCTTGAGGCCCTGGGTCTCAACCCCAACCTGTGCAATTGGGTCCTGGACTATCTGACGGGCCGCCCCCCAGGTGGTGAAGGTAGAAAACAACATCTCCACTTCGCTGATCCTCAACAATGGGGCTCCACAAGGGCGCGTGCTCAGCCACCTCCTGTACTCCCTGTTCACCCATGACTGTTGGCCATGCACGCCTTTAACTCAATGATCAAGTTTGCAGATGGGCAAACAGTAGTGGGCTTGATCACCAACAACAATGAGACAGCCTACAGGGAGGAGGTGAGGGCACTCGGAGTGTGATGTCAGGAAAACAACCTCTCACTCAACGTCAACAAACAAAGGAGATGATTGTGAACTTCAGGAAACAGCAGAGGGAGCACCCCCCTATTCACTTTGACGGGACAGCAGTGGAGAAGGTTGAAAGTTTTAAGTTCCTCAGCGTACACATCACGGACAAACTGAAATGGTCCACCCACATAGACAGTGTGGTGAAGAAGGCACAACAGCGCCTCTCAAACATCTGGAGGCTGAAGAAATGTGGCTTGTCACCTAAAACCTGCACAAACTTTTACATCGGCTGGTACGGCAACTGCACCACCTACAACCACATTACTCTCCTGGGGGTGGATTGGTATGCACAACGCATCACCGGGTGCAAACTACCTGCCCTCCAGGACACCTATAACACACAATGTCAAAGGAAGTGTCACAGGAAGCAATGTCAAAGGAAGTGTCACAGGAAGGCCAAAAATATCATCAAGGACAACAACCACCCGAGCCACTGCCTGTTCACCCCGCTACCATCCAGAAGGCAAGGTCAGTACAGGTGCATCAAAGCTGGGACCAAGAGACTGAAAAACAGCTTCTATATCAAGGCCATCAGAACATTAAACAGCCATCACTGGAACAGAGGCTGCTGCCTACATACAGACCCAAAATCATTGGCCACTTTAATAAATGGATCCCTAGTCACTTTAATAATGCCACTTTAATAATGTTTACATATCTTACATTACTCATCTCATATGTATATACTGTATTCTATACCATCTATTGCAACTTGCCTATGCCCCTCGCTCATCGCTCGTCCATATAATTATATGTACATATTCTTATTCCATCCCTTTACTTAGATTTGTGTGTATTAGGTAGTTGTAGTGGAATTGTTAGATTACTTGTTAGATATTACTGCACTGTTGGAACTAGAAGCACAAGCATTTCGCTACACTCGCATTAACATCTGCTCACCATGTGTATGTGACTAATAAAATTAGATTTGTGCACTTACCGCTAACAGTGCGAAACAAATTTAAAAAATAGGAACGCATTGCTTTATCGTTGGGTTTTTTCCGAAACGTTTGGTGATCGACTAGGAATGCCATGGACATCGACCAGTTGATCACGATTGACCAGTTGGTGACCACTGCTTTATGTTAACAGATTAGAGCCTAGCGCTAACGTTTGGCTGACAATCCCCTGTCTCTGGTGTCAACAGGGAGGTTGGTTATGGCTCCATTTAGATTATGATGATGAATTATGGAGGATTTTACCCACAGAAGAT
This sequence comes from Oncorhynchus nerka, assembly GCF_034236695.1. Lineage (NCBI taxonomy): Eukaryota > Metazoa > Chordata > Actinopteri > Salmoniformes > Salmonidae > Oncorhynchus > Oncorhynchus nerka. The sequence continues at coordinate 34,730,976 of NC_088399.1, forward strand.
AAAAGGAGATGATGGCTCTAGTTCCCTACATGTCGGTGTGTGTGTCTCTCAGTGTAATTGTTTATGTGTGTGCACACGTTAGCTCGCAATTCTGCAGCTGGACCATCAAAGTTATTTGATTCCTATTTTTAGAAACATTCTGGGTTGTCCATCTGTAGATGCTCTACAGACTATCATAATATCAACAAACTATCTGTTGATAAGCAACTGCTTGCTAAGGTTACGGTTAGGGTTAGGTTTAGAAGAAGAGTTAGGGTAAGGGGGAAGGTTAGGTTAAGAGTTAAGTTTAGGTTAGGATAAGAGTTAGGGTTAGGGTTTGTAGATAGTTAGTTGAAAGGTTACTGATCGTCTGCAGAGCATCTACAGATGGACTAGCCAAATAAAGTGTTACCCAAAGGTTTAATCACTCCCTTTGGAATATCAATTATGGAGAGGCATTCAAGTATGAAGTATGTTTGACGTATGCTCTGACTATATAACAAAAATGGCTGCAAAAAGTAGCAACTTATGATACACATTTTTTTCAATTGAAAACACACACATTAGATGTTTCATTAACATGTATACAGTACCAGTCAAAGGTTTGGACACACCTACTCATTCCAGGGTTTTCCTTTATTGTGGCTATTTTCTACATTGCAGAATAATAGTGAAGACATCAAAACTGTATGGAATCATGTAGTAACCAAAAAAAGTGTTAAACAAATCTAAATATGTTATATATTTGAGATACTTCAAAGTTGCCACCATTTGCCTTGATGACAGCTTTACACAATTGTGGCATTCTCTCAACCAGCTTCATGAGGTAGTCACCTGGAATGCATTTCAATTAACAAGTGTGCCTTGTTTAAAGTTAATTTGTGCAATTTCTTTCCTTTTTAATGTGTTTGAGTCAATCAGTTGCATTGTGACAAGGTAGGGGTGATAAACAGAAGCCCTATTTGGTAAAAGACCAAGTCCATATTATGGCAAGAACAGCTCAAATAAGCAAAGAGAAATGGCAGTCCATCATTATTTTAAGACATGAAGGTCAGTCAATCTGGAGTATTTCAAGAACTTCAAGTGCAGTCACAAAAACCAACATGCGCTGTGATGAAACTGGCTCTCATGAGTTAACTAATCCAAGTTTATAATTTTAAAATTATAAAATTGGATTAGCTAACACAACGTGCCATTGGAACACAGGAGCGATGGTTGCTGATAATGGGCCTCTGTACGCCTATGTAGATATTCCATTAAAAATCATCAGTTTCCAGCTACAGTACAATAGTAATTTACAACATTAACAATGTCTACACTGTAGTTCTGATCAATTTTATGTTATTTTGGGGCGGCAGGTAGCTTAGTGGTTAGAGCGTTGGGCCAGTAACTGAAAGGTTGCTAGATCGAATCCCTGAGCTGAAAAGGTAAAGAAAAGGTCGTTCTGCCCCTGAATGAGGCAGTTAACCCACTGTTCCTAGGCCGTAATTGTAAATAAGAATTTATTCTTAACTGACTTGCCTAGTTAAATAAATATATATATTTTTTAATGGACAAAAAATGTGCTTTTCTTTCAAAAACAAGGACCTTTCAATGTGACCCCAAACTTTTGAACGGTAGTGTATTATTATTATTATTATTTTATTTGTATATCTTTTTTTTTTCTTTGCGATTTTGGAAATTCTCCCGTGACCGCATTTTCATATCAGGTTAGCCCCATACGGGGTCGCGACCCCTAGTTTGGGAATCCCTGTAATAGATAGAACAGTGATGAATGTAGTCGTTACAAAAATGTATTTTTAAACGATAATTTCAAAAAGGTTTTGGCCTTAAAACTCTCTTATTGTAGTTGTAAATCTATTTATGTAATGAACGTTAAAAAAAAATTAGAATCTGAAATGACCAAACCGTGTTGATATTGCTGATGTATCTCTAACCAAAACGTTGTTTCCAAGAAATCTTGTCCACCTCTTTGGTTATGTCCTTTTGCAGACATGGCTTAGTGCACTCTCTGATCCACCTGAATTAGGTTTTACTTTGAAAGCTTGAAAATGTTATAATTTTTTTCATTAGAAAATTGAGGATTGAATTGAAAATAGCTAATTTCATCAATAGCAGCTGAAAAAATTATGTGCTTGCCTCATATAACCACTACTGCATACTATCCTTAAAATGGCACAAAAACTATTGAAGGATTAGTGAAGAAAATGTTACATCATCTCTATCCACTCAATGTGCAAACATGAACTTGGCTTTTTACTTTTTACAACCTTTAATATTTAGGTTGTCGGCTACCATAAGAAGGTGGATTTGGCTTCATGCGAAAATATAACACGACATGCAATTCCCCAAGTCACCAATATGCAAACACACATATGATGAAGAAATATGCTTCCATATGTGTCTTTAAACCAGGCACGCCAGCAACATGGCCCATGCAAGTGGCAGGAGTTGGCCAGTATCCTTATTTTTTCTTCCCTCCAGTATTTTTGATTTGTAGACAGCTTAATAACCTGTCAGAACCATTTTCCATGGGGAAGGAGGTTAAGACATGAGATATGGCTTGCTCCAGGGAAGATTGCTACTGTTACGCCATGAGAAAACAAGGCCAAATGGGTTCACTGAGATGAAAATGAAATATTTCTCAAAGGTCAAATTATATAATCTCAATATCAAATCATTTCTGAGTAACAATTAAGTACCTTACTGTGATTGTTTAAAAAAAAGAATGTCAAAAATAATTTATGACTACCTGGGAGTGGTCTGAGTAGAGAGTAGAAAACTAAACACTAGCTATTATTGACAGAGAGGTTTGGAACTCTCTTTCTTATTGGTCTATTAACTAATTTACCGGCTGGTAATATCACCAGACAGTCCAAAACTCAATCCCACCATAACAGGCAACATTTTCAAACAGCTTTTACACTCAAATGGAATTATCATAATTTTCATGATTTCACAGTATTATTTCAATCTCAGTGTGGAAATATATATAAAACATAGGAAAATCACATTCTTTGACTGCACTGGGCCTTTAAGGGGGGAACATTGAGATAAAAAGGAAGTAGACAGAAAAATATCCACCATGATTTGGTATCTAATGATGAGGCTAGCCCATTATGAAAGTACAGTAGTCCTAGGCCAGCTGGCCTGGCCACTTCATCCGAAACAGTCACAATCAATGTAATCGGTGGGGGAACTGAGGTAAGGAAAATGTGTTATTACATCAGAATATGACAACCTCAGTCGAAGATTATGAAATGGCCACCTTCACATGGCCAGAAAGGCTTCTGGAAAAGCACCACAAGGTGATTTACCTCAGACCAGGCAAGCAAGAAGGTGTTGGATGAACCCTGGCACTGGGAAGCTACATGTAGCAATTTATAATTCATTTACAAAAACACAAGGCTTTCTCAGAGGGATGGATGCGCTTTCCCTCATTTCCCCTTCTCTCGCCACCACTCACTGTGTCCATTTTGGCTGCTGTGGGCATTAGGCTTCCTCTGTCTGCTGGGAGATAGGGAAGCTTGTAAGTAGTCTGGGTAGACATTTGACTAGGTGTTCAGAAGTTTTATTGCTTGGGGGTAGAAGCTGTTTAGAAGCCTCTTGGACCTAGACTTGGCTTTCCGGTACCGCTTGCTATGCGGTAGCAGAGAGAACAGTCTATGACTAGGGCCTTCCTCTCACACCGCCTGGTATAGATGTCCTGGATGGCAGGAAGCTTGGCCCCCGTGACGTACTGGGCTGTACATACTACCCTCTGTAGTGCCTTGCTGATCAGGCCTACCACTGTTGTGTCATCGGCAAACTTAATGATGGTGTTGGAGTCGTACCTGGCTGTGTAGTCATGAGTGAAAAGGGAGTACAGGAGGGGACTGAGCACGCACCCCTGAGGGGATAATGGTGTTGATGTGAGACATGACCAGCCTTTCAAAGCACTTCATAGCTACAGACGTGAGTGCTACGAGTCGCTAGTCATTTAGGCAGGTTACCTTAGTGTTCTTGGGCACAGGGACTATGGTGGTCAGCTTAATGAAATAACAGGATGTATGGCTTTCCCAGGCATTTCAGATAATCACATAATATCCCTGCTGGATTGTAGCCGTACTGTAATACAGCTAATGGTCTGTAATTTGGGAGCTGTAGTGGGTCCTGGTGGTTTACTTTGTCCTTGTGATGGTGACTGGGGTTATGGGTGATGAAAGACAATTGGACCACAGCTGCACTCTCCCAAAAACACCCTAAACGTACACCTCCCACTCAACATTGACCACCGTGGCTGATTTCCCATCATCCCCTGGGCGCTGACAACCGACTCATAACATTGCAGTTTCTACCCCTATGCCGTCTCCAAGACAACCAGTTATATACAGTAAACACTGAAGTGTGAAAACATGATTCACTGGGGATCTATGAAGAGCAGAGATACAAGGGGTCTGTAACTTGACTAATTTGACCACTTTTAGGACTAATATGTTTATATATATTTTTCTGTCGGGTCGTAAGGGAGATTAATTGAACTAGCAAGGGGTAAAACAGTAAAAACTGTTAGCATTGAGATGGTGGGCTTCCAGTTGGTCGTCTGCCAACCTTCCAAAGTCTGGCTTTTCATTTATGTTTAATTTACAGACTGTTTACTCACCAACTCTCTTTCCACCTTCCATACATGTATCTCTGAATAGAACCCAGTTGACAAGAGTCCATGTATAATCCTCCTTTACAGTATGGATGTGGGTGCTGTCTTGCTCTGTGCAACAAAAGATAATAGCCATTCTTTCATGACAATAACGAGCTAATATGGCTGTAGAACATCAAGTTGACATCAGTTTGACCAATTCAAAAACAAGTGAAAGCCCTCTGACATTGGAGCCATATTCGAGCAATTGCGAAGTATAGGTGGAATGCTAAAAATGAAATTCTGACAATTCACTCCAGAACACAATAACATATTCTCCAAAGGATGAAAGGCAATATGTTTTTTTTATGAAGCTCAGAGCATGTAGGGCAATGCAGCTAACGTTTAGGCATTACATGTCAAATTGGGATTTGGAACCGACTTGCTCATTGTCTTTCTACAGGCTGGCCCATGACATTTAACTATGGCAGATTGGGATATTTTTTTATGATAGGCAGTCTGACAATGTTTACCCCAATACCCTGTAATATTGTTTCTGTTGCAAACAAAGTGCTACTGCACAGGTACAAAGCTAATTAAATAAGTACAAGTGCAACCAAATATATTGTTGATTAACACATTTCCTCTTTCTTTCTTTGCATTCTTGACTGAACACCTGCCTGGGCATTATGCAGCTATGCAACTTTCTGTTCTCTATGAGCCCTCAATGTAGCCTAACCAGCCTGAACGAAGATGAAGTCATCCCTGACCTCTGTCTTGGCTGTCACCACGGAACTGAGAACCTAAGAAGCCTTTCACTCTCCAGGTCAGACAGAAACCTGCTTGCCCCTCCATCCGCGTCCACATTCCTCAGGGTCTGTTAACTTCACATTCTTGACCAGCCTCTTGATGCCTCAGGAGACCTTCCCCACTGGCCCACCACCTAGCCATCCCGACCCCCATCCTCTCCCCCTCGTCTCCCATCCCTCTTCTCTGGGCTTGTGGTTAGTGATCCAACTACATCAGTCTGGTTACATAACCAGCTGTATAAATATTGCAAGTGCTACAGCTATCTCCATATGTTTTTTTTCTGGGCTATTTATACTTCAGGGGCTGCCTGGCTAGAGATGGTGAAAGAGGGAAGCGAGGAACAGGGCTTTTATGGAAGATGAGAGTGTACACAGTAACTGTCAAGAAAGATAAATTGGGCAGCTCAATCAAATCATTCCTGTCAGCCAGACAATAACTCCATCTCTGATAGCCTCGTCAGACCCAGGTTTGAACTGGTAGCCTCATCATGCATGCTATATTTACCGATAATGAGTGCGTGGCATTTCTCTTGAAACCTCAGTGATAATGAATGTTACAGTAAACTTTACAGTTCACTGAGCAAACCACTTAATGCTGACCATATTTAATTGTGGTTAAATATTAACCCCATGCTTTTTCGTGATCCTCTTGTGAGCACTCGTGCTAAACTGATGTTTTCTTCAGAAAGGAACTTGATCTTTCTATCACGTTTTGTTATCCTCCATTTAATCACACACAGACAAATATTTTGAGTCACTGAATTACTGAAGTCAGGTAGTAATAATAGTTTGGGGGGTGCTTATATTTGAACTGTTACACACAAATGTGTTTTTTTTTGCATATCGCAACTACCCCTGAGACACCCGCAGGGAGTCACGGTCACCATTGTACAGCGCCCTTGGAACAATTAGGTTTAAGTGCCTTGCTTAAGGGAACAGTGACAGATTTCTTCAACTTGTCAGTTACAGTACTGAAACCAGCAACCTTTCGGTTACTGGCCCAACACTCTAACCTCGAGGCTACAGCCGCTCTGGGTCTAAGAATGTAATGTTTTGGTCATTTGAAGCACTTAATAATTGACCAAATGTAGCTCTAGTCTTAGGCTATACCCCCTGCTAACAACTCAAACAAGTGTTTTGTGTGTGTGTGTGTGTACCTGGACCTGCGTGTGTGTGTGTTTTGTTGTGTCTGTATAACTTTATGTTTTTATTTGTTGTATTTATTTATTTTTTCAATCGTTAGTTTTATGTTGTTTTGTTTTTTCGTTTTTTTTATATACACTGTAAACCTCTTTGAAATGGAACTGTATGTTCTAGGTGTGTTAACCTGTCTGTGGAGTCTCATTATTGCAGCGTGCCATTTGTATATTTTCTCATGTCTGCCACAAAAATAAAAGCAGTGGAAAGAGCCCAATAATAACGTATTTTCTCTGTTGTCCAGACGCTAGATTGGACCAAGAGCCAATGAATAAATCCACTTATTCTCCCCCCTCAGGCTAGACTATATATAGCTCCGTCTGCATATGATTAGTTATGCTGTTAAAGTGAAAACACACCAAAAACGCTCATTTCCACCCACCAAGAAGAGAGAAAAAATAACAACATATTTTCCATTCACACATCAAGGGCTAGACGGCATATATAAACTGAAAGCTAACATTTTGGGGTTTGTTTATTTTTCTCTGAAGTATTTCATTGTGGCACCTCTTCGCTCAAAAAAAAGACTGGGTTAAAAATAACCCACTTTTACATTTTAAATTCATCTAGAATCTGATAGAATGTTCATATTTCATGTACCAAGGTTCATATTTGTGTTATTTAAGCCATTGTGTAAAATAGGTCATTTGTAACAAGTCAAATCCAACATTTTAAATTCTGACAGCACAGGCCTGAACCATTATGGCCTGTTGTTAGAGATGGAAAATGAATCTGCAAAGAAATATATTTTGTTCTCCAAGAGCATATGAATGGTGGTTTTGTTATGATTTAGCTTTGGCCATTTATGTTAAAAAAAAAAATTTAAAAACTTGTGAAAAGCTCAAAATATGAGGTCAATAAAATTCCATCCTGGCCTCCAGGATTTGTCTGGAATGTGTCACTGCTTGGATAGTAACTTTATCTCTGCACTTTTTACTAGCTTTGACAATTTCTTGGCAAATAACAACTTTTAAATCGATTGAATATGTGAGTCATTAAACACATTCTCAGAAAATACCAAAATACTACATTGTCCAAAAATAGGCATTTTCAGGACTTTTTAATAGTTACGGGCTTAGTTGTGGATTCTCTCCTTGCGTTGGCCTGGTGTTGGCCTATGGTCGCAGGTCTGTTTGTTCTGTCCTGCCAACTACTATGGTCATTGTAACGCCATAGGCGTTGGCGAGACAGCACAAACAGATCTGGGACCAGGCTAGGTATTATCCTGCCCCCCTCTCACATGACTATGGTGACACTATTTACCAGAATGCCGCATCCACTACACTTAAACCTTTGGATCCAGTCTACCATAGCGCCCTTCATTTTATTACAGGTGACAGTTTTAATACTCATTACTGCATCCTGTATCAGAAGGTCGGCTGGACCTCACAAAAGACCCGTCGATCACTTCATTACTCCTTTTTTTTTTTTACAAAGCTCTACTCCACAAGCTTCCAACATACCTCACTTCTCTGTTGAAATATAAAAATACAAGAGACCAAATTAGTTTGCAGGGTTGGTTAACTCAAGGACCCGCTTATCTCCACAAGGTAAATCCACCTTAAGTTTTAATGCACCACAATTATAGAATACCTTACAAAACAAATTACACCTTGATTCCTTGCTGCCGATAGGGCAGTTTAAAACTCTGTTGTTAAATGAGTGCACTGAAGTGTGCAGTTGTTTCAGTTCATTATTAAAACTTGTTATAATAACCTGATGTAATGTATTTAGGGCTGTTGAGTAGTTTATATTTTTGTTGTTGCTGTATTGGATGTAATTACTGTCCTCAGGGCACCATTTTAAATGAGACATTGGTCTCAATTGGGTTCCCCTGACTAAATCTAAGTTAATAAAACAAAAAAACATTCCTTCACTAGAAGGCTAATCAGCCCAGCCGTGCTGGTCAGTCCTGTTCCTTGAACCCAGGCATGTGGGTGGACACCCCAAGAGGAGGGAGGGACAGAGAGACTCACCCCAGGAAGCCAAGGATGGATATATTCACCTGGGAAGAGAAAAGAACAACAAAGGATAGGATAAGGCAGAGGAAGGAAGAAGTGAAAGATATGACATGGAGGAGAGAGAAAGGAAGGACTAGAGGATGAAGAAAAATGGAAGAGGAGAAGGGGAATATAGAGAAGAGAGATTATAAGAGGGCAAGAGAAGAAATAGGATGAAAATAGATCATGAGTGCAGGGGAGATACCTCAGAGATGGAAGAGAGAGAGAGATGGAAAATTGTAAATTGGTGAGAGAGAGGGCCAATGGCTTTGTTTTAGCCTACCCAGACCCTCTTTGGTTCGGTCTAGTTGGCAGAGGATGACGCACAACAATACTCAAATTCAATTCAAGCTAGCGGGAAAAACATGAGAGGAGTCCCAGGGTAGTAGAGTGATCTGCAGGCCCTGTGACTGGAACCCTAATGGAAGAAATGTAGACTGGGCAGCCAAGCGAGGAATAAACTCAGGGGAAGTAGAGTTGAAAAGCATGAGCTTTCTGTGTATGTGTGTGTACTACATTATGCATGGTCTAATTCAGCGGTAGTATGATTTCCTGTTAGCAATCATTACTCTGTTTCTCTGAGTAAAATGTTAAATACAGGGGGTCTTAACAGCATCTTTCATCTGTCAAGGCCTTATTGCTTAAATGGCCAGGCATTGGATTTCCTGTTTATTTCAGGTTCCACAAGGCTCTAGTGATAGCATTTATAAGGAAAATGAAAGCACTTGTATCATGGGTATTCCCCCCACCCTCCTCTATTCTTAAACTCTTGTATTCATGACCCCCTTCTTAAGGATACTTTATAGGAAGCATTAAGTGGAATCATTATCCTGGAATGTTTCGTAACTTTATTTCCTGGGGGAAACCATCCAGCCAATGTTTTGACAAGCTTTTAGGGGGGTTTCATAACTTTCTGACACATCCTTGGTTGTTTTGTTCTCCATGGGGATTTAATGTTTTTGTGTTTGGATAGATTACAATAAAAGGGCACTCTTCTCATTACAGTAGATCCCTGGCCATGTTGGCGTTGTCATGTAGGCACAGATCTTGGATTATCCTTTTTCAAATGTAACCTTCCCATTAGGCACCATTTTTTTATATACACTACCATTCCGTGAAAACATACATGAAATGAGTTGCATCGTCAAGATATAGTCAAGATGTTGATCAGGTTATAAATAATGATTTTTAATAATTGTGTCCTTCAAACTTTGCTTTCGTCAAAGAATCCTCCATTTGCAGCAATTACAGCCTTGCAGACATTTGGCATTCTAGTTAATTTGTTGAGATAATCTGAAGAGATTTCACCCCATGCTTCCTGAAGCACCTCCCACAAGTTGGATTGGCTTGATGGGCACTTCTTACGTATCATACGGTCAAGCAAACCCACAACAGCTCAATAGGGTTCAGATCCGGTGACTGTGATGGCGACTCCATTATAGACAGAATACCAGCAGACTGCTTCTTCCCTAAATAGTCATTGCATAGTTTGGAGCTGTGCTTTGGGTCATTGTCCTGTTGTAGGAGGAAATTGGCTCCAATTTAGCGGCGTCCACAGGGTATGGCATGGCGTTGCAAATGGAGTGATAGCCTTCCTTCTTCAAGATCCTTTGAACCATGTACAAATCTTCCACTTTACCACCACCAAAGCACCCTCAGACCATCACATTGCCTCAGATGGCGTCAAGCACTCCTCCAGCATCTTTTAATTTTTTCTGCATCTCACAAATGTTCTTCTTTGTGATCCGAACACCGCTAACTTAGATACAGTGGGGCAAAAAAGTATTTAGTCAGCCACCAATTGTGAAAGTTATCCCACTTAAAAAGATGAGAGAGGCCTGTAATACTCATCATAGGTACACTTCAACTATGACAGACAAAATGAGAAAAAAAAATCCAGAAAATCACATTGTAGGATTTTTAATGAATTTATTTGCAAATTATGGTGGAAAATAAGTATTTGGTCACCTACAAACAAGCAAGATTTCTGTCTCTCACAGACCTGTACCTTCTTCTTTAAGAGGCTCCTCTGTCCTCCACTCATTACCTATATTAATGGCACCTGTTTGAACTTGTTATCAGTATAAAAGACACCTGTCCACGACCTCAAACAGTCACACTCCAAACTCCACTATGGCCAAGACCAAAGAGCTGTCAAAGGACACCAGAAACAAAATTGTAGATCTGCACCAGGCTGGGAAGCCTGAATCTGCAATAGGTAAGCAGCTTGGTTTGAAGAAATCAACTGTGGAAGCAATTATTAGGAAATGGAAGACATACAAGACCACTGATAATCTCCCTCGATCTGGGGCTCCATGCAAGATCTCACCCCGTGGGGTCAAAATGATCACAAGAACGGTGAGCAAAAATCTCAGAACCACACGGGGGGACCTAGTGAATGACCTGCAGAAAGCTGGGACCAAAGTAACAAAGCCTACCACACTACGTCACCAGGGACTCAAATCCTGCAGTGCCAGACGTGTCCCCCTGCTTAAGCCAGTACATGTCCAGGCCCATCTGAAGTTTGCTAGAGAGAATTTGGATGATCCAGAAGAAGATTGGGAGAATGTCATATGGTCAGATGAAACCAAAATATAACTTTTTGGTAAAAACTCAATTCGTCGTGTTTGGAGGACAAAGAATGCTGAGTTGCATCCAAAGAACACCATACCTACTGTGAAGCATGGGGGTGGAAACATCATGCTTTGGGGCTGTTTTTCTGCAAATGGACCAGGACGACTGATCCGTGTAAAGGATAGTTGAAGTGTACCTATGATGAATATTACAGGCCTCTCTCATCTTTTTAAGTGGGAGAACTTGCATAATTGGTGGCTGACTAAATAGTTTTTTGCCCCACTGTATGTCTGTCCATAACACTTCTTTCCAATCTTCTTCTGTCCAGTGTCTGTATTCTTTTGCCCATCTTAATCTTTTATTTTTATTGGCCAGTCTGAGATATGGCTTTTTCTTTGCAACTCTGCCTAGAAGGCCAGCATCCCAGAGTCGACTCTTCACTGTTGACATTGAGATTGGTGTTTTGTTTGCACTGTTCTGTGAAGGGAGTAGTACATAGAATTGTATGAGATCTTCAGTTTCTTGGCAATTTCTCACATGGAATAACCTTCATTTCTCAGAACAAGAATAGACTGATGAGTTTCAGAAGAAAGTTATTTGTTTCTGGCCATTTTGAGCCTGTAATCGAACCCACAAATGCTGACACTCCAGATAACCAACTAGTCTAAAGAAGGTAAGTTTAATCGCCTCTTTACAGTAATCAGCACAAAAGTTTTCAGCTATGCTAACATAATTGCAAAGGGGTTTTCTAATGATCAATTAGTCTTTTAAAATTATAAACTTGGATTAGCTAACACAACATGCCATTGGAACACAGGAGTGATAGTTGCTGATAATGGGCTCTGTACGCCTACGTAGATATTCCATAAAAAATCAGCCGTTTCCAGCTACAATAGTCATTTACAACACTAACAATGTCTACACTATATTTCTGATCAATTTGATGTTATTTTAATGTAGAAAAAAAATGATTTTCCTTCAAAAACATGGACATTTCTAAGTGACCCCAAAATTTTGAATGGTAGTGTATATATCTGATCAGTTTTACCTTCCTCCTACCCCTCTAGATGTTTCCACTCAAGGCTGTGCAGAAACATAATCAGCGCCATGCAGAGTCAACACACTTCCCGCCTCTCACCTCCCCAGAGTCGCACACACTACACTGTACACTACTGAGGTCTGATCCCCATTAACCCTCCATTAAGCCTTATGACTGCTAATGACACCTAATGACCTAATGAGAGGCCTGGAATAGCACCAGGCTCCCTGGCTTCATACCCTCCATACCATACTATTACTATCCCACCACAGAGCCACATGCCTGGGCTAGGAGCCTGGGCTAGAGACCCAGCCTACCTCTACCTTGTGTATAAAGGCTAAGGGATAATGCAAAGCTCCTCGGGACTGGAAATAGCCCCTGTTAGAGGACCCCCCCCCCCCCCTCCGCTAGCCTTTGGAAAGCTAGGGTGAAAAACATACTGTAACTCACTGATGAGGAGCAGGCCAGTTTGGGGCATGGGGAGGGGACAGAGGGATTTGTGTTTGTAGGGAAGGGAGGTCAGGGGTCGGACTATTTTGTAACTGGGTGTATAGGGGGATTGGATGGAGAGATGGAAGGAGAGTGGGACTAAGTGGATGGATAAGGTCGACCCACTACAAATAGTGATCGTTACATACAAAAATGATGTACTACTGGTGCTTGGCAAATACTAGAACACAGAAACACAAGACACTCACCCTTTGTCTATCCTGTGTAGACCCTGTCTGGACCAGAGTGCATACCGTTCACATTGCAGCATTCTGCCTCTGTCTGATGGTTGTGATAATTCATTGACAGGTTGATAGTTGCACCAGACAAATAAAAATTGATTCATAGGTGTGTGTGTGTGTGTGTGTGTGTGTGTGTGTGTGTGTGTGTGTGTGTGTGTGTGTGTGTGTGTGTTTGCGCGCACATGCGTGTGGGCGTGCATGAGTATGTACAGTACATGTTGGCATGCAAATCTCAGATGGACCATCAAGGTTATTTGATTGTTATTTTTAGAAACATACATCAAAACATTACAACTCTGCATTTATTATCTATCCTGTTGCCTAGTCACTTTATTTGTAGTTATATGTACATATCTACCTCAATTACCTCATAACCCTGCACATTGACTTGGTACTGGTACCCCATGTATATGTAAGTTATTATTACTCATTGTGTTTTTATTACTACTTTTATTATTACATGTTTTACCTTTCTATTATTTCTTTCTGTAACGTACTTTAGGCGTAGTGGGTGCGGAGTCAGGCGCAGGAAGCAAAAGGTACAGAACAATGTGTTATTCTGGTACAGAGAAAAATGGTCACCCAAATACCGGACGCACATACAAGACTGGCCCAAAACCAGGACCCAACCAGTCCGGAGGAAAAACAAAGGGAAACACACTACCACAAACATACACAGAGGAAAAATAAGCCCAAAGAGCAGGCGGGCCTTACCGGCTTAAATAGCTCAACTAAAAACCTAAACAAGAAACAGGTGTAACCAATAAGACAAAACCAACTGAAAAGGGAAAAGGGATCGGTGGCAGCTAGTAGACCGGTGACGACGACTTCCGAGCGCCGCCCGAATAGGAAGAGGAGCCACCTTCGGTGGGAGTCGTGACACTTTCTCTCTGCATTTTTGGGAAGGGCCCGTAAGTAAGCATTTCACTGTTAGTCCACACCTGATGTTTATGAAGCATGTGACAATACAATTAGGTTGAAATTAGAAACATTTATTGTGTAACTGGGAGTCTCATGAGTGCAAACATCCGAAGATCATCAAAGGTAAGCGATTTAATTTATTGCTTTTCTGACTTTCGTGACCAATCTACTTGGCTGCTAGCTGTTTCTAATATTTTGTCTACTGAGAGAGATGTTCTTACATAAACGCTTGGTATGCTTTCGCCAAAAAGCTTTATTGAAATCTGAATGTATTCAACTGAAATGTTGAAATGTTGAAATGCCTTTGAACGGGGTATGGTAGTAGGTGACAGGTGCACTGGTTTGAGTGTGTCAAAAACTGTAACGCTGCTGGGTTTTTTCCGCTCAACAGTTTCCTGTGTGTATCTATAATGGACCACAACCCAAAGGACATCCAGCCAACAGCAGGCCAGTGGTTGAAAACGAGTCATTGATGAACTAGGAGAAAGGAGGCTAACGCGAATTTGAGCTCTACAAACAATTACTGCGACCTCATGGCTTGGTTTTTGCTCTGACATGCACTGTCAACTGTGGGACCTTATATAGACAGTTGTGTTCCTTTCCAGATCATGTCCAATCAATTTAATTTACCACAGGGGGACTCTCATCATGTTGTAGAAACATCCCAAGGATGATCAATGGAAACAGGATGCACCTGAGCTGTAACGTAACAAAATGTGGAAAAGTCAAAGGGTCTGAATAATTTCCGAAAGCACTGTACATTTCCCAGAATGGTGTCAGTTTGTCACAGGACCACATCATATGTAATAGTGTTCCTTTGTGCTTTTTGCATCTACAACGGAGAAGTGACATTTCTGGGTGCATTAGATGCATTCTGGCAGGGGTGTAATAATGATCTTAAAATGCAGTAGTTTATGTCTTAGATTGTAGGAACAGGTATGAGCATTTTCACATATCTGTGACCAATGGCTCTCCTTACTTTCTTCCTTTAGATCTGTTTCCCATTATTTCCTTAGGTTCTGAACCATCAGGAACTTTCAATCAAACCTTGATGTACGGTAACTCGGCAATCAACTTCTTTGGCGCAGGAGCTTCTTTCAGTATTTTTTTTATCTGCTAGATGCCCTAGGTTCATCCAGACTCTGTTGAAGTGATTAAATAACATTTCAGGGTTGTACAAACTTAAAGAAGTCAGCCTTGGATAATCCAAATGTTTCTTGTAATTGACTGAATGACAGTAAAGATCCATCATAGCACACGCTCAAAATCATCCAAATATGTCCAATAGGAAACAAATAAACATTGAATAAAAATGAATTTGGATCATGGGTTACCCAGGATAAACTGGACTGGTGACTGGTCAGTTCTAGTTAGTTTCTACCATGACATTGGACATTTGATTGAAGCTGGTTCTGGGTCATTGATCACCAATCTCCCCTAGGGCTGTGTATTTTATATGACCTGCTCTTTTCTCCACTTGTTTTCCCTCTATTTCTTAGATGAACTGAATACCCTCTGTGACATATTTACTAAATCGGTGGACTTTGAGATTAAAAGGGAAGGAATATTAATATTTACGACCACACGAGAGGGGCTTTTCAGGATAACATCACTGTGCAAAAGGCATATGAGGAATGTTTATTTCTAGCATCAGTAGTTTGACTTTATTTTCCTCTGCAGACAACATAGACCTCTCTGATAGGTTGGCACTGAAAAAGCAATTGGCACTGAAAAAGCCACGTTTTTCCCTATTTTTCCTTGAGTCGTCATGACAACACTGCAATACCTTAGTTTATTTATCATTTTGTTTTGGAAGATAAGTGAAACATATTTCAAAACCACTTTTACTCTGATGAATTACTGTTCCTGTACATAGAAGTGCTAGATTACTGTCTAGATAAAGATTATTTGTACATATGGGCTGGTTCAAACATACTCCAAAGAATTGAATCAAAGCATTGGATAGGGGTAGCAACATGCAGGGTAACATTGGATAGGGGTAGCAACATGCAGGGTAACATTGGATAGGGGTAGCAACATGCAGGGTAACATTGGATAGGGGTAGCAACATGCAGGGTAACATTGGATAGGGGTAGCAACATGCAGGGTAACATTGGATAGGGGTAGCAACATGCAGGGTAACATTTGAACAATGCATAACAGAGTATGTCTGAGGGGTACATACTGAGTGGCGGAAAACAACCATTTCTTGTTTAGCTCGGCTAGGTGTGACATCTGAACGAGGTGTGTGTGTGTGTGTCTGTGTCTGTGTGTGTGTGTGTGTGTGTGTGTGTGTGTGTGTGTGTGTGTGTGTGTGTGTGTGTGTGTGTGTGTGTGTGTGTGTGTGTGTGTGTGTGTGTGTGTGTGTGTGTGTGTGTGTGTGTGTGTGTGTGTGTGTGTGTGAGTAATATATAGGGGAGTGCTGATGGAAGAGGGATGAAGATGTGCTGCAGTGTTTTGTAACATTGCTCCCTGGTCCGCAACATCTCTGTCTCAGCCTCACCCTCAGCCCCTGCCTCTTCAGCACAAGAGAGGGGATGGAGATGGAGAGAGGTGGAGAGAGCAAGGGGAGGTAGAGAGGAATGAGAGAGAGAGAATAGGGAAAGAGGAAGGGAAGTGTATGTGGATAGGACACAGAAACAAAGAGGCAAGAGAGAAATGGAGAAGAAAAAAGAACAGAGGATAGAGAGGAAGGAAAAAGAGGGACAGATCGGAGAAAGAAAGGGGAAAAGATATCGAGACAATCAGACAGGGGAAAGGAAAGAGAGAGACAAAAACAGAGTGAAAAAGAGGAGGGAGGAAATATTGAGATTCTCAGAGAGCATTCAATCAAAAGTAAATTAGAACGCTATGTACCCACATGGCCCTCCACCGTCCCCTGCATCCCCATGACTTCAGACCCTGACCAAACCCTGTAGGTCTCTACTCATTCAAAGTCCCAAAATAAATCATTATCTTAATTCTTTAAAAGGCCCAGTGCAGCCAAAAACTTGATTTCCTGTGCTTTGTATACACAACATGACCAAAAGTATTTGGTCACCTGGTCTTTGAACATCTCATTCCAAATCATGGGCATTAATATGGAGTTGGTCCCTCCCTCCCCCCTTTGCTGCTATAACAGCCTCCACTCTTCTGGGAAGGCTTTCCACTAGATGTTGGAACATTGCTGCGAGGACTTGCTTCCATTCAGCCACAAGGGCATTAGTGAGGTCGAACACTGATTTTGGGCGATTAGGCCTGGCTCGCTGTCGGTGTTCCAATTTATCCCAAAGGTGTTCGATGGGGTTGAGGTCAGGGCAGGCCAGTCAAGTTCTTCCACACCGATCTCGACAAACCATTTCTATATGGACCTCGCTTTGTGCACGGGGTCATTGTCATGCTGAAACAGGAAAGGGCCTTCCCCAAACTGTTGCCACAAAGTTGGAAGCACAGTTTCATCTAGAATGTCATTGTATGCTATACCATTAAGATTTCCTTCACTGGAACTAAGGGTCCTAGCCCGAACCATGAAAAACAGTCCCAGACCATTATTCCTCCTCCACTAAACTTTACAGTTGGCACTATGCATTGGGGCAGGAAGCATTCCAAACCCAGATTTGTCCGTCGTACTGCCAGCTGGTGAAGCATGAATTATCACTCCAGAGAACGTCTTTCCACTGCTCCAGTGTCCAAAGGCGGCGAACTTTACACCGCTCCAGCCGACACTTGGCATTGCGCATGGTGACCTTAGGCTTGTGTGCAGCTGCTCGTCCATGGAAACCCATTTCATGAAGCTCCCTACGAACAGTTATTGTGCAGATGTTGCATCCATAGGCAGTTTGGAACTCGATAGTGAGTGTTTGCAACTGAGGACAGACTATTTTTATGAGCTACGTGCTTCAACAATCGGCGGTCCCGTGTTGTGAGCTTGTGTGACCTACCACTCCTGGCTGAGCCATTGTTGCTCCTAGACATTTCCACTTCACAATAACAGCACTTACAGTTTACCGGGGCAGCTCTAGCAGGGCAGAAATTTGTTGGAAAGGTGGAATCCTATGACAGTGCCACGTTGACAGTCACTGAGGTCTTCAGTAAGGCCATTCTACTGACAATGTTTGTCTATGGAGATTGCATGGCTGTGTGCTCAATTTTATACACCTGTCAGCAAAGGATGTGGCTAAAATAACCGAATTCACTAACTTGAAGTGGTGTCCACATCCTTTTGTATATATAGTGTATATTTCCACAGTATGACATTCGAATAATACTGTGAAATTGTGATAATTATGATAACGCCCATTTAATGCAAGAGCTGTTTGAAAATACTGGCAGAAACTTCAGCCTGTTTCGGTGGGGTGGATTTTTGGCCCCTCCCCACTCAGACCCCTCTCAGACAGTCAAAAAGTATAGTCAAAAGTCTAGCTTTTTTTATGGGGTAGATCAGCTTTAACATTGTAGATATATTGTTGCTTCATTTGTCTGCATCATTTCCAATCCCCCGTATATATTTTTTAAAATATATATTTTACTTTATTATTTTCCCTAACCCTACCACCCCTCCTCTAATTGGAGTAAACTAATAGACAGCAACACTTAGATTTCTACTTCCATCTTATACATTCTATATGCTTTTTACGGACACAGTATTTTTAACTGTGCTTTTTCACAAAGGTTCTGAACCTATGTACATTTTATTTTATATTTTTTTAATTGAATATTTAAAACATACAATATACTTGCAGGGAAACCGCTCAACAACTACATCACATTAGTCATCTAACAGACTCACATCCAGAGTGACACACAGAAGCAACCAGGGTCAACACCCTGCTCAAGGGCATGTCGACAGAACTCGCACAAGGTCAAAAACGGGGACCCAAACCAGCGATCCATCAGCCACTGGCCCAAGCTCCCAACAGCCAGGCCACCAGCCCTCCAAGATCCCCCCCACAGTTCCACAAGAGCTGCCCATCAACCATCTGAGACCCAACTCCCCCCCACAGCCCCCCACTGAGAAAATAAGATAAAAAAATAAAATACAGAAATAATTCCGCCTGTCCCCCCAAGACCCCCCCCCCCCCTCAATAACCAAGAATATGAACAAAGAGAAAGAGAAAGAAAAACAGAAAACAACAATGCAAAAAACAAAACACATTAAGGACAACACAAATAATAACAGCAAGGTCAATTGAATATGTTTGAGTGCATGTATGGCACTATTTACATGTGTGTGTCCGTCTTTGTGCATCTGTGTGCATTTGAATGAGTGTGTACGTATATGCATGTGTACAAACACCTGCATGGCATCAGCCTCAGGCAACCTGAATTAGCTGTAAAAACACTGCCCTTCAGTGTCATTCAAACTGACGTTTTGTTATGTTTTATTTTGACTTTATTTTTTATACTTTTATCTTTGACCGTCATTCTGTCCCCCGCCCAGCAACTTTACTCCCACTTCCACATCCCGATCCTCAGCTTCCCTCAGCCCATCCCATCTATCTCTGCTGGCCACCCTCTTCAGATTTCTACGCACCATATATCTTTGAACTATACTGTGATGTTTATCATACAATTTCAATCTATCTAATCGAATAGAATCCATAGATTGCGAGATCAAGAAAAAATAATTTTACTTAGAGAATTGGTATATTAGTTATTGACTGACCCGGTCTCTGAAGATCTCACAACAGTACTATTTCCAGGGTAAATTTTAGATCCATGTTATGCATTTTCAGCCATTCCTGAACATGAGACCAGAAACAGGCTACCTGAGGGCAACACCAAATAAATGATCTATTGATTCTGTATCCTCACAACAAAATCTGCAGAGCTTCGATGATTGTATGCCCCAAATATTCAACATTTTGTTGGTGGCATAAATTCTAGGTAATAATTTTAGCTGAAAAGCACAAAGTCTTGAATCTTGCTTCATTTAATATATCAACTCATACACCCTGTACCATGGAATCCGTATATCAACAATCTCTTCCCAACTCTTTTGCAATATGTATAGCACAGCTTGGTTGTCAAACCCTGACCGTAGAGATCCTTTTTATGTCTCTATTTGGTTTGGTCAGGGTGTGATTTGGGTGGGCATTCTATGTGTTGTATTTCTTTGTGTTTGGCCGAGTGTGATTCCCAATCAGAGGCAGCTGTCTATCGTTGTCTCTGATTGGGAATCATACTTCGGTAGCCTGTTTTCCCACCTATGTTGTGGGAACTTGTTTTTTTGTTAGCGCTGTGAAGCCTGTAGAACGTGAAGGTCGTGATTTCGTTTGTTGTTTTTGTTTGGTGTTCTGACTATTAAAGATGATGAACACTTACACGCTGCACCTTGGTCCACTTCTTCAGACGAGCGTTACACTGGTACTCAAATGAAACTGGTATACTTTCCTATTTATGCTATTTTTATTCCTCCGCCAGTTTTGATCCTTTATATTGGGCACACAGACCAGTTCCATACCTTCTCCCGCTGCCACCAGCCTCCTTTTTTGGGGGTAATGCTGTAATCAATTGGTTGTACCCTTGGATTGAGCAGACCTTCCCGTACAATTCTGATAACTCCATGAAAGACAACTCTTCCAGTCCAATTTACAATATAATTGAACCTCTATGGGATTCTGATATATGAACAATTCTTGTTAATCTAATCTGCACTGTCCAATTTACAGTAGCTGTTTGAGGAGAGTGCACAATTATGAACATGAAAATGTATTAACAAACAAATCAGGCACATTTGGGCAGTCTTGACACAACATTTTGAACAGATATGCAATGGTTCATTTGATCAGTCGAAAACGTTGCACATGCACTGCTGCCATCTAGTGGTCAAAATCTAAATTGCGCCTGGGCTGGAATAACACAATATGGCCTTTCTCTTGCATTTCAAAGATGATGGAGAAAAAAATGCATGTTTTTTCTTTACTATCTTTTACCAGATCTAATGTGTTATATTCTCCTACATTAATTTCACATTTCCACAAACTTCAAAGTGTTTCCTTTCAAATGGTATCAGGAATGTGCATATCATTGCTTCAGGTCATGAGCTACAGGCAGTCAGATTTGGGTATGTCATTTCATAGTTTCAGATTGTAAATTAAAGAGACATTTTAGCTAAAAGTATTATTGTATTATGGATGGATTGACTATGAGTTTTCAAATCACCCAGCATTACTATTTGTAGAGTTAGCTCCAGGTATATGTTGCAATTCTTCAGCCATTTCTGGACTTGTGACCAAAAACAAGCTACAGTGATGGAAAAAAGTATTTGCTCCCCTGTTGATTTTGTACATTTGCCCAATGACAAATAAATGATCAGTCTATAATTTTAATTGTAGGTTTATTTGAACAGTGAGAGACAGAATAACAACAAAAATCCAGAAAAACACATGTCAAAAATTGTATAAATTGATTTGCATTTTAATGAGGGAAATAAGTATTTGACCCCCTCTCAATCAGAAAGATATCTGCCTCTCAGGTGTCTTTTATACAGGTAACGAGCTGAGATTAGGAGCACACTCTTAAAGGAGTGCTCCTAATCTCAGTTTGTTACCTGTATAAAAGACACCTGTCCACAGAAGCAATCAATCAATCAGATTCCAAACTCTCCACCATGGCCAAGACCAAAGAGCTCTCCAAGGATGTCAGGGACAAGATTGTAGACCTACACACGGCTGGAATGGGCTACAAGACCATTGCCAAGCAGCTTGGTGAGAAGGTGACAACAGTTGGTGCGATTATTTGCAAATGGAAGAAACACAAAAGAACTGTCAATCTCCCTCGGCCTGGGGCTCCATGCAAGATCTCACCTCGTGGAGTTGCAATGATCATGAGAACGGTGAGGAATCAGCCCAGAACTACACGGGAGGATCTTGTCAATGATCTCAAGGCAGCTGGGACCATAGTCACCAAGAAAACAATTGGTAACACACTACGCCGTGAAGGACTGAAATCCTGCAGCCGCCGCAAGGTCCCCCTGCTCAAGAAAGCACATACATGCCCGCCTGAAGTGTGCGAATGAATCTGAATGATTCCGAGGACAACTGAGAGGAAGGGTTGTGGTCAGATGAGACCAAAATGGAGCTCTTTGGCATCAACTCAACTCGTGTTTGGAGGAGGAGGAATGCTGCCTATGACCCCAAGAACACCATCCCCACCGTCAAACATGGAGGTGGAAACATTATGCTTTGGGGGTGTTTTTCTGCTAAGGGGACAGGACAACTTCACCGCATCAAAGGGACGATGGACGGGGCCATGTACCGTCAAATCTTGGGTGAGAACCTCCTTCCCTCAGCCAGGGCATTGAAAATGAGTTGTGGATGGGTATTCCAGCATGACAATGACCCTAAACACACGGCCAAGGCAATAAAGGAGTGGCTCAAGAAGAAGCACATGAAGGTTCTGGAGTGGCCTAGCCAGTCTCCAGACCTTAATCCCATAGAACATCTATGGAGGGCGCTGAAGGTTCGAGTTGCCAAACGTTAACCTTGAAACCTTAATTAATGACTTGGAGAAGATCTGCAAAGAGGAGTGGTACAAAATCCCTCCTGAGATGTGTGCAAACCTGGTGGCCAACTACAAGAAACGTCTGACCTCTGTGATTGCCAACAAGGGTTTTGCCACCAAGTACTAAGTCATGTTTTGCAGAGGGGTCAAATACTTAATTCCCTCATTAAAATGCAAATAAATGTATAACATTTTTGACATGCGTTTTTCTGGATTTTTGTTGTTATTCGGTCTCTCACTGTTCAAATAAACCTACAATTAAAATTATAGACTGATCATTTCTTTGTCAGTGGGCAAACGTACAAAATCAGCAGGGGATCAAATACTTTTTCCCCTACTTTTTGGACTGTACCAAAATAAAATATCTTCGCAACAAAATCTGCAGAGCTGGGATTGTTGTATCCCCCATATACAGTGCCTTGCGAAAGTATTCGGCCCCCTTGAACTTTGCGACCTTTTGCCACATTTCAGGCTTCAAACATAAAGATATAAAACTGTATTTTTTTGTGAAGAATCAACAACAAGTGGGACACAATCATGAAGTGGATCGACATTTATTGGATATTTCAAACTTTTTTAACAAATCAAAAACTGAAAAATTGGGCGTGCAAAATTATTCAGCCCCTTTACTTTCAGTGCAGCAAACTCTCCCCAGAAGTTCAGTGAGGATCTCTGAATGATCCAATGTTGACCTAAATGACAAATGATGATAAATACAATCCACCTGTGAGTAATCAAGTCTCCGTATAAATGCACCTGCACTGTGATAGTCTCAGAGGTCCGTTAAAAGCGCAGAGAGCATCATGAAGAACAAGGAACACACCAGGCAGGTCCGAGATACTGTTGTGAAGAAGTTTAAAGCCGGATTTGGATACAAAAATTTCCCAAGCTTTAAACATCCCAAGGAGCACTGTGCAAGCGATAATATTGAAATGGAAGGAGTATCAGACCACTGCAAATCTACCAAGACCTGGCCGTCCCTCTAAACTTTCAGCTCAAACAAGGAGAAGACTGATCAGAGATGCTGCCAAGAGGCCCATGATCACTCTGGATGAACTGCAGAGATCTACAGCTGAGGTTGGAGACTTTGTCCATAGGACAACAATCAGTCGTATATTGCACACATCTGGCCTTTATGGAAGAGTGGCAAGAAGAAAGCCATTTCTTAAAGATATCCATAAAAAGTGTTGTTTAAAGTTTGCCACACGCCACCTGGGAGACACACCAAACATGTGGAAGAAGGTGCTCTGGTCAGATGAAACCAAAATTGAACATTTTGGCAACAATGCAAAACGTTATGTTTGGCGTAAAAGCAACACAGTTCATCACCCTGAACACACCATCCCCACTGTCAAACATGGTGGTGGCAGCATCACGGTTTGGGCCTGCTTTTCTTCAGCAGGGACAGGGAAGATGGTTAAAATTGATGGGAAGATGGATGGAGCCAAATACAGGACCATTCTGGAAGAAAACCTGATGGAGTCTGCAAAAGACCTGAGACTGGGACGGAGATTTGTCTTCCAACAAGACAATGATCCAAAACATAAAGCAAAATCTACAATGGAATGGTTCAAAAATAAACATATCCAGGTGTTAGAATGGCCAAGTCAAAGTCCAGACCTGAATCCAATCGAGAATCTGTGGAAAGAACTGAAAACTGCTGTTCACAAATGCTCTCCATCCAACCTCACTGAGCTCGAGCTGTTTTGCAAGGAGGAATGGGAAAAATTTTCAGTCTCTCGATGTGCAAAACTGATAGAGATATACCCCAAGCGACTTACAGCTGTAATCGCAGCAAAAGGTGGCGCTACAAAGTATTAACTTAAGGGGGCTGAATAATTTTGCACGCCCAATTTTTCAGTTTTTGATTTGTTAAAAAAGTTTGAAATATCCAATAAATGTCGTTCCACTTCATGATTGTGTCCCACTTGTTGTTGATTCTTCACAAAAAAATACAGTTTTATATCTTTATGTTTGAAGCCTGAAATGTGGCAAAAGGTCGCAAAGTTCAAGGGGGCCAAATACTTTCGCAAGGCACTGTATATATACATACGTATATAACATCCTATTGGTTGCAAGAATTTTGTAAAATAATTTAAATTGAAAAAATGCAACCAGTGCAACCATTGAAGAAATATTGCACAGAAAAAGTATTTTGTTGACACAGCAGTATCACGTCAAGTATTTCATTAACTGTAAAACCACTCATGTCATCTACAGATTGGAATGTCCACAGTGCAAGGTGTTCTACATTGGACGGACAAAGAGACGCCTTCAAGACCACTTAGCGAAACACAAGTATGCCATACGGGTAGGCAATGAAGACTACCCCATGGCAAAGCACTACAAGTCCTTACACCATGGCAACCCTGCCTCCCTACAAGCTATGAGTATTGATCATCTTCTGGCCTCAATTAGAAAAGGGGACCATCTTAAACATCTAAACCACAGGGAAAGTTTGGGGATTTACAAACTACAGGCCGCTATGTAGCCTGGTTTAAGTGAAGATATGGATTTCTTACCTTTCCTGTAGGGTCGTGAGAGGTCCATTTACTGTCATCTAGTGAACTTTTTGCTCTACTGCCTTCAGCTATGTCTAGACTGTTGTGGTCCGTGTTTGCTGTGTTCTAGTGTACTATAAAATAAATGGCTCTCCTATTCTTAGCACTTTGCCCAGTCATATTCAAGGTTATAACTACCTTGCTATGGGTCCTGATCATTCTAGACTTGAGTTGCATTTTTGATAACATAATTTCAGTATATCCCTTTTGAATGTGTATAGTATTGCTTACTAGGTGTTGTCCAATGACTTCTGTAACCACCTCTTCAAATCACAGTTGATTGGAAAAAGCTGTTCAAAAGAGGACATTGTATTATCATATCGTTGTACTCCCTGACAAAGGCCATGAAGCCGAAACGCAACAGACTTTTTAAACTTTGTTTCCATTGAACATGCCATACAAATGAAGGCATTTTAATACATGTATGAGATCAATGCTGTTGTGTCCATATAAATATAGGAAGGCTTGATGTTAACATGAGAGCCCTACTGGAGACAAGAGAGAGGAACGTTCAGAGGGGTTTTGATCATGTGCAGACTTTTGGTCAGTCGGAGAAGACCTACATTAAAAGGACATTAAAGAAGGGAAGATGGTTGGTACACAACCTTGTAATGAGGTGTGAGAACCAGAGTGATTTTGATTTGTGGGGAGAAAGGAGAAGAGGAGTGCCTCTTTATTATTCTTGTGGCTGCTCCTTGGTTCGGTAGGACCATATAGATTTTTGCTTCTGTTAGCAGGCATTCTTGGTTTTCATCAAAAGAATATGGGCTATTTTTGCTCTCTTTCCATTACCAATCAGATTCACATCCCTACCGCTGAAGTAATCAGTGCCAAGACCAATCTTCAGAGAGTGAATTTACAGTTGAACTGCTCTTGACTGCCTCAGTCTTCATATATAAAGATGATGAATGGATAGTCGGAATATAGGACATGTTTAGATAGTGTCTATATAAACACAGTAGCATGGCTGATTCCCATTTAGATACATCTGATCCATTTAATTCAATTATGAATGGGTGTGACTGGACCTGCCTTGGCCTTATATTTTCCATTCCAATTCTCATTGACATCACTTCACATTTCAACTTGATTCAGTCAGAAAATCGGAGGATAGATTGTGCTCAGTTTCAGGCCCTGGAAAATGCATTGTGTTTGTAGCCAGAGGTTTAAAGCTTTATCCCCTTAGTGAGCAAACAAACACAGGAGTCAGAAAAATTTCTGATGGCCAGAACTTCGCTTTCTTTGGATGAAGATTTGAATAATTCCTCAAGACCTTGTTGCAATTGACTCCACTGTTTCCCAAGTAACCCGAAGACATATTGCTTATTTTCAATTAGCCAAAGCAGCCTCAATTGCCTCACTGTTTGTATCCAATAAGTAAATAAACCTCAAAGGGCATAATTGGCCAAATAAAATTAAGTCTTAAATTGATTGATAGGTAGTATAATGATGCTGGAAACATAATTATTATGAGGTTTTAGGAGGTCTCCACATTGCATCAGGAGTGAAACTCTTAATTCTCTGCTAAATTGTGAGAACAATGTCTTAAGATGCTTGACCCACAGAGCAAATCACCAAGGACATTCTATTCTCCTTTTGTTTGCAACATAACTAAATTGATTCATGGTGTTGCCAGTTCTCTCTCTTTTTTTCTCCCTCTCTCACTTTTTGGCACACTCTTTATATAAATGAAACAGAGGCTAACTTTGTTGGCACTATTGTCAACAGGGCTATTTTGGAATTTAGCAAAGTGGGAATTCATGTGCAACAGAATGCAGTCTTTGGCATGTTATTTGTCCCTATGAGAGCATTACTCAGTTACTTTGGTTTTGGAGGAGAATAACATGCTCAGAATGTCATACAGATGTAGGATCATTCTTTTGTTGCTGAGAATTTTCCTGCACAACACGAAATGCTAATTTGTAGTGTATTGAAGGTTTGTAATTTCCACTTTAAAATGTCAGACTTTATTTGCCTAACATCATTTTTTTTAAATTCCATTATTTATCATCCACGTAATAATTAACATTTCATGTAGCTGCAGGATTATTTTCCTGCTGTTGCAAAATGTCTCAAATTAAGATGCTACATCTGTAGACATGTTTCATTGGCCCTCGTTTGACACTCAAAAGAACACGTCTTGCCAGAATAGAGAGTGACCCTTTTATAGCCATGATGATGACTTCACCAAACGTTGCATCACCACTTTAAAAAAAATTGTCCTTGGACTCCTGACATTGTTCCTCTCATGTCTCCGCTTTTAACGGTCGGGGCTTAATGAGCTTCCAATAATAGTTCAGTCATTTGGAAGATGTCAGTTTTCAGGTTACAGCTTCCTGTCTGCTAAACCTCACCGGACCGTATTCCTGATGGATCAACGCTCTAATTTGCTTTACCTGATGATGAGCATCCCCTTTCCAATCTATAAATCCTCAAACTTTCGTCAGGGGTTCCTCTTGACCCAGAAAACCGCGACGATTACAACACACCAGGGTAGTCACATTAGCATTTTCCCTCTTGTTTGTACAGTGAGTGGGATTCAAGTATGAGGTCAAAGAATAATGAATCTATTAAGTAGGACACTGTGAAGGTTGAGCTCTATATCTTCAAGAAGCGATTTGTATCGAACGAGACTTGGAGGTCACTAGTGCCAGTGATAATAGATGAACAACCAATTCTTTCATTTTAATAACTGTCTATTTTACGCAGTGCATACAGTGTGATGTGTTACATACAGTATGATAGAATCCTACTTATAACATCTACAGTACAGGGTAAGTGCATGTGGTAGAGGTAAAAGGACACATCCTTGGATGATCAACTAAGGGTATACCTACAACTGTCTCCACAATACCCTCGCTCAACACACACACATTTAAAAATATATATATATATATATTTCACCTTTATTTAACCAGGTAGGCTAGTTGAGAACAACTTCTCATTTACAACTGCGACCTGGCCAAGATAAAGCAAAGCAGTTCAACACAAACAACAACACAGAGTTACACATGGAATAAACAAACATAGGCCATAGTGGCGAAATAATTGCAATATAGCAATTAAACACTGGAGTGATAGATGTGCAGAAGATGAGTGTACAAGTAGAGATACTGGGGTGCAAAGGAGCAAAATAAAATAAAAATAGATAACAGTATGGGGATGAGGTAGTTAGATGGGCTAATTACAGGTGGGTTATGTACAGGTGCAGTGATCTATGAGCTGCTGTGACAGCTGGTGCTTAAAGCTAGTGGGGGAGATATGAGTCTCCAGCTTCAGTGATTTTTGCAGTTCGGTCCAGAGAACTGCAAAGAAAGGCGGCCGAAGTAGGAATTGGTTCTGGGGGTGACCAGTGAAATATACCTGCTGGAGCGCTTGCTACGGGTTGGTGCTCCTATGGTGAGCTGAGATAAGGCGGGACTTTACCTAGCAAAGACTTATAGATGACCTGGAGCCAGTGGGTTTGGCGATGAATGTGAAGCGAGGGCCAACCAACGAGAGCATACAGGTCGCAATGGTGGGTAGTATATGGGGCTTTGGTGACAAAACGGATGCCACTGTGATAGACTATATCCAATTTGCTGAGTAGAGTGTTTGAGGCTATTTTGTAAATGACATCGCCGAATTCAAGGATCGGTAGGATAGTCCGTTTTACAAGGGTATGTTTGGCAGCATGAGTGAAGGATGCGTTGTTGCAAAATATGAAGCTGATTCTAGATTTAATTTTGGATGGAGATGCTTAATGTGAGTCTGGAAGGAAAGTTTACAGTCTAAACAGACACCTAGGTATTTGTAGTTGTTCACATATTCTAAGTCAGAACCGTCCAGAGTAGTGATGCAGGGCGGGTGGGCAGATGTGGGCAGCGATCCGTTGAAGAGCATGCATTTAGTTTTACTTGCATTTAAGAGCAGTTGGAGGCCATGGAAGGAGAGTTGTATGGCATTGAAGATCGTCTGGAGGTTTGTTAACACAGTGTCCAAAGAAGGGCCAGAAGTATACAGAATGGTGTCGTCTGCGTAGAGGGGAATCAGAGAGTCACCAGCAGCAAGAGCGACATCATTGATGAATACAGAGAAAAGAGTCGGCCCGAGGATTGAACCCTGTGGCACTCCCATAGAGACTGCCAGAGGTCCGGACAACAGGCCCCTGATTTGACACACTGAACTCTGTCTGAGAAGTAGTTGGTGAATCAGGCGAGGCAGTCATTTAAGAGTCTGCCGATAAGAATGTGGTGATTGACAGAGTCGAAAGCCTTGGCCAGTCGATGAATACAGCTGCACAGAATTGTCTCTTATCGATGGCGGTTATGACATCGTTCAGGACCTTGAACACACAACCACCCAACCACACACACACTTGAACACGTACGCGCCCAGGCACACAGACACAAATGCACACACACACACACACTACATACATGCACAGATTATTAATTTAGGCCAGACATTATCCTGCCCCCACATAGAAAGGTGAAAGGTCAACCGAACTGAAGCATGCAGTATGGTCCACTGCAAATCCTCCAAGCAATGGCACAATACACTGATAAACAGCTTAAGGTTCCTCAAAAGAGATTCATGATCTCAGAAGAGCTACCCTGTTTAATTCCCTTTAATCCTACCTTCACATTCTTTCTCTTCAATCACTCCCATTGTCTTGTATTCCCTTGAATCTGCCTCTGTTTAAAGTGCCAGGGTCTTTTCTTTGAGCCCTCATGTGAACGAGCGGATTGTTCTTGGTGAATATCTGAGTGATCCCAGAAGGGGTCTCTCTCTCTAGGCGCTCTTACATAAGCCAGACACCGCTGTGTAAAGACACTCTTGTTTCTCAAATAACTAAGCCACATCTTTCACTAGTTCTTCATTTCATCCCTTTAAGGCCCTAACCCATATATCCAGGTGTTGCCTGCCTGCCTCCATGCACCACTTTAGCCTTCCATGAATGGAGCATTTTGGAAAAACTCTGAATGCATTAGGGGCTGGATTTTTTTTTACCAAACTCGTTTCCCTCCAGTTAGTGTTCCCACTGCCCTGGTTCTGAGGGGTATAAACATGGCCAAAATGTGTGGTGGGAGTTGTTTTAGTTTTTGTTGTTTTTTTGTGGGGTTTTACTCTTTTCCTCAATAAGTTTTGGCTGCGTTCAGAGTTGAGTTGAGTTGGTTTATGTAATTATTCCATGTCCCTGACATTATTTAATTCAGGTTGAGGAGGGTGACTGTGTACATGCACCTCTCTCCAAATAAACACTGTTGTCAAGAATTAATCAGTCTTACCTAAGCTCTCTTTTTCGGACTTGGACTGTACCAGATAGTATTGTTTGCTGAGTTTTGGGATAAGATGTTATTTCTAAGCATTTCTCGCATAGTTTACGTAATGACACAGTGAAAAGACTGTCTAGTAATGCAGTCCACTTTGAATCACATAGATTAAATAGAGAGTCTTGGTGCATACTGAGCCCTCCAAATCATCAAGAGGATGTATCCAAAAATATCGTAGTCAGGCAGTTTTTCACTATGCACCATAAGCACCTGAATACAGTTATTTGAGATGCTATTATGCAATAGGCTACTGTAGGCCAGTGGTCCATTTTTTGTGCCATAATCAATTTACTGAAGGTCTGCGTAAAATGCTTGCTTTGCACTCAACTCAGCCTTGCAGTGTGTACATTGCACTGCATAGTGTAATGCTGAATGACTTATGAATAGGGTTTCATAGGGTTATTCCAAGGGTTGTTATGTATCCTACCAATACCATTCAAAGCATGTTGATGCTTGGAGTACTGTACCAATATGATGAGCAAACAAGCTTACACAAATGAACCAGAACTGGCATTATGCTTTGAGGTTAAAATGACTCATTCTCAAAGACAGAGGCCCTATTTGATTATTCAATATGTTCTATGAAAACAACATTAAGGAATAGATTCAATGATTGCAAGTGATGAAGGATGAACTTTTCTAAAAATGGTATCATACATATTATGGGATTTTCAAATACATTACCTGCTCAGAAGCACACAATACCACTGACTGCATCAAATGTGCTTGGAGGAATAGTGCTCTAGGTAAAGTGCACAGAATAGAATGCCGTAAACAAAGAGCATGGAGGCAGACTCAAGCCACTGTAGCTTATTATCCCCCCCTACTGGATAGAATGGAGCACTGCAAGAGGAACATCACTTCACTTATACACAAAAGCCTATTCATTTATTATTGATAAATCAACCATTGATATGAAATGCAATCTCAACTTCCAAACGCTTCCACATTGGGTGCTTTTTATGTGTCTTGTATCAGTTTGTTCATTCAGTATTGCTTTTCTGTGCTTCA
This sequence comes from Oncorhynchus nerka, assembly GCF_034236695.1. Classification (NCBI taxonomy): domain Eukaryota; kingdom Metazoa; phylum Chordata; class Actinopteri; order Salmoniformes; family Salmonidae; genus Oncorhynchus; species Oncorhynchus nerka. The sequence continues at coordinate 34,762,212 of NC_088399.1, forward strand.
CTGTGTAACTACAATCACTGCTTCACTGTCTCAAGCTCCTCAGCTCATCAGACACAAGTCACATTCCTTCATTTGCCCTTTTGTCCTATTTCCCTCCTACTGTATGTGGGAATCACAAAGGGGAACACTCACACACTCAGACACGCCTGGCAGGCCGTCCAGCTTCCGTTCCATGCCATCCCTGCTCCCCCAGTGCTACCACCCGTTTGGGGCCAAACCCGCCCCCTCTCCACCCCCGGCCTGGTTCCCCATGTGCTCCGGCTGCCAAAGGCGACCACATAGACTCCTGTATCTGTCCAGACTCCTGTTCGACCTGGCAGCTAATCGCTGGCAGCCTAGGACTGTGTCCCTGTGTGACTCAGGCTGTTCTTGTGAATGAGATAGAGACGGACAGACTGTTACAGACCCATATCCTCTCCCCACAAACAACCCACACAAATTCTCTTTGGCCATGACCCAAACACAGTCACACACTGTTTTGGGGGAGATGTGGGAAGGAGTTGACTGAATGACTGACTGGAGTGAGTGATGATTCAACACTTTCCATTACAATGGAGTTTGGGCTGAAGATCAAGGGTACATAGAGGTATATAGAGATGCCACTCTCTTGATATCCCTGTCCTTCTGTCCGCCCATCTATATATCTTTGTCCTAAGTATATGTGCTCTGTGCATGCTTCAGTTCCAGTCTTCCCCAGGTGTGTGTATTCTAATGTATGGTAATCTCCAGGTCTTTCTGCATCCTCCTCAGTGGCTGCAGCCTGCAGCAGTCCCGGGTCAATTTCACATCCAGGTGCTGGGGAAATGGCAGGTGTGCTTCACATGCCTCTGTGCCCGTCTGTGTGTGCTCTGCTTGCCCGTCTGTGTTTGCTCTGTAAGCTCTCCAGGCCCACGCGGATAAAGGCCCCTCTGTCTCTGTTCGTGTCTCTGAGACCTAGGATCAATGGTTGGCTCTGGTAGGAGATGGGAATAACTGAAGGAGGTGATGAATGAGGAAAAGCACTGCAAAAAAAAGCACTGCAAAAAAAAACACAAATGTCCCCAAATAATTCACTCTCACTCATTCAGTGTGTCCGTTTTTTCTCTTGTGGTCTTTTCTCCCACCTGGTTTACCTAGTGGTCTTTTCTCCCACCTGGTTTAACTAGTGGTCTTTTCTCCCACCTGGTTTACCTAGTGGTCTTTTCTCCCACCTGGTTTACCTAGTGGTCTTTTCTCCCACTTGGTTTACCTAGTGGTCTTTTCTCCCACCTGGTTTACCTAGTGGTCTTTTCTCCCACCTGGTTTAACTAGTGGTCTTTTCTCCCACCTGGTTTACCTAGTGGTCTTTTCTCCCACCTGGTTTACCTAGTGGTCTTTTCTCCCACCTGGTTACCTAGTGGTCTTTTCTCCCACCTGGTTTAACTAGTGGTCTTTTCTCCCACCTGGTTTACCTAGTTGTCTTTTCTCCCACCTGGTTTAACTAGTGGTCTTTTCTCCCACCTGGTTTGCCTAGTGGTCTTTTCTCCCACCTGGTTTACCTAGTGGTCTTTTCTCCCACCTGGTTTACCTAGTGGTCTTTTCTCCCACCTGGTTTACCTAGTGGTCTTTTCTCCCACCTGGTTACCTAGTGGTCTTTTCTCCCACCTGGTTTAACTAATGGTCTTTTCTCCCACCTGGTTTACCTAGTTGTCTTTTCTCCCACCTGGTTTAACTAGTGGTCTTTTCTCCCACCTGGTTTGCCTAGTGGTCTTTTCTCCCACCTGGTTTACCTAGTTGTCTTTTCTCCCACCTGGTTTAACTAGTGGTCTTTTCTCCCACCTGGTTTACCTAGTGGTCTTTTCTCCCACCTGGTTTAACTAGTGGTCTTTTCTCCCACCTGGTTTACCTAGTGGTCTTTTCTCCCACCTGGTTTAACTAGTGGTCTTTTCTCCCACCTGGTTTACCTAGTGGTCTTTTCTCCCACCTGGTTTACCTAGTGGTCTTTTCTCCCACCTGGTTTACCTAGTGGTCTTTTCTCCCACCTGGTTTACCTAGTGGTCTTTTCTCCCACCTGGTTTACCTAGTGGTCTTTTCTCCCACCTGGTTAACTAGTGGTCTTTTCTCCCACCTGGTTTAACTAGTGGTCTTTTCTCCCACCTGGTTTACCTAGTGGTCTTTTCTCCCACCTGGTTTACCTAGTGGTCTTTTCTCCCACCTGGTTTACCTAGTGGTCTTTTCTCCCACCTGGTTTAACTAGTGGTCTTTTCTCCCACCTGGTTTACCTAGTTGTCTTTTCTCCCACCTGGTTTAACTAGTGGTCTTTTCTCCCACCTGATTTACCTAGTGGTCTTTTCTCCCACCTGGTTTACCTAGTTGTCTTTTCTCCCACCTGGTTTCCCTAGTGTCTGTCTCGCTCTTTATTTTTATTCTCTCTTTTTGCCCTTATACCATTTGTAAATCTTTTATTGTCAATGTTTGTCATTCAATAGTTCTGTACAACTCCTTGATTTTCTTCATTTACTTTATTTTAAAAGTCTTTATTACATTTTTCAAAGAACATTGAAACTGCTTGATTTACGCCAAACTCAAACCAACAGTTACTCCTATTTCCAGACAAGGTCTGAGTGAATATGAAGGCTATGAGAACCACATTCTGCTGAGACATGGCCTTGAGGAATTCAAAGCAGCTTTGTCTTTGCTCAATTCTATGATCTCAGTACAAGTAATTTTCCTTTGCTTTATTTGAATTGACCTCATACCACCACCACACCACAGCAACCACGTGCTGCAATTACTGCTATTTTAGAGCCTGACATTACAGTTCTTTATTTTTGGAGTTTCTGGGCTAAAATAAACGCAGACAGCATCCAGGGGCGGTGGATTTAGCTGACTAACGTGATAAACACTAAGTGTACAAAACCTTTCTAACCCCCCCCCCCCCACCCCACCCACCCCCCTTTGCCCTCAGAGAAGCCTCAATTAATCTGGGCATGGACTCTACAAGGTGTTGAAACTTCGTTGGGCATGGACTCTACAAGGTGTTGAAACTTCGTTGGGCATGGACTCTACAAGATGTTGAAACTTCGTCGGGCATGGACTCTACAAGGTGTTGAAACTTCGTTGGGCATGGACTCTACAAGGTGTTGAAACTTCGTTGGGCATGGACTCTACAAGGTGTTGAAACTTCGTTGGGGCATGGACTCTACAAGTTGTTCCACAGGGATGTTGGCCTATGTTGACTCCAATGCTTCCCACAATTGTGTCAAGTTCACTGGGCACAACCCCTGTGCTATCTTGGAGCACAAGTACAGGACATTACAAGGCTGCTTCCTACTGTTTTATAACAGCTTTTTTACAACAGCTATTGTATGCAGTACATGTGCCTATGAACTTCAGTTATAGTGTTAGCAATGAAGCTGTCTGCCATACTAGGAAGTCCACTGTGGGCAGCTCACCATGCACAATCTGCTCAAACATAAATAGTACTGTCATGTCTATCTCTAAGCCTCCCAGTAAAGCAATACAAACAAGAAAATTGCAAGAAATAGCCCAAATTAACATATGTAGAAAGAAACAAGGTTCTTGAAAACGATAACTTGCTAGTAAGAGATAACTTTCATATACTGACTATCTTTGAAACTCACATAGATAATACCTTTGATGATACAGTGGTAGCAATACATGGTTTCAATATCTTCAGAAGAAACAGGAATGACAATGGTGGAGGTGTTGCCGAGTTAAATTCATGTAAAGCTAAGAGAGGATCTCATGTCAAATGCTGATATGGCTACAGTAATTTGGGTACAGGTTCACCTGCCTCACCTAAAGCCCATTCTTCTGGAAAGCAGCTATATACCACTAAGTGCTAGCAGTCAGTATCTGGATACTATGTGTGAAATGCTTGATAATGTATGTAAAATTGTATACCTGCCTTAATTATTCTGGACCACAGGAAGAGTAGAGGATCCATAATAAATACAAATACAAATAGCCTCCACAATCCAGTGGAAGAGACACTGCTTAGACCACAAGCTGAATTAGCAAAAGTTGGTCACATAACCGGATATCCCGGACTGGTTCGAGCAAGGGCCGCCTGAGCGTGCTCCAAAGCCAAGACAAAGTACACATTAAAAAATGACAAAATGTGGAAAAAGTGAATGGGTCTGACTACTTTCCGAATGCACTGTATATTTGAACTGCAAATGGCATGCACTGTGGCTGAAAACGTTAATGCAGGGAAATGCTTGCAGCACTGGTTATAGCTCGAGAGCCAGAAACATACTGCACTGAGATTGGAGTCAGACAGCTCTTTTTCTGGTTTCTTATGAAGCCTAAAGACTGACTACGGGACACTAGCATGGAAGTATGTAACTGCTGCCAAAAACGAATCACCTATAAAGCCCATAACCTGTATCACTGGACAACTCATAGGGACTACTTATCTACAGGCAGGAATCAGCAATGAATCCCAATAATAAGCAACCTATGGGGAGTGGCGCCCCCTTGTCACTCTCACCCTGGGAATACCACGTGAACACTGTGGAACATGGGGTAACAGAGGGGACAGCATTAAAGATGGACAAGCTTCCAACTTACGTTGTGCTTCCGTGAAACTTAATAGCCTGCATGAAGCCCGGCCACTTTACGGGCACAGGGGGCTCTGGCAAAGGCTGAAGTAGCACCACGTTGTCACAGTAATGTTTTTGTGGAGGGGCGCACTAGTCACTCAGACACATGCCAAGGCCCTTCACTCCAGAGGTTACCCAAGCCAAGTGCTAGGGGGGCTGCTTCTTCATTGGAGGTGCATGCAATCCCCATTTCATTCACTCCCTACAACTCCAGGAACTGAAAATAGGAATGGGGCTGCCATAACGCCGGGGGAAAGCTAGTTAGTTTCATGCACCAGAAGTTAAGCATGTTAGCCAGGAGACTTTTTAGCATTAGCTCGGCTAGCTAGCCTCTTTGACTGCAGCATGGTTCGTTTAGAATAACCAAGCGACTTAACGCTACATGAGCAACTCCACTGTGGGAAGGAAGGAATAGCTAGTCATAGCTCGCCTCTTCGAGTTAACCAACCTGTCTAGCACGCTATGAAGCACTCATTTAGCTAGCCCAGTGTTGAAAGTCCACTGGGCCCTTCATCAACAAGTCTGGGAAGAGAGGCAACCAGTGCTCCACCGAGGCAGACACAGACTACCCTCTGAATCTGGCTGCCCTCTCTCTTCAAGTAGCCTCCCGTAACCGGCGACAGAGTGCGCAGGAGCCAGGGTGGGCGCATTCAGCCACCTGCATACCCGACGCCCAGGGAGACAAGACATTTGCTCCGATTACCCAATCCATTTCCGCTTCCTGCAACTCAGTCCCAGCAGAGGTACCGGCATCTGGGAAAGGAAAGTTGCCATTGGTAACTCAACTTTCTCAAGAATGCTACATGTCTTTCTAGGGAGTTTGTACGTGGCAATGCACATACGGACTGTTTCGAGCAAGGGCCGCCTGAACGTGCTCCAAGCCGAGACAAAGTACACATAGAATGTGAGTATCTTTCAGAGAAATGCTATAACCGCATACCTGGGGGCATGATCTCGACCCCGAACCCGGCATAGCCATTGTCGTATCAGCCGTTTTCTTAGCCATCTTACTCATTGCACTAACAAATTGAAGAATAACTAATTGTTTGTGATTAGAAAACAAGTAGAACCTTCAGCTCACAATGTCCAGGGGGTGAGAACGCTCTCCCACTATGGGACAGTTTAGTTGGCGCAATGTAAGACAGTCTCGTTTTCCAATGGTTTGTTTTAGTAGCGTGAATCGTTTCTGTTCACACCAAGGTGAAGAGTGGAATAATTGAAGGAATGAATTTGAGAGTCATGCTTATCACCTGTGGAAGATGGAGCTTCCAGCAAGTAGCAGATTTCATTGACCTTGTCAGGCATGATTGTAGATCTTTCAACCAAAGTCAGGAGAGTGAGACTCCCCATAGTATGTTGTACCGAAGTTGACTGACGAAAAGGGAACTTTACAGCTGAAGTTTGATGGAACGCCTCTGGCTCTTTCAGGGTCATATGCTTTCCCTTTTCACAGGGAATGATCTGCAGTGCTACACTGTGCATTTAGCATTATTAAGGACTAGGGGCTGGTCACATGATGAAAAAGTATTCATGTGCGAATCAATCAATTTCCTCAAAAGTAGCTCCAAAACTATTGGGACAGTGATATATATATTTTTTTTGGGGGGGCTCAATACTCCAGCACTTTGATACAATGACTATGAGGTTAAAGTGCAGACTGCCATGTTAAATTTGAGGATAGTTTAATCCTTATTGCGCAAACCATTTTGAAGTTTTTGTACATAGTCCCCATTTTAGTGGACCAAAAGTATTGGGACAATTTCACCAGTCAAAGGTTTCGTATGTGGTCCCATATTGCTAGTACGCAATGATTACATCAAGCTTGTGACTCGACAAACTTGTTGGATGTATTTACTGTTTGTTTTGGTTGTGTTTCAGATTAGTTTGTGCTCAATAGAAATGAATGGTACATAATGTATTGTGTCATTTTGGAGTCATTATTATTGTAAATAAGAATAGAATAAACACAACATGGATGCTACGATGATTAAGGATAATTCTGACTGAAACAGGAATAATGAGAAAGTTGAGAAAGTGACAAAGTTAGAGGCATAAATAATTCATTATTCACGATTCATCCATCTGTAATCATTGTAGCATCCACATTTATGTAGGTGTTTAAAACATATTATATTCTTATTTACAATAAAAGTGACTCCAAAACTAAACAGTACAGTATTTACCATTAATTTCTATTGGGCAAACAGCAAATGCATCCAACAAGTTTGTAGAGTCACAAGCTTGATGTAATCATTGCATGCGAGGGGACCAAATACTAAACTTTTTAGTAATTTGTCAAAATTTGGTTCCCTAAAATGGGGGGACTATGTACAAAAAGAGATGTATTTTCCAGAAGGTTCACCCGATATGGCTGAAAATACCCTCGAATTAAAGCTGTCAGTCTGCACTTTAACCTCATTGCATCATTTCAAATTCAAAGTGCTGGAGTAGAGAGTCAAAACAACAAGAAATGTGTTACTGTCCCAATACTTTTGGAGCTCACTAATTACCTTTTTAAACTGTGGAATGGTCAAGTGTGTTTTTTTGCTTGTGGAAGGAAGGAAAACAAAACAAATAGGATAAAAATAATATTAATGTATATAAAAATTATGTATGTAAAGAATGACACTATCTTAAGTGTTACACTATATGTAATGGTCTTTAAGTGGGTACAGTATATCAAGTTCAGACTGGAATACCTCATACCTCTGGATTGTAATGAGAGGATTTCATGGGACACCAGGAGCTTTAGAATGATGATGTGTCTAATAATGGCAGTGGGTCTCTCTCTCCCCCAACCATGAAACAGGCTCAGGAAATCTCTTTCATAGTGGTAGGATAAGCTTGCCCTGGTTTCATCAAAGAATGGTGCTCTGACGAAATGACACTGCAAGACACAAGCTCAGTGTAGGAAGAGGATGAAAGGATGAATGGAATGATGGATGCCTCATAGGGAGAGGGGGAGGCAAAAAGGGGAGGACAGGTGTGGTTGGGGGTGTAATACCTGTCACTGTTTGCCTGATCTTTGTGATAAGAACACGTAATGGGCTTTAAATGTCCCTGTCGCCCTGTTCCAGTGGAAGAGCTTCTCTGTGGAGCTACTGCAGAAACACCATCACTACCTCTCAACTGGGTTATGAGATGCACAGACAGACGTGTGTGTCAGAGGATGAGCGAGAGAGGGGAGACACTGGAGAAAGTGCTAATATTGACTCTGCAAATAGGAAATGGAACGATGGAAGGCTTCTGCAAACGTGCACTCTCCAAGGCCGCAGCAGAGTGTTTGAAGAGTGGTGTGTGTGTGTGTGTGTGTGTGTGTGTGTGTGTGTGTGTGTGTGTGTGTGTGTGTGTGTGTGTGTGTGTGTGTGTGTGTGTGTGTGTGCATCTGCTTATATCTCTGCGCAAAAAAAATATTCATCATATACACAGTTTACAGTAGGTATAAAATATGCAGCGAAATGCTTATGTGCTAGCTCCCTCAACAATGCAGTACATTAATCAATAATAACAATGAAAAGAGTCAAGTCAAAAATAACAAGTAGATGAAGTAACAGAAGAAGTAGTATGCATAGTAGTAACAGAAGAAGTAGTATGCATAGTAATAATGGACCGTATTTACAAATATAAAGTGGGTGCTGGAATTAACAGTATATATTAAAATGGCAGTGTTGAATGAGTGCGTGCGTGTTCTTGTGTATGTGTATGTTTATGTGTGTTTGTGTGTGTGTAAGGGTTGCATGTGTGGGTAGTCAGAATAAATCCTTTCTAACGTGCATATAGTCTCTCCAGTGCAAGTAGTCTCTAAGGTGCAGGTCTGTTTAGGGAGACAGCTAGGTTTAGCTTTTCAGCAGTCTGATGGCCTGGCGGTAGAAGCTGTCTCGGAGCCTGTTGGTCCAAGACCCAAAACTCTTACAACGCTTGCCAGGTGGTAACGGAGTGAACAGTCTGTGGTTTGGGTGACTGGAGTTCTTGGTTCTCTCAGGCCTTCTTCAGACATCGCCTGGTGTAGATGTCCTAGGAGGCATAGTGCTCGCCCCCAGTGATATATTGGGCCATCTGTACTAGAGCCTGACCAATAAATCGGTTGACCAATATTGTCTGCCTATATTAGCCTTTCACAGAAATATTTGTATCTTTCTTTATTCCACAGATAAAGTGCCAATGCTGCTATATTTAGCAAGTGTTTAGACCCCTCTAGCGACACATTTTCAAAAAAGCAACTAGCGACAAATCTAGTGACTTTTTCTGGTGCTATTGGAGACTTTTGGAGACTCTGACGTGAAAGCACATATCGTTCTTACTCTTTTCACAAGCAGCAGGTGCTGCCGTGTGCCCCACCCCTGTCCCAAAGCACACAGGCGTGCAGCAGTCCCTCCCAGCTGCAGTCACAGCAGGAGATGTTCACCCCACCGCATCCAGACTGCAAATGAATCGCGCATGCGGGAAGCTGCCGCTGGCTGATCCCACCCTGGCTTACATTAAAAAACATTTTTTTAACCTGAATTAGGGCCAGACTAGTCACCATAATTTTCTCACATTGCCATTGACAGTTTTTTCTTTTGTCTCTTTTTGGTCCATTTAGATTGTTAATGTAGATTGTATACAATTGTTTTATTTTTTATGTTATGGTTAAAAATTTTCATGTTTTACTATGACTTGTTGTATGATCCTAAGTGGACTATAAGGTTAAAAACCAAACCAAATTAAGAATACTAAACCAAAAAAACTTTTACAAATTTAATTTAAAAACGAAGTAACTCCTCCAGTGTCTCTTTTGGGTCACTTTTACCAATCTCAAGCATGGATAAAGGAGGAGGGTTGGAATTGTGACATCAAAAAAAACAAGGATCGACATAAGAAAGTTCATTTGTAGTTCTAAACATATTTAGGGTGTTTTTTACTCACGTTTTGTCTCTCCCACAGCATTATTCCTCTCTTTTACAGCGTCCATCACAATTAGATGCACAGCGTCCAATTATGCAAATTAGGTGATGACGTCAGTTAGCGACTTTTAGGACAGCCAATAGCTACTTTCCTTACTGAGGAGTTGGCAACACTGATCATTCAGCCCTAAGTCACAACGTGAGACAGAGTAGGCATTGGGGTTTGATGTTGGGTAGCTTGCCACAGCCAGCAACAGCATATTTGAATAAGTAAATACACTTCACCAAGCAAGCAGCCATGTCCTCATCACATTCTCACTCAGGTAACAATAACTGGCTGGCTAGCCAGCAAGGTAGATAGCCTAGCTAAATTAGAATGTATGTTACTAAAACGAGTGCGGGAAGCATTTTCATGCATAAATATTTTCAGCCATCAACGCATGCCATTGGCAGTTGAAATATATAGCTAATACATTTATATTGAAAAACAGTGTAATTTACATTATGGTTTCAGTAAGAAAACGTTGTCTTAAGGAACAGCTAGCGTGTGCTTGTCATAACAAGTTCATTGCAGGTTGCCATATAGTGTTTGGTTGCATGACCTTCTGTACTCCATTGCCATATACGGTTGAAGTCGGAAGTTACATACAGCTTAGCCAAATACATTAAATCTCAGTTTTTCACAATTCCTGACATTTAATCCAAGTAAAAATTCCCTGTCTTAGGACAGTTAGGATCACCACTTTATTTTAAGAATGTGCAATGTCAGAATAATAGTAGAGAGAATGATTTATTTATTTTGACAGCGGAGTCAATCACCACCTTCCGGAGACACCTGAAACCCCACCTCTTTCAGGAATACCTAGGATAGGATAAAGTAATCCTTCTCACCCCCCTTAAAAGATTTAGATGCACTATTGTAAAGTGGCTATTCCACTGGATGTCTTAAGGTGAACGCACCAATTTGTAAGTCGCTCTGGATAAGAGCGTCTGCTAAATGACTTAAATGTAAATGTAAATGTAAATTTATTTCAGCTTTTATTTCTTTCATCACATTCCCATTGGGTCAGAAGTTTACATACACTCAATTAGTATTTGGTAGCATTGCCTTTAAATTGTTTAACTTGGGTCCAATGTTTTGGGTAGCCTTCCACAAGCTTCCCACAATAGGTTGGGTGAATTTTGGCCCATTCCTCCTGACAGAGCTGGTGTAACTGAGTCAGGTTTGTAGGCCTTCTTGCCCACATGCACTTTTTCAGTACTGCCTACAAATTTTCTATAGGATTGAGGTTAGGGCTTTGTGATGGTCACTCCAATACCTTGACATTGTTGTCCTTAAGCCATTTTGCCACAACTTTGGAAGTATGCTTGGGGTCATTGTCCATTTGGAAGACCCATTTGCGACCAAGCTTTTAGTTCCTGACTGATGTCTTGAGATGTTGCTTCAATATATCCACATAATTTTCGTGCCTCATGATGCCATCTATTTTGTGAAGTGCACCAGTCCCTCCTGCAGCAAAGCACCCCCACAACATGATGCTGCCACCCCCGTGCTTCACGGTTGGGATGGTGTTCTTAGGCTTGCCAGCCTCCCCCTTTTTCCTCCAAACACAACAACAGTCATTATGGCCAAACAGTTATATTTTTGTTTCATCAGACCAGAGGACATTTCTCTAAAAAGTATGATCTTTGTCCCCATGTGCAGTTGCAAACGTAGTCTGGCTTTTTTATGGCGGTTTTGGAGCAATGGCTTCTTCCTTGCTAAGCGGCCTTTCAGGTTATGTCGATATAGGACTCGTTTTACTGTGGATATAGATAGTTTTGTACCTGTTTCCTCCAGAATCTTCATAAGGTCCTTTGCTGTTGTTCTGTGATTGATTTGCACTTTTTTGCACCAAAGTACGTTCATCTCTAGGAGACAGAACGCGTCTCCTTCCTGAGCAGTATGACGGCTGGGTGGTCCCATGGTGTTTATACTTGCGTACTATTGTTTGTACAGATGAACGTGGTACTTTCAGGCGTTTGGAAATTACTCCCAAGGATGAACCAGACTTGTGGAGGTCTCCAATTTCTGTTCTGAGGTCTTGGCAGATTTCTTTTGATTTTCCCATGATGTCATGCAAAGACCTTGAATTAATAATAATAATAATAATAAGTGAAATAATCTGTCTGTAAACAGTTGTTGGAAAAATGACTTGTCATGCACAAAGTAGATGTCCTATCCCACTTGTCAAAAATATAGTTTGTTAACAAGACATTTGTGGAGTTGTTGAAAAATTAGTTTTAATGAATCCAACGTAACTGTATGTAAACTTCCGATAACTGTATTTTCAAATCTTTAAGTTGTATCTAAAAAGGTAAACTGAATTGTTTTGTATTTAATTTCATATTTGTAGAGAATATAGTAGCCCAATAATGGACTAAAGGAGACTAACATTGCTCCTTGTATTCCAAGGACCCTACATATTCTGTTTAGAGGGCGAATTGGCTCTGGCAGCCATAACAGCCAAATACTCCATCTAAACGTGAATTGATATTCGATTGTGGTACGGTTCTAGAAACATAAAGCCCTGTACTTTCATATCACATGAAAATAATTTCACAAATGCTAAATATACACCTTACTGTACACTGTTTTAACCTTTTTTACATTTTTATTTTAGCTACCTTTTTCTCCCCAATTTTCTCCCCTACCGGCTCAGGAGAGGCAAAGGTGCAGTCCTGCTTGCCCCGAAACATGACCTTCCTAACCGCGCTCATAAACACCCTGCCAGCTTAACCCAGAAGCCAGCCGCACCAATGTGTTGGAGGCAACACTGTTCAACTGGCGACCGGGGTCAGCCTGCAGTTACCAGGCCCTCCACAAGGGGTCACTAAGGTACCCGGCCAAACTCTCCCCTAACCCGGATGACGCTGGGCCAATGAAGCCGGCCGGGTATGAACCAGGGTATGTAGTAACGCTTCTAGCACTGCGATGCAGTGACTTAGACCGCTGCCCCACTCAGGAGGCCCCAACCAGTTTTAACACCGTTGCAGTATTGTTCAGTGACAACATGTTTGTGGAGTCCGACTTCCATTTACAAAAAGGTGTTAACTAATATAACTAATTAGCCCAGACTTTGTCTTCCATCTGTTTTCCGTAAACAAGCATTGTAACATGGAAATGTGTCCGTGTAGGAACCCTAACCCGATAAAAGTGTTTAGTAGGTTAACCTTTTTTTATTATTATTCCTCGCTGATATGAAAGACACGTTCCTTATGTTTCCATGAACGTACCATGAACGATGTGTATTAGCATTTAAAGCAAGCGTCGGGGCACTAAAGGTAGTTAGCATCTATGAATGGGGTAGAGGATTTTATTTAACCATTATTTAACTAGGCAAGTCAGTCGACTATGCAGTGCCTTCAGGATATGCAGTGCCTTCAGGATATGCAGTGCCTTCAGGATATGCAGTGCCTTCAGGATATGCAGTGCCTTCAGGATATGCAGTGCCTTCAGGATATGCAGTGCCTTCAGGATATGCAGTGCCTTCAGAAACATTTTTTTGTGTTACAGACTGATTTATTTCACACCCATCTACACACAATACCCCATAATGACAAAGTGAAATTTGTGCTAATTTATTGAAAATGAAATACAGAAATATCGCATTTACATAAGTATTCACACATTGGCAGCGATTACAGCCTCTAAGAGCTTTGTACCCCTCGATCGTGCAATATTTGCACATTATTATTTTTTAAATTCTCCAAACTCTGTCAAGTTGGTTGTTGGTTGTTGATTATTGCTAGACAGCCATTTGCAAGTCTTGCCATAGATTTTCAAACTGATTTAAGTCAAAATTGTCATTTTATTTGGCCTTGTGTTTTAGGTTATTGTCCTGCTGAAAGGTGAATTTGTCTCCCAGTGTCTGTTGGAAAGCAGACTGAACCAGGTTTTCCTGTAGGATTTTGCTTGTGCTTAGCTCTGTTCTGATTATTCTTATCCTAAAAAACTAGCCTGCATTTTTGTAGTGACTAGGTGCATTGATACACCATCCAAAGTGAAATTGATAAATGGTCATGTCTATTTTAATATTTATGTTTCTATGATATCAATAGGTTGCCTTTGGACGGTTGACAGTATAATTTAAAACAATAGATATTCCCATTCAAGTTAACATTCTCCGAAGTGTGGACCTTCAACCATTTTTGTTGTACCATTTGAAAGTAGAAATGTCTATTTTAGTTCCATTTTAGCACATTTTTTAGCCACAATATGCCCCCCCCCCCCCCCCCCGTATTCAGGAGCATGTTGTGATTTCAATATTTTTCGATAATTTCTGTTCAATGATGGAAAATGCAATTTTTTTTATTCAAAACTAAGTTTGCAAGCTTTTAAATTATATTCATCTCAACCATTTATATTTTCCATGGTGGGGTATGCAATATAGGTACACTTTGACCACCTTTATCTCTTAAATGTTTTGGTATTCAGGTTTACAAAAGAGAAAATACTGTATGTATGGAAGGCTTTGTTCAAATCAGAAGGGGTGCTGACAAAAAGTGATTGAATTCAAATGGATTTACCCCATGTGTTCAGTACATGTAATGTCCCAGTAGTTGCTATCCAATATCCTTTCCTGATGTCCAATTCTATCCCAAGGGAGTTTTATTTCACACTGCAGTCTGTTCATGTGTAATAAGTTTGGATATTTTCCAGGAAAGTCCTTATTCTTTTTTCGAGAATAACACTCACCTATCTATGCTCAGTACTGTCCAGGAATTTGTTATTGATAGTCTTGTCTTGTTGGCTGAGTCTCTTAAGAACAGATAGATACTGGTGTAATCACAACATGACATACAGACTACAGCGAAAACACAATAACCCAAAGCTTGTGTTTTAGTCATGTATTGCTCAGCGTGCAGTTGCACAAGCTGCTTATCCAATGTTTTCCCATTGCCAATTAAAAATAAACCTGGTTTCGGGAAGAAAGGAAATGAGATGGGGCATTTTCAGAAATCCCCTGGATGTGGACTTCTGGTGTTAATCCCTAATGTATACCCTATTCACAAACATCTATATCCCTGGACGTTGAGGGAAAATAAGTTGGGTGATCTTTAAACACGTATTTCCTAAAAGCCCTGGGGCAAATATTGAACTTGTAACAGCTGTGTGTAATTCTGGGCTGCTACCATAACATAATTAATCTTACTAAAGGCTGATCTCGGAACAGATTATACAAGTGAGACATTTTCATCATCAAAGTCAAAGGATAAGAAACCTTATCACAGTTTAAGAGAATACCCCATCCAAGAATATGGCCTATATAGTTTTTAAGATGAGAGTGAGATTTAGGAAATAAAATAATTCAGATCCCAAATCATGTAGTTTGCAACCCACATCAGCCCCTTCTAAACTCTTGGAGACTCTGTTAAACCACATGCCATGTGTGTGTCCCGGGAGACAACAGGTCTGATTTTCATACTGATGGACTTAAGAGAGTAATAATAACCCTTCCAGTGTATCCAGATAATGACAGGCCCCCAGTGTCCGGTCTGGAGTGTGTAGTCACTAGCTCTGCTGGTCAGCTACTACGTAGCAACATTGCGGTGCCAAAAGCCTATGTAAACGATCACCAGAACGGCCAAACCCCCAAAAACATTGTTACCCGTTTTGGGCTATAAAATGTGTTTCTTATGATCAAGTTCGATCCCCATGGTTAATTATTTCAAAGTTATAAATCAAGATATTTAATCAAATTCTGACTACTACATTTGTCGTCATACAGGACCACGTGCTGAAACAAACCAATTACGGGCCGGAAGGCAACGAGGAGGCTCGCACCCTCGTGCAATAGACATTAAGGCTGACTCTCTCAGGCAGGATGAAAATGACTACATTGACCACGATCCTTTGCTAGGTAAGGTCACTTTCACCATGATCCTTAACGACTTTTTGGTGCCATTCAGCCCAATTCAGCAATATGGCGTGCTTCAAATTCAAATACTTCTGGCTTCATGCTCCGTCGGGAGTTTTTCATAGGAATACATGGATGATGTCAGCACTATCATTATCTACTGGTTTTAATTTCTATGGATAACACCGATACTATAGTATGTGTTATGTCCACTCGCCATACATACACCTCATTGGGATTTGTAGTCTGGCATTCATTAAACCAGAAACCCCCTCCCCATATATATTTTCTTTCACAGTTCCCAGAATAATTGTCCTAATCTTTGTCAAAGGTTGAGAACTTATGTCTATTTTGATGGGCCATCAACAAGTCTCCTCTCCTCCATTGGTGAAACCGTTGATGTGTACCCAATGGACTCTGGGCCAATGGAGAAATATGAGTACTGGTGTTGACCTGGGAAAAAGCAAAGTCGTCCATGTCCTCCCTCAGTTCATACCTCTTCCTCAGGCTGATATGGAAGCTGTTGTCCAGTCCCAGCCAGTATTCTCCTTCTGCATTTCCAAACCCTCTCTTGTAGTGACTCAAGGATCTGTAGAAGTTCATCCTCCTCAGGAACACTGTCCACTTCCCCCCCCATCATGATCATGTCACAGCACACATTCACAGCCGACGTCAATCTCATGAGGTAGATAATGTAGACGCAACTGGGTTGCAGGTACATGCAAAAATAGCACATGCTCCTTTGCCTTTCCAGTCTCCAAAGTGTTCTTTTGGGTAGTGGTATAATTTCCCACCAAATGTAATTTTTTTGTATATATTTTTTTGTCATTGTTGTTCGGAACCCACTGACCGCAAGTCGTTGTCAAGTTCACCACCCCCCACCCCGTCCGTTGGTTGCACCCAGGTTGTGCCCTGTATAGCGCTAGCCTGCACCTGGTTGTGACTTTTGCCCACCACTTCTGTCCTGTATAGAGATTGCGAGCACCCAGGTATCCAAACATGCATGGGTTGAGAGATGCAGTCACCGGTTTAGTGTGTATAGATAGCTAGTTATCTATTTGAAATGTCAACAGTACTGCCACAGCAGCAAAACATTTGAAAAACACTTGATTTAGCCTACATCATCATCAACATTCAGTCTGGTTGGCTGATATGCGCAGCAGAGGGAGGCAGAAAGACACAGAGAGGTAAATCAAATCAAATCAAATCAAATCAAATTTTATTTGTCACATACACATGGTTAGCAGATGTTAATGCGAGTGTAGCGAAATGCTTGTGCTTCTAGTTCCGACAATGCAGTGATAACCAACAAGTAATCTAACTACCAATTCCAAAACTACTGTCTTATACACAGTGTAAGGGGATAAGGAATATGTACATAAGGATATATGAATGAGTGATGGTACAGAGCAGCATACAGTAGATGGTATCGAGTACAGTATATACATATGAGATGAGTATGTAGACAAAGTAAACAAAGTGGCATAGTTAAAGTGCCTAGTGACATAAGGATGCAGTCGATGATCCAGAGTACAGTATATACGTATGCATATGAGATGAATAATGTAGGGTAAGTAACATTATATAAGGTAGCATTGTTTAAAGTGGCTAGTGATATATTTACATCATTTCCCATCAATTCCCATTATTAAAGTGGCTGGAGTTGGGTCAGTGTCAATGACAGTGTGTTGGCAGCAGCCACTCAATGTTAGTGGTGGCTGTTTAACAGTCTGATGGCCTTGAGATAGAAGCTGTTTTTCAGTCTCTCGGTCCCAGCTTTGATGCACCTGAACTGACCTCGCCTTCTGGATGATAGCGGGGTGAACAGGCAGTGGTTCGGGTGGTTGATGTCCTTGATGATCTTTATGGCCTTCCTGTAACATCGGGTGGTGTAGGTGTCCTGGAGGGCAGGTAGTTTGCCCCCGGTGATGCGTTGTGCAGACCTCACTACCCTCTGGAGAGCCTTACGGTTGAGGGCGGAGCAGTTGCCGTACCAGGCGGTGATACAGCCCGCCAGGATGCTCTCGATTGTGCATCTGTAGAAGTTTGTGAGTGCTTTTGGTGACAAGCCGAATTTCTTCAGCCTCCTGAGGTTGAAGAGGCGCTGCTGCGCCTTCTTCACGACGCTGTCAGTGTGAGTGGACCAATTCAGTTTGTCTGTGATGTGTATGCCGAGGAACTTAAAACTTGCTACCCTCTCCACTACTGATCCATCGATGTGGATAGGGAGGTGTTCCCTCCACATAAAAGAAATCAAGCTAGCTAACAGCATATTTACATCAATCTTCAGCATCAATGATCAGCTGATAGCCCATCCTCTTTCCCGATAGCAAACATGTCTTTAGGAGGCACTGTAACTAGCTAGCTAACCTAAAAATAATTCAGGGGGAGGGGTGCCCTTTAAAAAGATACAGTATATATTGCACCTGCCCCTGAAAGGTCTGTGCACGGCCATGCTGGTTAAGCCCAGGAGGTCACGTGTGTCTGGATGTGTAACTGCAGCTGTCCTTTGCAGCTGGGTAAATTATTGTTACTGTAAAAAAAAGAAAAAAGGGAAAAAGCATCCCATACATATGAAACATAATCAAGGGGCTTCTCTCTCATTTCCTCTGGGGGATATGATTCACTGCCCTTCCTCCTCACACTCATAAACCACCCACTCCCACCGCCAACGTCCCAACTACTTCCAGCACCCACCGCTTTCCTCCTGAACCTGTGGAATTATCTGGTGACATCATCATCATCCACGGGTTCCAGGGAATGTGAGAATAGGTTGAAGGGGATAGAAGGGAGGGGGGTGGGGAGGGGAGGGGAGGGGGGAAGTAAGGAAGCTGGCACTATTGTGAATGATTTATTTTACAATAAATATAGACTGAAGGCCTTATCATGGACTGAGATCATTATCTTTGTGTTGTCTCTATGGCAGTAAGAGAGAGAGAGAGACTGTAGGACAAATTCTCAGGGACTTTTGACTGTTATCCTATTTATTGTTGTCCTGTAGGCTACTTCTAGTGGTTTGCTGTTGCAAAATAAAAATGTTCATCATCACTCTCATTACTAAAACAAATGTTTTGCTTCCCAACACAAAACTATATGAAAAGTCAGATTATACATGTATTAACTCAGCATGATGTAATATGTCTTCAAATACAGTATTTCAAATATAGTTTTTCCTCTAATCTATACTTGCTGTGATTTTTGTATTTTTTCTCTACGATTTATTCACTTAGCTTAAAAAAAGGAAAAGCTTTCAAAAGTACGACATCTTTAAAAAGGTATTCCTAGAGAAGATCCAGCCATTTTCAATGTTTGTAGAGTGGAACAGGGAGAAGAAATAAGGAATAGCAGATGATTTCAAGACACTACCAAAGACAGAAACAGTGACATGCAGTAACTTGAAGCACACTTTTCAATTGAACGGAAAGTTATCGACAAGGGCATAATTTAGGCCATTGTAAAAAGGACCAGAATGAGAACTGGCATGTCTTCATAGAAAATAGAGCTCTGAAAAGCAACAGAGCTGGCATCATTTCTTCTGAGTCCCTCACTGATATGGCCCAGAGATGCCGGACAACTCATCTACTTGGAGGCCACATTATTAAACTCCCCCAAACCTGATGGAGGGGAGCAACAGGCCTTGTGGAGGAACACTGTCGGCATTGAATCTGCACAGAAGAGAATTTCATTGATAGAGAATGAAACGAGACAAAGTGAAAGGAGGGTTATGTGCGCACACTTGCACAGATACACGTGATCATTATTTTCTGCAAAAGCCACAGTATGACACTACAAACAAAAATGTGTTGCTGGATGAACAAGACTGTCATCAGTAGAGAAAGAGAGAAGGCTGTGAAGTGACAGGAAAGGCACCCTTATTTATCATAGCAGATGTATCTCCTCTGACTTTCTCATCTCACTCAGAGTTGTCAAAGCCTATTTATCCACAGTGTCCTGTCGCTCATGTTTCCTCTGGCCTCTAGGGCTCAGTGACAGTCCTCTGAGGAACCCATCACAGCCTTTAACACCTATCTCTTAAGGATCAGACCATTTTTTCCCATTTTCTCCTAAAATTACATACCCAAATCTGACTGCCTGTAGCTCAGGACCTGAAGCAAGGATATGCATATTATTTTAGACTGATCCAATGAACCATTGCATATATTCAAAATGTTGTATCAAGACTGTCCAAATGTGCTTAATTGGTTTATTAATATATTTTCAAGTTCATTATTGTGCACTCTCCTCAAACAATAGCATGGTATTCTTTCACTGTAATTCTTCTTCTTTCACTGTAACGGTGTTATGTTTCAGGACAGGTAATGTGTGTTGTGGTGTCACATGGAGAAGACTAGAAGGACATTGAAAATCAAACCTGTTCTTTATGAAACTGTAACATGAAAACGGAAGACACTGGTCAATTTTAAGTAAAGCAAGTGTATACATGCAGAGTGCTCATATGCCGGATAATTGAAGTCTCAGGCAATTGTCTTAGGGTTCTGAGAATTATAGAAATGCATTACAAGCTACGTGTTGTAAAATTATAGGGTGTGATTTATCAGTATGTGAAATTAAAGATAATATATGTTCTTACTCTTTCAAATTCTACTGTATGATCTGACACATTGACAAAACGTTTTTGTCAATGTGGGTATGGATTTATAGCACTATGGCTCTATAGTCAGCCAGGATGTAAGATAGTGGAAGCAGGGCCATTCCACTCAGCTCTTTCCTTAATGTCAGCCATCTGAACCTTTTTGTAGGGCTATCCAAGCTATCCAAGCTATCCAAGTTCAGCGATTTAACACAACACATTCAATGCCTGCGATCTGGTTGCATCTCACTGAAGAACAGTGGACAGTGAGAAACACTGAAATGTAATTCACACCCTTCATCCATAGAAAATGTAAGTCCTGAGAGAACACCGGTCAACTGTAAATCAGCCGACTGAGCTTTTTTTCCTCACGTTTCGCATGGATAGCATTATTTTCCTTTTTTAGCTTTCACCTTGGGTTTGGAGAAGTATTTTTGGACGACCATTTGGGAAAACAAGGCCTGACTGGAAGGTAGCTTGGATACAAAAAGGTTCAGCTGGCCCCGAGGGGAATGGCCCTGTTCAACTATCTGACTAGATCCTGGCTGACTATAGAGCCATAGTGCTCTATGAGAGCTTCACTGAAGTCCATTTATTATCTGGTATTTTGGGAGAATCTAGAAAAGTGCACAGACAGCTGGTTTAGAGTGCATTATGGGGTGTAAACAACTGAAGTAATGGCAACTGATTACTGCTATCTGTGTGTTATTTAGTGGCTGAAAGGTTTTTGAGCAAGAAGTTTGTTCATAGTTTTAGAAATGTGCCCAGAGAGAAATTGAAAATCTAGACTGTATTACCACAGTAGTAAAATAAACAGATTTTTCTAAAGGTTTTGAATGTGTGTGTTTATAATGTGTGTGGTTTCTAACACTTGAAGAGTATTGTGTATTGAATGATCTAATATTTTTAAGATAAAACCACCGACTGATATGGATGAAATCCATACCCATCTGTCACAACACCTAATACGAACGTGCACGCGTCCACAACTTCCTCATTTCCACTAATCTCTCAATGATTTGTACATTTTGTTCTATTGGCTATTGGAGCAATTCCTTTTAGCAAGGATATTTTTTACCAAATCAGGAGGGACCCCTAGTAGAGGGACCTCCATTTAAAATTAAAAGCTGAGTTTTGAGCCAAATGCAGACTCCAGTAGTTCAGGATATCGCAACATAACTCATCCATTTTGCACCTCCAAATATGTGCCCTACTTTTTCTGTTTGAAAGTGTATTCCAATCTCCATAGTAATGATAACTCTGCATGTGTTTTGGCTTGGGTGCTAAGAAAACAGACAGCCTACTCGTAATCCTTAGTGGTGGTTAATATGTAGCCATAAATTCACAGACAATGATTCTCCCCCTCTTACTAAGACTAGGGAATGGGGGCGGCTGAGGTCATAGGAAGTCTTTGGTCTAATTGGGATAGCAGTGAGGGAATAGGCTATTCTACTACTGCTGACATGGTTCTGTTTCATCCTGGCCTTGAACACACAACCGCAGTGTGAAACAGTAACTTTGAGGTTCAATGAAAAAGGGAGGGAGGAAGGTTTTCCTCATATCCAGCCAGCCCATGGAGGGGTGGATGATGTCAGGTTGGGTTTCTGTGGTATTGTTTAAAATGCTCACCACCAGGGTCAATAAACGGAATTGGGAGGCAGACAAAACAATGCATTCCAAAACAGGAAGACTGGGACTAACAGGAAATGCCATTTTTTTTTCATGTGTGATTTTTGGGACGGTTGAGTAATCAAGGGCCAAAATGACCTTATTTGGTGGTTACAGTACCACCAGTGGTAGGGAGATGTATCTTCCAAATGTTGTCCACAGTGTGATATCAGGGCGTTAGTGTAAGGATCAGAGCAAATTATTTACTTGAATGTGGGCCCTGCATGTAATAGTTCATACATGGAAAAACTAAGTACATACATGCAACTGCATAAAAGTACAGCTTGGCTTAACTTTGATCCTAGAGATCCTCTGTAGCTCAGTTGGTAGAGCATGGTGCTTGCAGTGGCAGGTTGGTGGGCTCGATTCCTGGGATCACCTGTATGTAAAATGTATGCACACATGCCTGTCGCTTTGAATAAAAGAGTCTGCTAAAAGGCATATATTATTATTTTAGAACAACCACTGTTTCTGCCATGGGGCTCTACATCAAAGCTTGGCAGGCTGTCTCTTTTGAATAGATCTGAGTTTTGGAGAGGATTGTCTTTGAACTGCTAGCCATCTGATCTGAAAATACCCATCCAGCAGCCCAGTGAGGGAGCCATCTCTGGTCTATTCCGGTGACCTTAAATGGTATTTCCCATTGTCACAAAGAAGATAAAAGAGGACAGATGTTTTCAGAATTATTCTTGACCATTATTAATTGTCATTGATTTAGCTCTTGGTCTCTCCAATAACCTTTTCAGGTAGTTTGCAATGTTGTGCAAAATGTGGCTGTGAAACAGAAAATGGGAGAGATGCTTTTTCTGACAGTAAGATGAACCTAAATGTCGTCTTGGTAAGAGGGACATGTGTTGCTCGAGGACCACCGTAGCCACTATAGCCTTTCTAGATGTACTGTATAAACCCATTGTTATGATCAGACAGGACCAGAAGCCTAAAACAATTTACAATTGAAGTTTAATTTACATTGAAGTCTAAAACAATTTACCAACGTGCATTAAAAAACAAACCTTGGTACATCAATCATTCAATATTCAAGGGATAACCATAGAGAATGATAGAGACTCTAGTGCCCAAAGCACATTTTAGCATGGGCAATGCCATGGAGGACATTCAGCATTTTGAAGTAGTCAACTCAGTGGGCTTTCTATGGGTTAAGGAAGAATCATATAATTCCATTCAGGTCCTCAGAAGGGATCAGGCAATTAATTATACTTGTGAGCAAACATTCCATAACTACAAGTGCCAATAAATTGCAAACCTTGGCTTTATACCTGTTCAAGCAACACACACCAGGTGGCAGTATGCACCCTTTCAGTTTGTTTACCAAGTCATAAACGCAGTACAATAAGAAAAGTGACTACTTCGAAATATAGATGGCCTCAATGGCGCTGCCCATGCGCTCACAGACGACATTTGTTTTATTTTATTTAAATGAACCTTTATTTAACCAGGCATAATGGGACAGATACAAAGAAAAGTCCTCTATAAATTTCTGCCGATAGCCAAATCAGCTCATTCATAGTTTCCAGCTTTCCATTCACAATTAACATATAGGAATTAGGTCATTTTAATGGGGTGTTTTACACAAACCATGGTGGTAAACACGCCCTCTGTGGCTCTGGGGTGACATGGCAGTAGCAGTGGAGGAAAAGGACACCACCCATTGTCTGTCTGGCTGTCCCTGCTCTCCCTCACACTGTCTGAGTCTAGGCCTTAGGGAGGTCATAAGACAGTTGTGGGAGGACAATAATCATAAATGTGACATAATATAGACCCAGTAAACTTGATGTTGTGCAGTGTTAGGATGTTGATTTTAGGTTGCGGTTGTACTTTGTTGGTAACAAAAATACTATATGACTATGACACGATACTACATGTCTAATTCGAGACCATTCATGACTGCAATTAACTCTAGAAAGTGCATGACTGTCATAAAAAAAGATGTTGCATCACTGTGGGAAGACTATCTTCACATTCAGCCTCAATATCCTGTGTTTGTCCTAAACGTTCACAAATCTGTAAAAAAGGGAGGCCAGTAACATTGGCACCGACAATATAATGTCATTCTCTTTTCGTTCTGTTGCATTCAGTGCATAAACAGTGCATTCAGAAAGTATTCAGACCCGTTGACTTTTTCCGCATTTTGTTACGTTACAGCCTTATTCTAAAATTAATTAAATAGATTTTGTTCCTAATCATAATCTACCCATAACATGACAAAGCGAAAACAGGTTTTTAGAAATGTTTGCAAATGTGTTAAAAATAAATTAAAACTTAAAACTTAAGCGTTCCTCATTGAGTTCCCTGAATTACTATCGGACCTTGTAGTCATAGCAGATAATATTCTAATCTTTGGAGACTTTAATATTCACATGGAAGACCACAGACCCACTCCAAATGGCTTTCGGAGCCATCATCGACTCAGTGGGTTTTGTCCAACATGTCTCTGGACCTACTCACTGTCACAGTCATACTCTGGACCTAGTTTTGTCCCATGGAATAAATGTTGTGGATCTTAATGTTTTTCCTCATAATCCTGGACTATAGGACCACCATTTTATTACGTTTGCAATTGCAACAAATAATCTGCTCAGACCCCAACCAAGGAACATCAAAAGTCGTGCTATAAATTCTCAGACAACACAAAGATTCCTTGATGTCCTTCCAGACTCCCTCTGTCTACCCAAGGACGCCAGACGACAAAAATCAGTTAACCACCTAACTGGGGAACTCAATTTAACCTTGCGCAATACCCTAGATGCAGTTGCACCCCTAAAAACTAAAAACATTTATCATAAGAAACTAGCTGCCTGGTACACAGAAAATACCCGAGCTCTGAAGCAAACTTCCAGAAAATTGGAACGGAAATGGCACCACACCAAACTGGAAGTCTTCCGACTAGCTTGGAAAGACAGTACCGTGCAGTATCCCTTACTGCTGCACGATCATCCTATTTTTCCAACTTAATTGAGGAAAATAAGAACAATCCGAAATTCCTTTTTGATACTGTCGCAAAGCTAACTAAAAAGCAGCATTCCCCAAGAGAGGATGGCTTTCACTTCAGCAGTAATAAATTCATGAACTTCTTTGAGGAAAAGATCATGATTATTAGAAAGCAAATTACGGACTCCTCTTTAAATCTGCGTATTCCTTCAAAGCTCAGTTGTCCTGAGTCTGCACAACTCTGCCAGGACCTAGGATCAAGAGAGACACTCAAGTGTTTTAGTACTATATCTCTTGACACAATGATGAAAATAATCATGGCCTCTAAACTTTCAAGCTGCATACTGGACCCTATTCCAATTAAACTACTGAAAGAGCTGCTTCCTGTACTTGGCCCTCCTATGTTGAACATAATAAACGGCTCTCTATCCACCGGATGTGTACCAAACTCACTAAAAGTGGCAGTAATAAAGCCTCTCTTGAAAAATCCAAACCTTGACCCAGAAAATATAAAAAATATATATTGAATCTTCCATTCCTCTCAAAAAGTTTAGAAAAGGCTGACAAACAATGTATATGAAATGCTTCAGTTTGGTTTTAGACCCCATCATAGCACTGAGACTGCACTTGTGAAGGTGGTAAATGACCTTTTAATGGCATCAGACCGAGGCTCTGCATCTGTCCTCGTGCTCCTAGACCTTAGTGCAGCTTTTGATACCATCGATCAACAACATTCTTTTGGAGAGATTGGAAACCCAAATTGGTCTACACGGACAAGTTCTGGCCTGGTTTAGATCTTATCTGTCGGAAAAATATCAGTTTGTCTCTGTGAATGGTTTGTCCTCTGACAAATCAACTGTAAATTTCGAAAACATAATGTTAACTTTCACTGCTATGCTGATGACACACAGCTGTATATTTCAATGAAACATGGTGAAGCCCCAAAATTGCCCTCGCTAGAAGCATGTGTTTCAGACATAAGGAAGTGGATGGCTGCAAACTTTCTACTTTTAAACTTGGAGAAAACAGAGATGCTTGTTCTAGGTCCCAAGAAACAAAGATGCTTCTAAACCTGCATTGCTTGCTGTTTGGGGTTTTAGGCTGGGTTTCTGTACAGCACTTTGAGATATCAGCTGATGTACGAAGGGCTATATAAATAAATTTGATTTGATTTGATCTTCTGTTGAATCTGACAATTAACCTTAATGGTTGTACCGTCGTCTCAAATAAAACTGTGAAGGACCTCGGCGTTACTCTGGACCCTGATCTCTCTTTTGAAGATCATATCAATACTGTTTCAAGGACAGCTTTTTTCCATCTAAGTAATGTTGCAAAAAACAGAAACTTTCTGTCCAAAAATGATGCAGAAGAATTAATCCACGCTTTTGTCACTTCTAGGTTAGACTACTGCAATGCTCTACTTTCCGGCTACCCGGATAAAGCACTAAATAAACTTCAGTTAGTGCTAAATACGGCTGCTAGAATCCTGACTAGAACCAAACAATTTGATCATATTACTCCAGTGCTAGCCTCCCTACACTGGCTTCCTGTCAAGGCAAGGGCTGATTTCAAGGTTTTACTGCTAACCTACAAAGCATCACATGGGCTTGCTCCTACCTATCTCTCTGATTTGGTCCTGCCGTACATACCTACACGTACGCTATGGTCACAAGACGCAGGCCTCCTAATTGTCCCTAGAATTTCTAAGCAAACAGCTGGAGGCAGGGCTTTCTCCTATAGAGCTCCATTTTTATGGAATGGTCTGCCTACCCATGTGAGAGACGCAGACTCGGTCTCAACCTTTAAGTCTTTACTGAAGACTCATCTCTTCACGAGGTCATATGATTGAGTGTAGTCTGGCCCAGGAGTGTGAAGGTGAACGGAAAGGCTCTGGAGCAACGAACCGCCCTTGCTGTCTCTACCTGGCCGGTTCCCCTCTTTCCACGGGGATTCTCTGCCTCTAACCCTATTACAGGGGCTGAGTCACTGGCTTACTAGGGCTCTTTCATACCGTCCCTAGGAGGGGTGCGTCACTTGAGTGGGTTGAGTCACTGATGTGATCTTCCTGTCTGGGTTAGCGCCCCCCCCCCCCCCCCCCTTGGGTTGTGCCGTGGCGGCGATCTTTGTGGGCTATACTCGGCCTTGTCTCAGGATGGTAAGTTGGTGGTTGAAGATATCCCTCTAGTGGTGTGGTGGCTGTGCTTTGTCAAAGTGGGTGGGGTTATATCCTTCCTGTTTGGCCCTGTCCGGGGGTGTCATCGGATGGGGCCACAGTGTCTCCTGACCTCTTGAGTGGCCCAGCCAGAGCCCGGACTTGAACCCGATCGAACATCTCTGGAGAGATCTAAAAATAGCTGTGCAGCGACGGTCCCCATCCAACCTGACAGAGCTTGAGAGGATCTTTAGAGAAGAATGGGAGAAACTCCCAAAGTATTGGTGTGCCAAGCTTATAGTGTCATACCCAAGAAGACTCAAGGCTGTAATCGCTGCCAAAGGTGCTTCAACAAAGTACTGAGTAAAGTGTCTGAATACTTATGTGAATGGGATATATGTGCAAACATGTCTAAACCTGTTTCCCCTTTGTCATTATGGGCTATTGTGTGTAGATTGATGAGGGGGGAAAAAAAAACAATTAACCAATTTTAGAATAAGGCTGTGACTTAACAAAATGTGGAAAAGGTAAAGGGGTCTAATACGTTCTGAATGCACCGTATACACCCTCCAAAATGATTTATCTTATTTGCCTTTTGCTTATCAGATGTTTATGTTCTATGTTGGGATATGACGTTAACGCAACTATCCCCTTCACGCAGGCTTCTAATGACTTAACTAGCAATTAGGAATGGTATGCAGAATTAGAGCATTTCATTGCCTGGGGTCATAACAATATCATCCCAAAATGAATAAAGTGCTACTCTGTCTCGGTCTCGGCCATAACCGTTTTGGGCTTTGTGCCTTTAAAGCCTTGTTCACATTGGCAGTTTGAAGTGACTCAAATCCTATTTATTTGCATATCCGATTAGAATCTGTTCTTTTTTTCATGTCTGAATAGTCAAAAGGCACATGGAATTGGATATTTCAAGCCACATACAAATCTGATTCATGAGGGGTATTTCTGTTTATAATGAAGCCCTTTTGTGGGAGAAAAAAAACTAATTCTGATTGGCTGGGCCTGGGCCTGGCTACCCAGTGGGTGGGCCTATGCCCTCCAAGGCCCACCTATAGCTACACCCCTGACCAGCCATGTAACATCCATAGATTAGGACCTAATTTATTTATTTCAATTGACTGATTTTCTTATATGAACTGTAACTCAGCAAATCTTTGAAATTGTTGCATGTTGCATTTATATTTGTGTTCTGTATACATAACATTTTTGTTGATAGCCCCAAGTATTGTATATACAGTAGGATAACATGTTTAATTATATGTGATGGTTTTTATGCTATTGAAAATTATTAATATCATTTATACAACAACCGTGACAAAAAAAGGCTTGGGCTAACAGTATCAATTCACACTGTTTTTATTTGGATATCTTATTGGCCCAATCAAATCCACTGAGATGCAGCAACTTATTTCGAATGGTATTGTAACTGTGAATAAAAATGTTTATCCATTGTGATTGTGAGATTAAAATTTTGGAATTGGTTAGTCACAGTCTCTTGTAAGTAACAGGTTACACCTGGGCCACATCTCATGTGTTAGCCACTCTGCCCCCTATAAAACCTGCAATTATGAGAGAAAGGGTATAGCTAATGATAGGGGGGCATTTACTCGCTTCTATTCACTCCCCCGAACCGATGGGTGAAGCTCAAATAGCTGGTCTTCCTCTTTGACAGAACGCATTACAGGAGGACAATACAGCTGGCAGTGAACCGAGATACAAAGCCCTCGCGGCATAGCAGGTGAGGTGAAACCATGACACGTGCAATTGTGTGTGTGTGTGTGCGTGCGTGTGTGCGTGTGTGTGTGTGTGCGTGTGCGTGCGTGCGTGCGTGTGTGCGTGCGTGTGTGTGTGTGTGTGTGTGTGTGTGTGTGTGTGTGTACGTGCGTACGTACATGCGTGCATGCATTTGAAGCGGAATAGGGGCCTTGGTATGTGCACGTGGCTGACAGGGAGAAGGGCATCTCTGTCTTTGCCTGTATTTTATTTATAGTAGGCAGGGTCAGTTCCTTTGGATGCCCTCCGCTCACTAGCGAATGGTCAAAGCAGATGCTCCCAGTTGCCACAACAGAACAAGTGGTTTGGGAAAATATAGCAACACGATATGTGCCTCATATCTGTTTATCAATAAATCCAATAGAGAATCAAACCACATGCTGTCAATCTTTATTTGCACGAGTTGTTCTTTGTGATTAAATTACATTAAATCACAATTCATTGCTGACTGTTTGTATAGTTGTTGTGTTTCTCTATTGCAAAGAACATGTGTTGTTTGTCATGTTGAAATGTCAAGAAAAATAAAATATAATCGAATGAATTTGATTTGATCCCTTCTAAGACTGTGTATTGTATGTGTGCTTTTATACTGCAAAATACATTGTGTGTGTGTGTGTGTCCCTGTGTATGTGTTTACATGTCTATGTGTGTGTGTGTGTGCCTGTGTATGCGTGCACATGTCTTTGTGTGTGTGTACCTGTGTATGTGTGTACATGTCTATGTGTGTGTGTGTACATGTCTATGTGTGTGTGTGTCCCTGTGTATGTGTGTACATGTCTATGTGTGTGTGTGTGTGCCTGTGTATGCGTGCACATGTCTTTGTGTGTGTGTACCTGTGTATGTGTGTACATGTCTATGTGTGTGTGTGTGCCTGTGTATGCGTGTACATGTCTATGTGTGTGTGTGTGTGTGCCTGTGTATGCGTGCACATGTCTTTGTGTGTGTGTACCTGTGTATGTGTGTACATGTCTATGTGTGTGCGTGTACATGTCTATGTGTGTGTGTGTCCCTGTGTATGTGTGTACATGTCTATGTGTGTGTGTGTGTGCCTGTGTATTCGTGCACATGTCTTTGTGTGTGTGTACCTGTGTATGTGTGTACATGTCTATGTGTGTGTGTGTACATGTCTATGTGTGTGTGTGTCCCTGTGTATGTGTGTACATGTCTATGTGTGTGTGTGTGTGCCTGTGTATGCGTGCACATGTCTTTGTGTGTGTGTACCTGTGTATGTGTGTACATGTCTATGTGTGTGTGTGTGCCTGTGTATGCGTGTACATGTCTATGTGTGTGTGTGTGTGCCTGTGTATGCGTGCACATGTCTTTGTGTGTGTGTACCTGTGTATGTGTGTACATGTCTATGTGTGTGTGTGTACATGTCTATGTGTGTGTGCGTGTCTATGTGTATATGTGTGTACATGTCTGTGTGTGTGTGTGTGTGCGTGCGTGCGTGCGTGCGTGCGTGCGTGCGTGCGTGTGTGTGTGTGTGTGTGTGTGTGTGTGTATGTGTACATGTCTATGTGTGTGTGTTTGTACATGTCTATGTGTATGTGTGTGTGTGTGTGTGTGTCAATGTCTATGTGTGTATGTGTGTGTACATGTATGTGTGTGTGTGTGTATGTTTATGTACATGTCTATGTGTGTGTGTGTGTTTGTACATGTCTATGTGTGTGTGTGTGTGTGTGTGTGTGTGTGTGTGTGTGTGTGTCAATGTCTATGTGTGTGTTTTTGTATGTGTGTGTACATGTCTATATGTGTCTGTGTGTGTGTGTGTGTGTGTGTGTACATGTCTATATGTGTCTGTGTGTGTGTGTGTGTGTGTGTGTGTGTGTGTGTGTGTGTGTGTGTGTGTGTGTGTGTGTGTGTGTGTGTGTGTGTGTGTG
Source organism: Oncorhynchus nerka (assembly GCF_034236695.1). Taxonomy (NCBI): domain Eukaryota; kingdom Metazoa; phylum Chordata; class Actinopteri; order Salmoniformes; family Salmonidae; genus Oncorhynchus; species Oncorhynchus nerka. The sequence goes on from NC_088399.1 coordinate 34,792,612, forward strand.
TGTGTGTGTGTGTGTCAATGTCTATGTGTGTGTTTGTGTATGTGTGTGTACATGTCTATGTGTGTGTGTTCCCACTATACAGTATACGATTCCAGGTGTTCTACCCTATTGAGATATTGCTAGATCACACTAGCTAAAAACAGTTCTCTAGCCAGCCAGCGGGATGTAAGGGCTAAAATGAAGAGCACATTGGAGTGAGTCTCTCCTCTCCTTAGGAGCAAATGTGTTTTTCAATCACTCAAGTCTATTTATAGCCTCTGGAAGTATCTGATTGGACAATCTTTGCTTTCATTCTCCTGACCTTGACTCCCTCTCTGTTCTAAGGCTGCAAACTGAAACTGGCACTAGAGCACTGTAAAACACATTGGGTTACATAACAATTTAGTAAGTAAACCCACATGAGGAATAGAATTTCACTCCCAGAAAGAAGGTGGTTGGTTTTCCTGAAACCTATTGATTGGGTCTTATTTGGAGAGATTTAAATGAGTCTCTGGTTTTTCCCAGGATGTGGACTGTGCTGGAGGTCCAAAATAGAACAATGTACATGTTGGGCTAACAATGCTTTGGGCTAACAATGCTTAACAATGGTGACTGTTTTTCAGGACTCATTGGTTGGAGAGACTATCCTGATCACAGTTGAATTTTGTAACACCTGAGTGTTTATCTCTGCCTGTGTGCGCATGCAGACCTCGGCCCATCTATGCCTATTCCTTCTAAGTGTGTGATAGCATTTTTCTGCTTCCGTGTTTGTTTCTGTCTGAGTGGCTAGTGTTTGTGCATGTGTCTGTGTGTTTGTGTTGGGCTTTGAGGGATTCCTCCAGGGGACACATCACAGTGAGACAGATTGTGTGCACTGTAAACACAGGAGACAGGAGACACAGTGGAAATAAGGCCTATAACTCAGTCCTCTTTGATGCTGATATGGAAATCCTTGTGATAGTGTAACTGCAGACAAGGGTTCAACCTTCAATTTTTCAAATACTTAGAGTGTTTGCTTTAGACTGTCTAGAGTATCAGCGGGGAGAGGCTGACAAAGTTTGGTTATATTGCAAGAGGCAAGCCCAGTTTTTCTCAGTTTCACAATTCGTGACATTTAATCCTAGTAAAAATTCCCTGTCAGTTAGGATCACCACTTTATTTCAAGAATGTGAAATGTCAGAATAACAGTAGAGAGAATGATTTCTTTCAGCTTTTATTTCTTTCATTACATTCCCAGTGGGTCAGAAGTTTACATACACTTAATTAGTATTTGGTAGGATTGCTTAAATTGTTTAACTTGGGTCAAATGTTTCGGGTAGCCTTCCACAAGCTTCCCACAATAAGTTGGGTGAATTTTGGCCCATTCCTCCTGACAGAGCTGGTGTAACTGAGTCAGGTTTGTAGGCCTTCTTGCTCACATGCACTTTTTCAGTTCTGCCAACAAATTTGAGGTCAGGGCTTTGTGATGGCCACTCCAATACCTTGACTTTGTTGTCTTTAAGCCATTTTGCCACAACTTTGGAAGTATGCTTGGGGTCATTGTCCATTTGGAAGACCCATTTGCGACCAAGCTTTAAATTCCTGACTGATGTCTTGAGATGTTGCTTCAATATATCCACATAATTTTCGTGCCTCATGATGCATCTATTTTGTGAAGTGCACCAGTCTCTCCTGCAGCAAAGCATCCCCACAACATGATGCTGCAACCCCCGTGCTTCACAATTGGGATGATGTTCTTTGGCTTGCAAGCCTCCCCCTTTTTCCTCCAAACATAGCAATGGTCATTTTGGCCAAACAGTTCTAGATTTGTTTAATCAGATCAGAGGACATTTCTCCAAAAAGTACGATATTTGTCCCATGTGCAGTTGCAAACCGTAGTCTGGCTTTTTTATGGCGGTTTTGGAGCAGTCGTTTCTTCCTTGCTGAGTGGCCTTTCAGGTTATGTCGATACAGGACTTGTTTTACTGAGGACATACAGTGCCTTGCGAAAGTATTCGGCCCCCTTGAACTTTGCGACCTTTTGCCACATTTCAGGCTTCAAACATAAAGATATAAAACTGTATTTTTTTGTGAAGAATCAACAACAAGTGGGACACAATCATGAAGTGGAACGACATTTATTGGATATTTCAAACTTTTTTAACAAATCAAAAACTGAAAAATTGGGCGTGCAAAATTATTCAGCCCCCTTAAGTTAATACTTTGTAGCACCACCTTTTGCTGCAATTACAGCTGTAAGTCGCTTGGGGTATGTCTCTATCAGTTTTGCACATCGAGAGACTGAAATTTTTTCCCATTCCTCCTTGCAAAACAGCTCGAGCTCAGTGAGGTTGGATGGAGAGCATTTGTGAACAGCAGTTTTCAGTTCTTTCCACAGATTCTCGATTGGATTCAGGTCTGGACTTTGACTTGGCCATTCTAACACCTGGATATGTTTATTTTTGAACCATTCCATTGTAGATTTTGCTTTATGTTTTGGATCATTGTCTTGTTGGATGACAAATCTCCGTCCCAGTCTCAGGTCTTTTGCAGACTCCATCAGGTTTTCTTCCAGAATGATCCTGTATTTGGCTCCATCCATCTTCCCATCAATTTTAACCATCTTCCCTGTCCCTGCTGAAGAAAAGCAGGCCCAAACCATGATGCTGCCACCACCATGTTTGACAGTGGGGATGGTGTGTTCAGGTGATGGGCTGTGTTGCTTTTACGCCAAACATAACGTTTTGCATTGTTGCCAAAAAGTTCAATTTTGGTTTCATCTGACCAGAGCACCTTCTTCCACATGTTTGGTGTGTCTCCCAGGTGGCTTGTGGCAAACTTTAAACGACACTTTTTATGGATATCTTTAAGAAATGGCTTTCTTCTTGCCACTCTTCCATAACGGCCAGATTTGTGCAATATACGACTGATTGTTGTCCTATGGACAGAGTCTCCCACCTCAGCTGTAGATCTCTGCAGTTCATCCAGAGTGATCATGGGCCTCTTGGCTGCATCTCTGATCAGTCTTCTCCTTGTATGAGCTGAAAGTTTAGAGGGACGGCCAGGTCTTGGTAGATTTGCAGTGGTCTGATACTCCTTCCATTTCAATATTATCGCTTGCACAGTGCTCCTTGGGATGTTTAAAGCTTGGGAAATCTTTTTGTATCCAAATCCGGCTTTAAACTTCTTCACAACAGTATCTCGGACCTGCCTGGTGTGTTCCTTGTTCTTCATGATGCTCTCTGCGCTTTTAACGGACCTCTGAGACTATCACAGTGCAGGTGCATTTATACGGAGACTTGATTACACACAGGTGGATTGTATTTATCATCATTAGTCATTTAGGTCAACATTGGATCATTCAGAGATCCTCACTGAACTTCTGGAGAGAGTTTGCTGCACTGAAAGTAAAGGGGCTGAATAATTTTGCACGCCCAATTTTTCAGTTTTTGATTTGTTAAAAAAGTTTGAAATATCCAATAAATGTCGTTCCACTTCATGATTGTGTCCCACTTGTTGTTGATTCTTCAGAAAAAAATACAGTTTTATATCTTTATGTTTGAAGCCTGAAATGTGGCAAAAGGTCGCAAAGTTCAAGGGGGCCGAATACTTTCGCAAGGCACTGTAGATACTTTTGTACCTGTTTCCTCCAGCATCTTCACAAGGTCCTTTGCTGTTGCTCTGGGATTGATTTGCACTTTTCGCACCAAAGTACGTTCATCTCTAGGAGACAGAACGCGTCTCCTTCCTGAGCGGTATGACAGCTGTGTGGTCTCATGGTGTTTATACTTGCGTACTATTGTTTGTACAGATGAACGTGGTACCTTCAGGTCTTGGCTGATTTCTTTTGATTGTCCCATGATGTCAAGCAAAGAAGCACTGAGTTTGAAGGTAGGCCTTGAAATACATCTACAGGTACACCTCCAATTGATTCAAATTATGTCAATTAGCCTATCAGAATCTTTTAAAGCCATGACATCATTTTTCTGAATTTTCCAAGCTGTTTAAAGGCACAGTCAACTTAGTGTATGTAAACTTCTGACCCACTGGAATTGTGATACAGTGAATTATAAGTGAAATAATCTGTCTGTAAACAATTGTTGGAAAAATTACTTGTGTCATGCACAAAGTAGATGTCCTAACCAACTTGCCAAAACTAAAGTTTGCCCCCCCCCCTCCTCCCTCTCTGCAGATGACTTCGTCAACCATTTTGAAAAGAAGGTCGACGACATCCGATCCTCGTTTGCTAAGTCAAACGACACCGCTGGTTCTGCTCACACTGCCCTACCCTGTGCTCTGACCTCTTTCTCCTCTCTCTCCAGATGAAATCTCGCGTCTTGTGACGGCCGGCCGCCCAACAACCTGCCCGCTTGACCCTATCCCCTCCTCTCTTCTCCAGACCATTTCCGGAGACCTTCTCCCTTACCTCACCTCGCTCATCAACTCATCCCTGACCGCTGGCTACGTCCCTTCCGTCTTCAAGAGAGCGAGAGTTGCACCCCTTCTGAAAAAACCTACACTCGATCCCTCCGATGTCAACAACTACAGACCAGTATCCCTTCTTTCTTTTCTCTCCAAAACTCTTGAACGTGCCGTCCTTGGCCAGCTCTCCCGCTATCTCTCTCAGAATGACCTTCTTGATCCATATCAGTCAGGTTTCAAGACTAGTCATTCAACTGAGACTGCTCTTCTCTGTATCACGGAGGCGCTCCGCACTGCTAAAGCTAACTCTCTCTCCTCTGCTCTCATCCTTCTAGACCTATCGGCTGCCTTCGATACTGTGAACCATCAGATCCTCCTCTCCACCCTCTCCGAGTTGGGCATCTCCGGCGCGGCCCACGCTTGGATTGCGTCCTACCTGACAGGTCGCTCCTACCAGGTGGCGTGGCGAGAATCCGTCTCCACACCACGTGCTCTCACCACTGGTGTCCCCCAGGGCTCTGTTCTAGGCCCTCTCCTATTCTCGCTATACACCAAGTCACTTGGCTCTGTCATAACCTCACATGGTCTCTCCTATCATTGCTATGCAGACGACACACAATTAATCTTCTCCTTTCCCCCTTCTGATGACCAGGTGGCGAATCGCATCTCTGCATGTCTAGCAGACATATCAGTGTGGATGATGGATCACCACCTCAAGCTGAACCTCGGCAAGACGGAGCTGCTCTTCCTCCCGGGGAAGGACTGCCCGTTCCATGATCTCGCCATCACGGTTGACAACTCCATTGTGTCCTCCTCCCAGAGCGCTAAGAACCTTGGCGTGATCCTGGACAACACCCTGTCGTTCTCAACTAACATCAAGGCGGTGGCCCGTTCCTGTAGGTTCATGCTCTACAACATCCGCAGAGTACGACCCTGCCTCACACAGGAAGCGGCGCAGGTCCTAATCCAGGCACTTGTCATCTCCCGTCTGGATTACTGCAACTCGCTGTTGGCTGGGCTCCCTGCCTGTGCCATTAAACCCCCTACAACTCATCCAGAACGCCGCAGCCCGTCTGGTGTTCAACCTTCCCAAGTTCTCTCACGTCACCCCGCTCCTCCGCTCTCTCCACTGGCTTCCAGTTGAAGCTCGCATCCGCTACAAGACCATGGTGCTTGCCTACGGAGCTGTGACGGGAACGGCACCTCAGTACCTCCAGGCTCTGATCAGGCCCTACACCCAAACAAGGGCACTGCGTTCATCCACCTCTGGCCTGCTCGCCTCCCTACCACTGAGGAAGTACAGTTCCCGCTCAGCCCAGTCAAAACTGTTCGCTGCTCTGGCCCCCCAATGGTGGAACAAACTCCCTCACGACGCCAGGACAGCGGAGTCAATCACCACCTTCCGGAGACACCTGAAACCCCACCTCTTTAAGGAATACCTAGGATAGGATAAAGTAATCCCTCTCACCTCCCCCCCCTTAAAAGATTTAGATGCACTACTGTTCCACTGGATGTCATAAGGTGAATGCACCAATTTGTAAGTCGCTCTGGATAAGAGCGTCTGCTAAATGACTTAAATGTTAAATGTAAACAACAAATTCAAGGAGTGGTTGAAAAATGAGTTGTAATGACTCCAACCTAAGTGTATGTAAACTTCCGACTTCAACTGTATGTAAAAGTATGTGGACACCCCTTCAAATTAGTGTATTCGGCTATTTCAGCCACACCCGTCGATGACATGTGAATTAAATCGAGCACACCACCATGCAATCTCCATAGACAAACATTGGCAGTCGAATGGCCTTACTGAAGAGTTTAGTGACTTTCAACGTGGGACCGTCATAGGATGCCACCTTTCCAGCAAGTCACTTTGTCAAATGTCTGCTCTGCTTGAGCTACCACGGTCAACTGTAAGTGCCGTTATTATGAAGTGGAAACGTCTATGAGCAACTACGGCTCAGACGGGAAGTGGTAGGCCACACAAGTTTACGGAATGGGACGGCCGAGTGCTGAAGCACGTAACACGTAAAAATCGTCTGTCCTCGGTTGCAACACTCACTACCGAGTTCCAAACTGCCTCTGAAAGCAACGTCAGCAAAATTACTGTTCGCCGGGAGCTTCATGAAATGGGTTTCCATCGTCGAGCAGCCACATACAAGCATAAGATCACCATGTGCAATGCCAAGAGTTGCCTGGAGGGGTATAAAGCTTGCCGCCAATGGACTCTGGAGCAGTGGAAACGCGTTCTCTGGAGTAATGAATCATGCTTCACCGTCTGTCAGTCCAACGGACAAATCTGAGTTTGGCGGATGCCAGAAGAACGCTGCCTGACCCAAAGCATAGTGCCAACTGTAAAGTTTGGTGGATGAGTAATAATGGTCTGGGGCTGTTTCTCAGGGTTCGGGCTATGCCCCTTAGTTCCAATGAAGGGAAATCTTAATGCTACAGCATACAAGGACATTCTAGATGACTCTGTGCTTCCAACTTTGTGGCAATAGTTTGGGGAAGGCCCTTTGCTGTTACAGCATGACAATGACCCCGTGTACAAAGCGAGGTCCATACAGAAATGGTTTTGAGATCAGTGTGGAAAACCTTGACTAGCCTGCACAGTGCTCTGACCTCAACTCCATCAAAAACCTTTGGGGTGAATTGGAACACCGACTGCGAGCCAGGCCTAATCGCCCAACATCAGTGCCCGACCTCACTAATGCTATTGTGGCTAAATGGAATCAAGTCAAAGCCGCAATGTTCCAACATCTAGTGAAATGCCTTCACAGAACAGTGGAGGCTGTTATAGCAGCAAAGTGGTGACCAACTCCATATTAATTCCCATTATTTTGGAATGAGATGTTTGACGAGCAGGAGTCCACATACGTTTGGTCATGTAATGTATTTAAGTGCCTTTGAACGGGGTATGGTAGTAGGTGCCAGGCTCACCTGTTTGAATGTGTCAACTGCAACATTTTCCCTTGTGTATCAAGAATGGTCCAAGAATTCCTTGTGGAATGCTTTCGACACCTTGTAGATTCCATTCCCCGACTAATTGAGGCTGTTCTGAGGGCAAAAGGGGTGAAACTCTATATTAGGAAGGTGTTCCTAATTTTTTTGTCCACTGAGTGTATAAAAACCATTCTAGCATATTGCTAAATACCAACAATCTCCATAATTTCTTTCTTTGTCCTCTATATATTTCCACTTTTGCAAGTGAAACCCATTTTTTGCAAGTCAGTGGACCTAGACCTGGCCATGTGTGATATCCATGTAGGTGTTCATTTAGCCTACATTGTAAGACCCAGAGAGCAGCACATGTCCACTGATGGGTGGTGCGGTTAAGCATGCCGCCAAGGTCTGTCAGCTCACTAGCTAATGTAGGACAGAGAGTGAGAAAATAGCATCCTTGTTGTCAGCCCCTTAAACCAGTTGTCATTGCAGCCACTTGAAGGAGCATTACCATTAAAGTAGATTGAAGAGGTCGGAGCAAACTTGAGACCTGTTACAATGGGAAAAATAAAACTGAGCCGGAGAGACTGAGAAACAGCTTCTACCTGCAGATCATCAGACTGTTAAACAGTCACCACTAGCCGGCCTCCACCCAGGACCCTGCCCTGAACCTTAGACACTGTTCTAGCCGGCTACCACCCAGTACTCTACCGTGCACCTTAGAGACTGCTGCCCTATGTTTTTATGTTTTTATTTTTTATTTCACCTTTATTTAACCAGATAGGCTAGTTGAAAACAATTTGCAACTGCGACCTGGCCAAGATAAAGCAAAGCAGTGCAACACAGACAACAACACAGAGTTAAACATGGAGTAAACAATAAACAAGCCAATAACACAAACAAGTCAATGACACAGTAGAGAAAAGATAGTCTATATACAGTGTGTGCAAAAGGCATGAGGAGGTAGGCAATAAATAGGCCATAGGAGTGAATAATTACAATTTAGCAGATTAACACTGGAGTGATGAATGAGCAGAAAAGTAAATAAAATAAAAACAGTATGGGGATGAGGTAGGTAGATTGGGTGGGCTATTTACAGATGGACTATGTACAGCTGCAGTGATCGGTTAGCTGCTCAGATAGTTGATGTCTAAAGTTGGTGAGGTCACTTTAATAATGTTTACATACTCTTTCACCCACTTTATATGTACAGTGCATTCGGAAAGTATTCAGACACCTTGACTTTTTCCACATTCTGTTACGTTACAACTTTATTCTAAAATTGATTAAATAAAACAAATCCTCATCAATCCACACACAATACCCTATAATGACAAAGTGAAAACAAGTTTTTAGAAATGTTTGTACATTTATTAAAAATAAAAAACAGAAATGCCTTACTTCCATAAGCATTCAGACCCTTTGCTATGAGACTCGGTGGTAAATTCAATTGATTGGACATGATTTGGAAAGGCACACACCTGTCTATTTAAAAGGTCCCACAGTTGACAGTGCATGTCAGAGCAAAAACCAAGTCATGAGGTCTAAGGAATTGTCCGTAGAGCTCCGAGACAGGATTGTGTCATGGTACAGATCTGGGGAAGTGTACCAAAACAATTCTGCAGCATTGAAGGTCCCCAAGTGGCCTCCATCATTCTTAAATGGAAGACGTTTGGAACCACCAAGACTCTTCCTAGAGCTGGCCGCCCAGCCCAAACTGAGCAATCGGAGGAGAAGGACCTTGGTCAAGGAGGTGACCAAGAACCTGATGGTCACTCAGACAGAGCTCCAGAGTTCCTCTATGGTGATGGGAGAACATTCCAGAAGAACAACCACCTCTGCAGCGCTCCACCAATCAGGCCTTTTTGATAGAGTGGCCAGACGGAAGCCGCTCCTCAGTGAAAGGCACATGACAGCCCGCTTGGAGTTTGCCAAAAGGCACCTAAAGGACTTTATATGTTATGTTTGTAAAAATACAATCAAGTATATGGCAATATCTGTTAGATTACAGATTGCAGCTGTTAACCTTCAAGCAAATGAAGAAGCAGCATACCCACAAATGTGTTTTTAAATGGCAAGAGCACATACTTTAGAAGGCTTTCATCTACCTTGACATATTTCAGATTTAAAGACATATCTGACAGAAGGAAGACTCCCAAATGTGATGATTTAACTGGGTAGTCAAAAAAGTATGTGACAGAAGTGAACTCATTATATACAACATAGGAACCCCATTATGGGCTATTGTGTGTATATTGATGAGTAAAAAAAATGATGTAATCCATTTTAGAATAAGGCTGTAACGTAATAAAATGTGGTAAAAGTAATGTGGTCTGAATACTTTCCAAAAGCACTGTATATGCTGTATTCTAGTCATGACTCATCCTATATAACTACAGCTGTACACACTGTTCATACCCTCTATATATTTATATACATTATATGTATATATAGATATATTTATATTCCGGTGTCTGACATTTTTCTGGATTATGTGTGTATAGTTTTATTTGTAGGAGTGCTAGGTATTACTGCACTGTTGGAGCTAGAAACACAAGCATTTCGCTGCTCCTGTGATAACATTATGCAAATCTGTGTACGCGACCAAATGTTGATTTGATTAGATTTAAGGAGTCCCAGGAATAATGATATAATCAAACACAGGCTTGTATCAAACACAAGAGAGTATGAGATGACAACAAAGAGATACAACTTCTCGTTGTATCTACACCTGCATTGCTTGCTGTTTGGGGTTTTAGGCTGGGTTTCTGTACAGCACTTTGAGATATCAGCTGATGTACGAAGGGCTATATAAATACATTTGATTTGATTGGATTTGATTTGAAGTAACCCACTCAGGCTGCAGCTATATGGGAGTTAACATGGATTTCTTCAGTTATCATGGCAGAGCTACAGGCTTTTGACCGGAGAGCTGATCCTCGTAGTTGGAACTTTTATAGTTTGCTGCTCTCTACTGGGCAAAAACTATACTAGCTCAGCTGGATTGACTTGCTACAGTACTAAGGCCAAGTTGTCAGCTCTGAGGCCTTAAGATGAATTCCCCACCATTTACACTAGCATTGCATCATGATTATTCACTGTCAAGCCATTGACATGCTTTCATAGGTTTGATGTAATCATTTCAATATTACAACCGATGGTTTAGGAAATCATAGTTGACAATCTAAACGGTGCTGTGATTTGGAATGAGCAATTCAAAGCATGTCAGCCGTAGTAATGTGCCATGACCATATGGAAACGTGACTTGTGTGTGTTGATACAGTCCTATTTCAGAACATGACATACTTGGGTTTCTGGATTTTACTTACAGGATTTGAACATACCTGGTCTACAGTAGATAACATGACAGAAGTATGAAGTTCTTACCTCAAAACGATTCTGGAGGTTCTGGAAGTAATGTTTTCTTAGACAGAGATACTCCTGTGATGTACACTTCACATCCTGGAAAAAGACAAGACATGCAGAATCATTTCAGAGACTGTTTTGATTGCCTATGTACTGTATGATATTTTATATTACCTTATGTTATTGACCCTAATTGTCATTGGCTATTGAAGCCAATACATGCATGGCTGCTTATACATTTGTCCCCCATTGTAGTACATTTATCAGCCAAAACATGACACCTACCCTGTATTCAAGAGCATGTTGTGTCTCAGCTGATGCCGGGCACAACAGAAAAACCTTCCATGATGTAAAATAGGTTCTACGCGGTTTTGCTTAGTAGCCATTGATTCATGAATAATATAACTTATAAATGTCTCATGAGCTTAGTTCAACTGCAGAGTCGTACAGGACCCAAAATATAAGCTTGTTTAACTCCAATGTTTGTAAACAAAGTAAATGTATACAAATACTATATAGCCTCAAAACATGGTTTCAACTATAATTTTGAGATGGTCAAACCATAGTTTACAAGTTTTTAGATAATTGCCATTAAAGGTAAAAAATATATATATATATAATTTTAATAAAAATATACATATTTCTAGAAATTCTAAAATAGTTTGACTAGCTAAGTGTTGCACATTAGTAGGGCTAACTAGCCAATACAGTAGCAGAAGGAGAGAGATTTTTCTAGTTAGGACCCACCTGGGTCTGAGCATGGCACAGCATCACCACACGGGCAAAACAACAACACACGACAATCAATGCAGCAGAGATGGGGAACTGACGAATATAGTGGAGGTAATAACAGGTGATTGAGTCCAATAATACACTGACGCGCCTGACGAGGAAAGGCAGGTGTGCATAATGCTGGGGAGCCTGGCGCTCAAGCCAGGGATGGGGAGTAGGCGTGACACAGAGGTACGTTTAACCCTAACCTTAAACCGACACGGTTCTTGTACTATAAAGCTACAAACATTTAAATATATTTTGTTCTTGAAGAAAAGTTTAAGATTTCAAGTCAATTTTCTTCTGATGTTCTTTTCAGCATAATGTCACTGCAGGTATACCTTTCAGTCAATCACCTGCATTCTTATGCCACAAATATCACATCAGGCAAACCATTTGGAACATTGAGATTGTTGAATATTATTGATATATTGAATATTGTAGAAATGTCCTTTTATCCAATAAATCGTAGCAATTTGACCCAATCTACCCATACAATGCAGACTTGATTGTTGAATTATGGGGAAGCAGTCCTGATCGCAGTGAGGTAATCAAGTCCCTAAACCTCAAATCCAACTAAGTCCCTAGTGTTTGAGTCCCGAGTCCTATAGATAGAGTACCAAGTTGAGTCGTAAGTCCCTTGAAAGGCTAAAGATGTGGTTCAGCAATCTTTGAAGCTACATTTCATAATGTTGAAGGCTAGCTGACTTACAGTGATGCACATTAGTAGGGCTAACTACAGTAGGTACTGTTTAACAAGGGAGAGGTTTTCTGATAAAATCACTACTGGTTGAGTTCGAGTGACAACTGGTCGAGTCCGAATCGAGTCACGGGAAAACTGAATTAGATCTGAGTGAAATCTGATTCCTGGAGTGTATTCATTAGACCAAGACCGTAGCAAAATGTTAAAAACAATTGCAAAAAGTTTTGTAACGGAAACCGGTTACTACAAAAACGGTTCATGTTGGACAAATGCAGGTAGGTCCCTCCCCGTTTCGTTACGTTTGCTTCTGCTGGATTCCATTTGGTTCCTAGTGAATACACCCCTGTGGTGCGTTCAGTTTGGTTCAATGTTTGGACGTAAAACACAAATTCCCCAAAATGGTTCGCACTGTTATACAATAGCTTTTGAAGTATGTTTGCTCCCCGTGGGTGTGGTGAGGTATGGCCTGATCAATATGGGTGTGACCATTTGAAATCGCAAAACTAGTGAGGCACACCATACACCATCTGGGTTATCATTATCACGCCATTCTTCAACTAGTCGTTCAGTACGGTCTCTGTTGAATTGAACATGTACTAAACACACCCCAGGGGTTTGCTTAATATAAGGAAGTTGAAAGGGTTTATACTTTTACTTTTGATACTTAAGTCGTTAACGCGTTTGGGCCAGTAACTTGAAGTCTGCTGGATCGAATCCCCGAGCTGACAAGGTAAAAAATCTGTCGTTCTGCCCGAGCAAGGCAGTTAACCCACTGTTTCCCAGGAGCAGAAGACGTGGATGTCGATTAAGGCAGCCCCCCGCACCTCTAAGAATTAGAGGGGTTGGGTTAAATGCGGAAGACACATTTCAGTTGAATACGTTCAGTTGTACAACTGACTAGGTATCCCCCTTTCCCTTAAGTATCAAAAGTAAATGGAATTGCTAAAATGTACTTAAGTATATTTAAAACCAAATACTTTTAGACTTTTACTCAAGTAGTATTTTACTGGGTGACTTTCCCTTTTACGTGAGTAATTTTCTGTTAAAGTATCTTTACTTTTACTCAAGTATGACCAATTGTTCCAGATGACTGTGCGATCACGCTCTCCGCAGCTGATGTAAGACCTTTAAACAGGTCAACATTCACAAGGCCGCGGGGCCAGACGGATTACCAGGACGTGTACTCCGAGCACGCACTGACCAACTGGCAAGTGTCTTCACTGACATTTTCAATCTCTCCCTGTCTGAGTCTGTAATACCAACATGTTTCAAGCAGACCACCATAGTCCCTGTGCCCAAGAACACTAAGGTAACCTGTCTAAATGACTATCGACACGCAGCACTCACGTCTGTAGCCATGAAATGCTTTGAAAGGCTGGTCATGGCTCACATCAACACCATTATCGCAGAAACCCTAGACCCACTCCAATTTGCAGACCGCGCCAATCCCTATTGCACTCCACACTGCCCTTTCCCACCTGGACAAAAGAAACACCTATGTGAGAATGCTGTTCAATGACTACAGCTCAGCGTTCAACACCATAGTACCCACAAAGCTCATCACTAAGCTAAGGACCCTGGGACTAAGCACCTCCCTCTGCAACTGGATCCTGGACTTCTTGATGGGCCGCCCAAATGTGGTAATGGTAGGTAATAACACATCCGACACGCTGATCCTCAACACGGGGGCCCCTCTGGGGTGCTTGCTCAGCCCCCTCCTGTACTCCCTGTTCACTCATGATTGCACGGCCAGGCACGACTCCAACACCATCATTAAGTTTGCCGATGACACAACAGTGGTAGGCCTGATCATCGACAACGATGAGACAGCCTATAGGGAGGGCAAAGACCTGGACGCGTGGCGTAAGGACAACATCCTCTCCCTCAACGTGATCAAGACAAAGGAGATGATTGTGGACTACAGGAAAAGGAGGACTGAGCACGCCCCCATTCTCATCAACAGGCTGTTGTGGAGCAGGTTGAGAGCTTCAAGTTCCTTGGCATCCACATCACCTACAAACTAACATGGTCCAAGCACACCAAGACAGTTTTGAAGAGGGCACGACAAAACCTATTCCCCCTCAGCAGACTGAAACGATTTGTCATGGGTCCTCAGATCCTCAAAAGGTTTTACAGCTGCACCATCGACAGCATCCTGACGGGTTGCATCACTGCCTGAAATGGCAACTGCTCCGCCTCCGACCACAAGGCACTACAGAGGGTAGTGCGTATGGCCCATTACATCACCGAAGCTAAGCTTCCTGCCTTCCAGGACCTCAATACTAGGTGGTGTCAGAGGCAGGCACTAAAAATAGTCAGACTCCAGCCACCCTAGTCATTAGACTGCTCTGTTTGATAACGCACGGCAAGCGGTACCGGAGCACCAAGTCTAGCTCCAAGAGGCTTCTAAACAGCCTCTACCCCCAAGCCATAAGACTCCTGAACAGCTAATCAAATGGCTACCGAGACTATTTTAGCTATAGGAATGTTTGTTTGCAGGAAAAGGATTGTCCTGACTTTCAAGAATGTCTGAATTGTTTCACTTTGCTTTTCTGGTGGGCTGTCAAGTTTCACCATCCAATGAATTCAGATCTATAAGGGTGCATGTCTTACCATGGAACAGACCTTGGTGATATGTTGGCATGTGAGATTTATTAGCATATGGCAAATATTTGTAAATGATTGCATTCTATCCATGCTGGCTTTCGTGGCTACCTGAGACATGAAACAAATGCATGGGAGGCCTTACAGGTTGTCGCCAATTTATTAATGTGTAATTTGTCTAAATGGGTAATGGAAACACTTCAACCACTACATTTTTATTCGACACTAGCTAGGTTTTCCTCCATTTGGCGACACATTTTCATGCAAATATTAAAAAATCTGTATATAGAAAATGTTCCCATTTTCCCCATCAGTGGTGTGTTTCCACCAAACTGACTTGTTGCAGATAAAAATCAGTGTGTGATGACGTGGTGCACACAATGTACTTGTTCACTTAAGTTTTCATGTACTGAATAAAAATCTAAAGTTCAATGTATTTCCATTGCATTTTCAACCCTACTGATTTACTTTTGTCACACAAACTGTTGCATTAAATAGCTAATGTTCCTACTCTGGTCTAGCCAACAGCTCAAAGACGTGCAGGTAGACTAGTCTACATGATGAGACTCTTATGGATGAGAGGAATTATATTTTTATTTATCAAACCGCAGTCAAGCATCAATCATCATGCCACCAGAATAAAACCCTCAATATTTATTGGAAAGGAGCATCAAGATCACCGTGCACTTTCACAACTCTGTGAAGTTCATAACTTATTTCATCTGTTGCCCAATAACCTGAATGGTTTCCCGAGCCGTAGTGGGAGGACTACATACACCGTGTTATCTCGTGGCTCCCAATTTTACTTTGATATGATGGTTGTTATATCAATACCATATCATTTTTCGCATAATTCATTTTACAGACACAAAAGGATCCTGCCATGTCGAACAAACAAATGATCTGACTGCATTTATAACATCACAGCTGTCATGTTTTATTTATCTGGTATGACTTTACTTGCATTAATACATCTGGATGGAAACGTGGTTACTGTAGGTTGTGAAAAATCATTTTCTGTCCATCTGTTTTTATCGATACAAGATAGTGAAATGGACAGGCCTCCTAGCAGACAATTGTCTCATCTATTTTCTATACAAACTTTCTGTTGACAAAAACAATCACTGGGTAACTTTTTTTTCTTTTTACCTTTATGTAACCAGGTAGGCCAGTTGAGAACAAGTTCTCATTTACAACTGCGCCCTTGCCAAGATAAAGCAAACAGTGCGACAAAAACAACAGAGTTACACATAAACAAACGTACAGTCAATAACACAATATAATTTTTTTAAATGGAAAAATAGCTAGTGTTAGGGAGGAGATGGGGCTGCTGCGATGACCCTATTACCGCCACACCGGCGGTCACGAGTCATGAAGGCAGTCAAATTACAATTAGGCTTCTCCAAGCTCTGATGCTGCTGATGGTCATTGGTAGCCTACCAAACTTGCTAACTGCCTCACTCTATTGTCCCTCTAATCACATCAATGCAAATGTTTTCGAAAAATCTAATCAAACAAACCATTAGAGCCCATGAGCTCATGTTGCGCAACATTTCTATAGGCTATGCAATTGTGCAAGAAAACAGAGTGATGACCTCTACTAAAAAGAGGAGACTCTCATCAGCTTTCTATAGGCTAGGCCCACTACATATTTATTTATCTACTTCCCTAATATTAAGCACATTGTTTATCGTTACAACAGGAGTGTAGCCTACCTGGCTGGCATGAAAATGAACCATGGGAAAGGTGTCCTCCATTTGCTAATTAAGTGCATAGATGACATTGATTTTTTTCCCCTGCTGCCCCTGTTTCGAGGTATATGTAAAGACGAGATTACATCAAGAATAGTCTGATGGGACAATATTAGCCTATCACTTGTGAATGAAATATTACCACTTGTGAGTGATGCCAAGCATAAAACTACCTTTTTTTGGCTATTTTTTCTAATCATAGTCACACACCTCATGTAGCCTAGCCCATGGGCTTATATGTTTTTATAAGGTTTGTATCACAACTAAAGTGGTCAATTAACTTCTTCAAATTAAACACATTAGTCTGCTTTACAAGGGGTTTAGAGCACACATAAGGCACAAATAAGCAGCGAGTGAGTTTCAAGTTTGGTGAAGATCATTTTCACCATACAAATGCACCTTTATAATAAAAGCATTACATGCATAATTGCATTTGCAGTCACATTTCATAATGGTGTTTTCCCGCTAGTGGAACATTTGCATTCATAGCCTCCTGCCATGTGTGCATTGCTGCGCTTATAATGTGAAGAAATATCCTAATAGTTTATCAAAATTGTAATAAGCTAAATGTTCTGATCTGTTGCGTCAGCCACATTGCGTAAGAAATATTTTTTGATGCTAGTGGTTGTATTAATTTGGGATCTATTACATCCCACAACTGTCCCAGACTGTTTGAAATATTTATTTCTCGCATAGAATAGAATAGGTTAACTTTTGTACTGACATAGGCTAGTGCTTTTGCTGTTCGTTAGGCCTACTCATCTTGTTGGCTAACGAAAAGTAAATGTGGACAGTTCTTCCAAGATCTTCAATATGCACCTCGGAATTGGATCGTAGTACGAGCGTAGTTGCATCACCGATGTGTCTGTCTTCACTTGTAGCCTGTGAGAAAGACCCGATCACATGATGGAGAGGCATGTGAGTGAGAGGTGCTTAGGAGGGCGTAGCACTCAGGGAGAAGGGCACAATGCAGCACTCCGGGCCAAGGGCACAATGGCCACTGGGTGCAAAAGGCATGGATTTTCTTAGGGTGCATTACGGCCACAAAGGGGATGTCGCCGTGAAATTTGAGGCATTATCAACTGCTTGTCAAATTGTGAATGAGAGGCTGATGAAGTGTGTACAGCCTGCGCAAAAAAACAAAGCAGAGCTCATGCCTTTCAAGCGAGTCACATCGTGCAGCCTTACACTGTGTTAAAAATCAAAACATATAGCCCAACAAATTATATTAACAACTCTAAATTAAATGTGGAAGCCAGAAGATGATAAATGTGTTTATGTTAAGTAACGGTCAATTACTGTGAGACTGACAGTTATTTGCTTGACAATCACCGGCTGATTAAATTTCATGATCTCAAATGTGTTCAACATGGTTGAGGTCAGGGCTCTGTGCATGCCAGTCAAATTCTTCCACACCAATCTCGACAAACCATTTCTGTATGGACCTCACTTTGTGCACGGGGGCATTTGTATCAAGACTTACCAAATATGCCTAATTGGTATATTAATACATTTTCAAGTTCCTAACTGTGCACTCTCCTCAAACAATAGCATGGTATTATTTAACTGCAATAGCTACTGCAAATTGGACAGTGCAGTTAGATTAACAAGAATGTAAGATATCTGCCCATATCAGATATGTCTATGTCTTGGGAGGGGGGTCCCATAGAGTTATAAAATGCTAAAATTAAGCTAATTAATGTAAACGCTGATTTGTTTGTCCTATAATTGTATAGAGTGGTTCTTCATGTTTCCAGGTCAAAGATGGTGACAGGCAATCGGAAGTAAGTTTGAGAGCTCAATACACGTTTTTTTGGTTGATGCCAACCTTTTGATTGACCGGGTGGAATTGAAATGTTGGTATGTTCCATAGAAAATTATAGAGGCCTCTAGTGGCCAAAAGGCTGTATTAGCATGGGCAGTGCAATTGAGGGCTTCCACCATTTTAACTCAGTCAACTGAGTGGGACTTCCTACTTCATTGGCTGATCCCTCCTGGTGACCCTGTTGGAGTCTTGTCAAACCGGGTGGGAGGGATCAGCCAATCGTTTAAAATGCTGTCACAGATGCTATAATGGCACAGATACAAAGATGAGTCCTCTAGCTCTAGGGTATGTTCCATTCTGAAATGCATTATTGGTAAAAGGTCTTAAAATAATTCAAACCCCTCATTTATCTGGGGTGTAACCATTACTCCAGACTAGTGTTTCCATTGAACAGGTTCAGCAAACAGGGAGGGACCTTTTATCAACAGTTTGGAGTAATGATTACACCCCTGTAGTGGCCAGACAGGGAAGGTTGGGTTGTTCCTGCTGCTGCAATTACTAAGGCAATGGTTGCGTTCTCCTGCTCAGATGTTGCATGCATCAACCAATGGTTGCGTGCCATTTCATCGACTGTGTCATCAACTGACTGATCGATACGATGTGGTTAGCTGCTACCTAAAATACATTCCAGACGTTGTAAGATGTAGCAGACATCAGCAACTCCTGTGCAGAGGAACGCTCAACTTGGCATTACTGAGGCCTTGCTAAGTTAGTTCAGTGCATGGATATGAAGCGAAATCAGTACCAACATAAATTGAATTTAGTAATTTTGAATTTGTTATGTGCAAATTGAATCATTGAGTTAAAAAATTTAACTTGTATTTCATGATTTGAAACTTAACTGAAAGAATATTGCATTCAGTTTTAACAAGTAATTTCAAGTTAATCGAATATTCAAATTCAATTAAATGTATATACTCAGTTTCAATATGGTCGATATTACATTAATTCCAGGGTTTGAATGCAACATGTTGCCTGTGGTTTTGAATCTGAATTTAGAGAACTGAATTAGAAAACTGAATCTGAAAGCATGCATATTTAAAATTGTGGAATTCAAATACAATTTCTGTTGACACTGAAATCGCTCCATACTCTGACTTATTACATTAAATTTGTGTTGATTTATAGGTTTCAGGTTATTTGTCATATTTATTGTAAATATTGTACTGTAAGTACTGTTGACGCAGGCATAGTACTTTTAGGCCCAATGCTTTTAGGCCTATTTTATTCTTCATTTTGCAAATAAAAGCCCTCAGAGGTAGAGGAAAAAGTGAGGGAATGGGATGGGACAGAAACAGATAAGAGGATCAGTTGATCACACAATAGTGAAATCAAGTTTTTAACAATGCTGTGGTATAAAACAATGTGCATTAGTAATAATAACAATAATAGGGCTATATAGTGCCATAATAGGCTATATGTTTTTTTTGTTTTGTGTAAAGGGTAGGCCTATTGTTAAATTGGGTCTTATTTCAGTTACTTCCTGAAGTATGCAGCGAATTCCGGCTAAGCATGACTAGGCTGGTATATTACAAAGCCCTATGAGCATGACATCCTGGCATTTAAAGCACACAATATTTTGCAGAACAGCCTAGGCCTACTACCCTTGTACATTCCTGTGTGGCTTAGTTGGTAGAGCATGGCACTTGCAACACCAGGGTTGTGGGTTTGATTCCCATGGGAGACCAGTATGAATGAATTTAATTCACTCACTACTGTAAATTGCTCTGGATAAGAGTGTCTGCTAAAATGTATTTTAAAAAGTACATGTACTTAGCCTAGGACATTGTATGAGCATTTGGACTGAAACTAATGCAGCATTCATAACTAAGTGGGAAGGTGGAACTTACCAGTTGGATGTATTCTCAAGCTTTAAACTTGTTGACTAAGGCTGATTGGCTTTGGACAAGCTGTCATTCATCAACTAAAAGTACATGCTTGTAAAATGAAAAATGGCGTTCAAAAACAATATTGATATATTGGGTTTTATAAATAATATTATGTTGCATTTAACTGCCTAAAATGCTGTTATCAAGGTAATTTCCTTAGTAGGTGATGTCAGCATGTGGGAGAAGTCGGAGCTCAGGGATGTAATTACCAGTTGGGGCGTTCAAGTGGATTTTCAGTTATATGTTACAAATATCACCTTCCCACTTGATTATGAATGCAGGGTCAGCATACTCTTTGAAATGGAAATCTTCTAAAGTGTTGGCCAACCAAGAAGTCAGCAATTCTCATCTAGTTTCATTAGCCTAGCAAGCTAATAGTGGGGTTTTTTTCAACAACAGTCTGAAAAAATACATCACTACACAGATGCATATACACACGTGTGTATGTATGTCTGAATTATATATATATATATATTTATTTCAGACATAGTTAACTTTATTGACTAAAAAAATGGCGTGAGTGACAAAATATACAACATAATATCCTCATCTGTCTTATGGACGTATAGACTATAATTTGGGAAAAACGGACAAAGTGTGCATTTCACTGAATATTTAGAATGTTCAACATAATTTGTAATCATGTGTGTCATGAAGATGTTACTTGTTTCAACTCCAATTCAACTTTCACATTATTAGATGCAGAAATGTTATTCTGCATGTGATTTCTAGTCTCTAATTCCCTGCGCAACTTTACAGTCGTTCGACCTTTTTTCGCTCTGCCCAGAATCATTTTGATATAACTAGCAGGCGTAGCAATTTCGGAATCTGTCCTTGTATGATGGCGGACGACGAAAATTTCCACTGGAGAAACCGCAACGCATAGCCTACCCTGAATACTGGAAAAGCTGAGCCTGGGCGGACTAGCCTGCACCTTCGTCAACACAATCATACATTCGAGTTCATGCCGGAAGATGTCAAGGTTGCAATATCGAAAATAAAGCAGTTTTAGTTAAGATAATTTGAGAATTAATAACTAATTTTTATTTCAAAGCGCTAGTTGTGCAGTCACCTTTGGTGTCCGAGGAGGATTTTGGAGCTCGAGCTATCCTACTCGCATGTGCTGCATCATTTTGGGAGGTAACGTCAAACCATTCTTAATCGTTTTTTTCTGATTTAGAAATCCAAAATTTGTAAATTTTATACAGGCCGCGGTTGCTGATAGTTTTTTCGACTCTCTCTTCATAATTAGTGAGGGTGTGTGTTTTCACCATTTGGCTTTCACGCTAATGCATGTTTGGTGAGCTTTATCAAAAGCAAGGGTGCTGGCTTTAGTTTCCGTCGCAAATAATCTGTTGATTTTAGACAGCGATTTCGAAGAAAGTTTGAGTAAACTCAGTTGTCTACACTGGCTAATTAACCCAGTGATACTTTGTAAAATGTAGCTTTAAAAGCGCGTGGGAAATGAGCAGTGGTGGTTAAATGAAGGACGAAGAACAATCTAAAAACACAACCTTGCAGCCATGTTTTGGGAATTTGCTTTAAATTTCTGTCAACATGTTCTAATCGCACCAATTGAGTCGTCCTTGTTTGTTGTGTTAAAGCGAAGGTAGGCTATTTGGTTCCGTTTCAATCGGTCGATATGAAGAATTTCCCCATTTCGAATATAATTTCTACTTCTGTTTTCAAAATGGTTGTAGGATTTAAATTAATTTCATTTTGAAATTGGCGCCACCTGTTGGCGGTTATTTTGTGAAATTAAGAAATTCCAATTAATTTGACTTGTTTAAGCATTTTATTCTAACCTTTTTTAGTTTTGTGACTTTGTTTTTGTCGAACGTGTTTGTAAATATAAGTAGGCTACATTGGTAGCCAATGATAAGATCCCTTGACTGTGGACCCTTTAGAGGATAATTAGTAGATTGCAGGAGCAGCTCTGTTTGAGTGCATGAAAAACGATAAAAATTGATACCAGTTACAAAATTACCTCCGTTTAGAAACAGATTAGTTTTATCACCATGCGCTATTTGATGTTGAATGTGAGCAACGATAGGACTAGGCTACAGTTTGAAACCGGGTGTGTAGACTCATTTGAATGTCTTATCTCAGTTTGGACTATTTTGTTTAATAGTAACAATATGTCCTTAATTCAAATACTCTACTAATTAGCAGGCTCCTACTTAAAATAAGCCATTATAAACTCATTATATTACAGTGAAACTGTTTTACCCAATCATAACCCAAGATCTAGGCTGTATTAATCCATTGATGTTTTTGTCATTTGACAACAATGTAGGCTATAGCTTCAAAATCAGTTTAGAACTAATCCTTGTTTCCACAGCTTAGATGCATTTGAGTGGTTACATTTACCCAGCCCCACCCAGCTGTACCAAACAGTGGCAGGCAGGGCCTGGCTGTTGGAATGGTAGATTTAAGCAATAAGGCCCAAGGAGGTGTGGTATATGGCCAATATTCCACAGCTAAGGGCTGTACTTACACACAAAGCAATGCAGAGTGCCTGGACACAGCCCTTAGCTGTGGTATATTGGCCACATATCACAACCCCCAAGGTGCCTTATTGCTATTAAACTGGTTACCAACATAATTAGAGCAGTAAAACATATTGTTTTGTCATACTGTGGTATACGGTCTGATATACCATGGCTGTCAGCTAATCAGCATTCAGGTCTCGAACCACCCAGTTTATAATATGTCTTTGATACTACTAACATCCTCTCTGATGTTGCTGGTAACTGTGAAGCGGTGTTTAGTAGGCTACCAAATAAAGTAACAATCAGCCTAATCTGTCGGCTTGTTGTGCATTTCCATAATATTAAAGAAATGATGACCGGGTATGACACATCTAAGCCCTTAGATGTACATTAGAAGAGAGGGTAAAGAGATGGAAAACACCACTGTACATTCAAGTAAGAGATTCTGCATGTCACCCATTCTAAGATTCTTCTATAAGAATTCCCTTTGCAATAAACAATAGAAATGCAGTGTTTGAAAGGTCAAGGTTGGTCATCTTCAATTAGTTTTTTTTGTGTATTTTGAGAAATGATAGAGTGAATTCATGGCCTGCTCAAATGGTGAAAAAAGGAATGCACCGGACTTGTTATGTCTAAACTTAGGGTGGAAGAAAACCCTGACCAAACAAAAGGGAACAGTACACGAAAGAGGACAAATGCAGAGGAGGACAGAGGTGACACATTTTAAGAAAAGGAAAAACAATCATTACCAATCTCTGCTTTTTACAATCTTGTAGACGCAAAACAATTTTCTGTCTTGCATGGTTTGTTATTGTATGTAGATCTCGCCGAGCCATTTTACTTTGTTAATTTTGAAGCTGACCTTCAGAACTGTAGTATGAATTTGAAGTGTTTGTGGAATTTATTTGGTGTGTATGCTAAATTGGAACCCTGACCTTTTCCCTCCACATTCAGTGTAATCAAATGCAGGCTATGAATTACATTAGGAAATTCCATGTTTTTAATAGAAGAGCATGAATGCATGAATGACAGAATGTTGTTTATTATTATTTATTATTAAATGTCAGAGCAGCCAAGTAATAAAATGCATTTAGTATTTGTTTTGGAGGAAGGTTGCATTGAAGTGAAAGGTGCATATAGTACCAGTCTCAGAAGTTTGGACACACCTACTCATTCAATGGTTTCTTTATATTTTACTATTTTCTACATTGCAAAATAATGGTGAAGACCTCAACTATGAAATAACACATGGAATCATGTAGTAACCAAAAACGTGTTAAACAAATCAAATATATTTGAGATTCTTCAAAGTAGCCACCCTTTACCTTGATGACCGCTTTGCACACTCTTGGCATTCTCTCATCCAGCTTCACCTGAAATGCTTTCCCATTGCAGCACTCCATCACTCTCCTTGGTCAAATAGCCCTTACACAGCCTGGAGGTGTGTTGGGTCATTGTCCTGTTGAAAAACACATGATTATTCCACTAAGCGCAAACCAGATGGGATGGTGTATCGCTGCAGAATGCTGTGGTAGCCATGCTGGTTAAGTGTGCCCTGAATTCTAAATAAATCACGACAGTGTCACCAGTAAAGCAACATCACTCCACCTCCATGCTTCACAGTGAGAACCACACATGTGGAGATCATCTGTTCACTTACTGTGTCTCACAAAGACAGGACGGTTGGAAACAAAAATCTCAAATTTGGACTCATCAGACCAAAGGACAGATTTCCACCAGTCTAATGTCCATTGCTTGTGTTTCTTGGCCCAAGCAAGTCTCTTCTTATCGGTGTACTTCAGTAGTGGTTTCTTTGGAACCATTTGTCTATGAACGCCTGATTTGACGGAGTCTGCTCTGAGCAGTTGCTGTTAAGATGTGTCTGTTACTTGAACTCTGAAGCATTTATTTGGGCTGCAATTTCTGAGGCTGGTAACTAATGAACTTATCCTCTGCGGCAGAGGTAACTCTGGGGCTGTGGTCCAAACACTTAAAAGACACACCCTTTTCCACTTACCCTCACCTTCTGCCCTTGGGGAATCCCTGTCGCCATCTTGGAGGGCAGTCCAAATGATTAGTCAAGCAATGGAAATTTGCAATGTATGCCCTCAGCCCTCGTTTTTAGTCGGCTTTGTGAGTGTACAATTCTGTTCACTCCGGGGCCTGAAACTCCCCATAATTCAGTTTGTGCCGATTGTACATCCGCTAAGAAAAGTCGGCGAAAACTTAAACAACATCAATGGAGAAGTCAACATGTATGTAAGTAAAAACAAATGCAAATAAGTTAAATTGTGCTACTAATGCACATGACTGCACGAACACGTCTCGTAAAAAGCAAAAAAAAAATTGTTTGGTCATCTTTTGGAAATTGTAGAAATAAAACATTTTCCTTCAGAGGTTCCAGCTAGGCAGTCTAATGTTAGCTAATTTATTTGCTAGCTATCATACAGTAGGCGTATATTTACTATAAGTAGATATGCATTCATAATTGACTAGTGCATATAAAGCACCCACAAGCTACCGGTAGCTGAAAAAACAATCATCGCGGGATGGACGAGTGACGAATTTCCGGCAAAGGGTGGTCCATTTAAAAAATAATAATAATAATTCCTTCCTTCCCTTGCCCTACAAGTATATACTCGTCAGACGTCATGATACGTCATCAGAAGTGTCCCCTCTAATTTGAGGGATAGGGTGTGTCTTGAAGTGTTTTGACCGCAACCTGGGTCTTCCTTTCCTGTGGCGGTCCTCGTGAGAGCCAGTTTCACCATGGCGCTTGATGGTTTTTGAGACTGCACTTTTTTGGGGGGGGTTGTCTGACCTTCATGTCTTAAAGTAATGATGGACTGTTGTTTATCTTTGCTTATTTGAGCTGTTCTTGCCATAATATGGACTTAGCCCTATTTGGTAAAATACCATCTTCTGTATACCCCCCAACACAACTGATTGGTTCAAACGCATTAAGAAGGAAAGAAATTCAACAAACTAACATTTAACAAAGCACACCTGTTCATTGAAATGCATTCCAGGTGACTACCTCATGAAGCCGGAGAGAATGCCAAGTGTGTGCAAAGCTGTCGAGGCAGAAGGTGGCTACTTTTGAAGAATCTCAAATATAAAATATATTTTGAAAAAAAAAAACGTTTTATTTGGGGGGTTACTACATGATTCCATATGTTTCGTAGTTTTGATGTCTTCACAATTTTACAATGTAGAAGATAGACACAATAAAGAAACCCTGTGTTCTAACTTTTGTGTGTGAATTCATAGTAGTTTGACACCTTCTCAGACCTAAACACTCTACCCACCCAGGTCACACTGGCTTGCGGGACTCTGCAAGAGGGGAGACTGAAGACTGAGCAGGACAGGGCTATTTGCACCTTCAGACACTGATCACCAAGAGGTAGGATGTCCTGGTCTGCTTGTGAACCAAAAAATATCTGCCACCCCAATTAAAACAAAACTCAATAGGTCTGGAAAGAATGATGGACAACAAGATGGTAAACCATCTTGTCAGTTCATAACAATCCATGAAGGCTTCCCTAGACCATATATGTCACTAGCCAGGACTTGGTGTCATTTATTTCTATTGCCTAGAGTGCAGTCACAAACATTATGTAGGCATACCTGTCGTTCAGTAGACCTTGTTGAAATGCAGATAGATGTAATCCTTATGATGTTCTTGCTGAGACCTGCAAAAGTTAAGCAATTGTAGTTTATAGTGTGTATTTATTGGGCTTCTGTCCAAATCTGCTAAATGTATCAACATTTACCTTCCTTATATAAGCATCGTTGTCCTGATAAATCTCTGAAAATCATACCACTCAAATTAGGGCCAGCAGGATGGTAATTTCAGGTTTGGATGGCTACATGAAGAGCTTTTGGCATTTGGGGGAATATGTGCATTCTGTGCATATTTCCTTCCCCTTCTCTACTTAAAATGGACCTTATTGGTCTCATGAATAATGCACAGGGACGTTCAATTGCTGCAGCAAAGATGATTTAAGGGCCGTCTTTGTGGTTATATGCACATAGGGTGTTTTTGTCAGTTTTCTAAACGTTTCAGAGCTCAGTTTGCCTTTTCAAAAAATATACATTTTTACAAAGGGAAATCTCATTTCTGTGAAAGGGGAGGGGGGGTCTTCTTGCTCTAATGAATCCATAAATCACAAAGGAGCAGGTTTACCAGACCTGCCTCAGACTGCACTGCAATTTAGATGTTCACTAAAATAAAATCTGCTAGTGTGCAAGGGCTTAGCGGCAGACCGGATGCTGCCCTGAATTTCAAATTTTAGGGCTGCTCTTTCAGGATTTATTTTTTGTATAATTCAAGGCCACTTTTCAATATCTAGTTATTAAATTTTAATTCACAGCATTAACATATAAATTGAAAAGATTTTATGGGGTTTCGGACTGCATGCGGATGTAATTTCAAGAGTTGACACAGTTCTGTTTCTATACCATTCCGGCTAATAGAAGGAAATGTAGAAAGGGGAGGGGGGTAATTCTCCCATTTCTCTGCATTATTGCTTTTTTGAAATCGTTGGTTGGAAGCAATTTTGAGAGACATTACACAGAGGAGGCTAGGAAAATGTGCTTCTGATTTTAAGGAGCGGGGGAAAGCATTCAGGCTGAAATAGGATTTGTTCATCCCTGTGGCAGATAATATTCTACTCTGATACTCCCCTCTGCATAGCAGGAATATAGCAAACCAATGTATTGATCTAATTTACATTAGTATTCACACCCTTTTGCTATGACACTCCAAATTGAGGTCCGGTGAATCCAATTTCCCTTAATCATAATTTTTAGATGTCTCTGCACTCTTGATTGCAGTCTACCTGTGGCCAATTTAAATTGTTTGGACACGATTTAGAAAGGAACACATCTGTCTATGTAAGTTCCACAGTTGACAGTGCATGTCAGAGCAAAAACCGTACCACGAAGTCCAGGAACTGCCCATAGATCTGAGAATTGTGGTGAGGCATATATCTGGGTATGGGTATAAAACAATTTCTAGAGTGTTGAAAGTTTCCAAGAGCACAGTTGTCTCAGTCTGTGGGAAATGGAAAAAATTATGGAACTACCCAGACTGCCAAGAGCTGACCATCTGACTAAACTGGGCAAGAAGGACCTTGGTCAGGGAGGTGACCAAGAACCCAATGACTACTGACAGAAGTGGAGTTCCTTGGCTGAGATGGGAGAACCTGCCAGGAGGACCACAGTCTCTACAGCACTTCACCAATCTGGGCTGTACAGGCGAGACGGAAGCCACTCCTGAGAAAAAGGCACATGACAGCACGTCTGGAGTTTGCAAAAAGGCATGTGAAAGACTGAGATCATAAGGCATAAGATTCTGTGGTCTGATGAGACAAAAATGTCAATGGCCTGAATGCAAAGTGCTATGTCTAGAGAACCAGGCACAGCTCATCACCAGCCTAACACCATCCTTACTGTGAAGCATGGTGCTGGAAGCATCATGCTCTGGGAATGCTTTTCAGCGGCAGGGATTGGGAGTCTGGTAAGACTAGAGGGAACAATGAATGGACCAAATGCAGGCAAATCCTTGACGAGAACTTGCTTCAGAGTGCAAACGACCTTAACCCCCCCCACTCTATGATCCAACAGGACAATGACCCTAAGCATACAGCCAAAGCAAAACTGGAATGGCTTTAGAACAAGAATGCGAAAGTCATTGAGTGGCCCAGCCAAAGCCCAGACTTGAATCCCATTAGAAAATCTGTGCAAAGACTTGAAGATTGCTGTTCACCGCCGCTCCCCATTTAACTTAACAGAGCTTGGGAAAATCTGCAAGGAACGAGGGGAGAAAATCCCCAAATCCAGATGTGCAAAGCTTAAACAGACATACCCAAGACGACTCAAAGCTATAAATCACCGCCAAAGGTGCTTTACCAAGTATTGACTTGGGGGTGTGAATAGTTCTGTTTCATTTTCTATAAATGTGCACAAATTTCTCAACATGTTTTCAATTTGTCATTATGGGGCATTGTGTGTAGATGGGTAAGAAAAAACATATATCTAATCCATTTTGAATTCAGGCCTTAACAACAAAATGTGGAATAAGTTAAGGGGTATGAATACTTTCTGAAGGCACTGTAATTTGTTATCGTATTAGCCAATGTACATTCCACATATTGCCTAGTATTTTTACAGTATCTTAATAAATCAGTACTGTTAAAGAAATATTAATTCATTTATTTCCCCTCCAATGTTGACCTTTCCGACATCGCTAGCATTGAGACTGATTCGCTTAGGGCTGTAGTCCAGCACAATATGTTTAATATCCATGCAGTGACATTAACTGAACCACTGCCCTCAATCTTAAGGAAAGCAGTCTATTCAAATGGGTTCGTTTCAAACTATTTTCATAACATGCAGTCTCACATACACACAGGGCCTATTGCCCCCCAAAAAACCTTCAGCTTGTATTAATGCTGATTTTATCCAAGGAATAATAAAATGTTCAAATTACTATTGTATTAGGGCTGGGAACTGCCAGGGGCCTCTTGTTTATTTCTTTTGTCAATACATTTTCAGAAGGATCTGGTCATGTGTTCCTATTTCATAGACATTTTTCCTATCAGCCATGGAATGGGAACATTTTAACCATGACATTCATTTTAACGTTTTTATTAAATAGGAATATCATTGACGTTTTGTGTCAACAAGGTTGAAAAACATTTTTTTTATAGATGCAACATAAATGATTTATGATCAATGAAAGATGGTGGTTTCACATTTTCAATTCAATAAAAGATACAGCAAGCCATTTTGTTTGCAGAGTATCCATTCTATATACATGAAAGTTATACTCACTGGAAACATTCTATGGGTGCCAAAACAATTCATTGAAATTCTGAGATTCCTGACAGAATTTGACCTAGTTAGAAGCCCAAAGCAAGCATTTGTTCAATAATTTGAATAAGTAAATTCTTTAGTTTTTATTTGATTTCCTTTTTCTCTCAGGGTAAATTTACCATTTTTAGTCTCCATTTTAGCAAAACCTTATGTAATGGGCTGTACTAAGGCATGAGAAATGTGCTCAATACCTGACCTTTTGGCCATTGATTTTTCATCCATTTCAACCAAATTGGGGGGGGTTGGGATCAATGCTGCCTTGCCTTCCCAGAATTCATTTGTCAATGTCCATGAATGCTATTTCCAGGCTGTGTTCAGTGTTGTGCTTACCGACACCATGTTAGAGTTAGCTTCAATTCTGTTTCACCGCATTAGATTATTTGGACACATTCTGTGGTATGTTTTTGTTCCTGGTATTGAATCTTGGAAAGGATATTGTCAAATTCCATGATGTGAATAGCAAGAGGTCTAAATCCTCCATTTTGAATGTAGAGGAAAAAATGTCATGTGACTATCATGCCTCTGTAGTTATGTGATGGAATTATTTAAACGGTGATGAAATGGAATAACCAAATTAGGCTTACATGAGGCCTATAAATTAAGTTATTTCTCATTTATATATGCAGGTGAAAATAACTATCATTGTATGGCTTATGAGAGAAATTCCCTGAAACGGCACAATGTTTTCTAAAATATGGTTTGTTTGCTTTTTCCACCATGAGATTTCACAAGCTTGATTAGATTTATTACATGGTGGTTCCAGCACAGAAGCAAACACACAAATAGACGGGGCTAACTCACAATCGCATAGCAGCCGACCAAGCAGCACAGCATTAATGCCTACGTGTGCTAAAAGGAATTTTGTGGAGAAATTAATCACATTCTGCCATTAGGGTATGAAATCCAATCATGTCCAGCTCTGAGAGGGATTTCACTTTTCTGCTTTTTCCTCTCAGCTGATATTCCCCTCCATGTAGCTTCCTACCCCCACCTGTTCCTGATGGGGCTGTTTTTGTAAAAAAAAAAAAAAAAACTCTTGTCATAATTTCCAACACAACATGGCGCATGGCGGTGACACGGCTGCTGCTGAAATGAACACTCAGCCGTTCCCTTCGCTTCCCAAATTAGCTTTTATGGCCTCCAATCTGCCCAGGCTTGTTGAATTGGCCTCTTTTGAGGGAGATTAGAATTTTCAATATTTAGATTGTCGGCTAGCTATTTCTTTGCATGCATCATTTTATCAAGTAGGCTAATAGATGTCTGAGGTGGTTAGTCGTTTTGCATGTATTCTAATGCTATATGAGGTTAGTATAGCATCATCCCCTTAAACTGTTGCACCCATGCTGATATGAAAACATGGAGGTTCTGCCATTGTCCATTTCTCTACCAGATTAGGAATGTTTTCTCTACCACGACAAGCCAATGTAGGCTAGATTGCAGAAATGGGGCATGAAACAGTGGAGCAGGTAACACCTTTTTTTAAAAATTAATATTTAACAAAGTTGGAGTAACTGGGAATTGTTTAATGTTTTAATGACCTGCCTACTTGCAATGAGCTTCTTCCCTTTTACGATGTTGCCAGCTTTCTAAGTAACTCCTGACTAACTAATTGCCATCCAGAAATACTCCCTCCACAGCTTAGGAATGTAAAAGTTCTGCACAATTCATATTTAGGGTGACAAACAAACATAGTAATGCTGTATTTTTGGGAACAACAGCTGTCCATGTATCCATGATCTGTTTTAATCATTAGTGCCAATGTCAATCAGTAATCCCTTCCAAGAAAAGGTGTTGCCCATGAAAGGTCATTTCTCTTTACACCAAATCCTGGTTATAACTCTGTTTTGCTTGGTTGCATTTGACTTTATTTGAGCCCCCTCATTATAGTCCTAGTGTACAATGGTACTTACTGTAGAAGGCTGGGTAATTTGGATTTTTCTGGAATTAGAACACCTGGGTGCTGTGGATTTATTGTCAAAGGTCACCCATACAAAATTAATCACTGCACTGTAGGGCAAATAATGGGTAATAATGCATATCTCCCATCTATTCCCCTCCTATTTTGGACAAACCCCATTTGTCACGAGTAGAGATGGTATTGAAATATTCTTTGTTTTTTAAAAGTATTTAACTAGACAATGTCCTAAATAATGTCATTATGGAGACAATTTATAGACTCATTAAATTGCACTTTCTCTCATTGGTATGCCGGACTACCTCTAACTTTTTGATGTACCTTGGTCAGGCATATGGCAATCTGAGTGTCAAGTGCCTTGCTTTAGAACTGGCTAAAGATATGGTTTGGCAGAGCTCTCTCTGCTTTAGAACTGGCTAAAGACATGGTTTGGCAGAGCTCTGCTTTAGAACTGGCTAAAGACATGGTTTGGCAGAGCTCTGCTTTAGAACTGGCTAAAGACATGGTTTGGCAGAGCTCTGCTTTCTTGATGTTATCCCTTGCTATATTTGAACTGCACCCGTTTCAAAGGTGCTGTTTCTTGAGAGTTGTATTAGTAATTCTGACTTGTTTTGTTTCTTCCTCCTTCTACCTTTTGCCTGGCTGTCTGTTGCACTCACTCGCAGTCCCAGGAGCGCTGGCCCTGAGCAGTCAGTCATGAGTGCTCAGGAGGTGCCCACCAATCCTGGACAGGAGCAGGTTGACGCGGGGGGTGGAGTCCCAGATGGCCCCTCTCCTACCACCACCACCACCACCACCCTTGCTGTCCCGGTCACAATAAAGAAGGAGCCTGACATGCAGGGAGCCAGTAACGGGAAAGATGTGCCAGCCGAGATCTGTGTGGTCCTCGGAGGAGCAGGAGGAGGAAGGTCGCGCAATGACCAGACCCAGGGTACGACCCCCCCCCCCCCCCCCCCCCCAACACGTCACCTCCCACTCCACACACAACGGGCATGTTCATTTTGCATCGCCATCTGTGCTCCAGGTTGTTGGAGTTTGCACATTTTAGACCATGATGGAAAAACGGGTGATGCAAATCGAATGCATCCACTCTCTCCATCATGCACCTGTCGTTTTAACTTCTCCCTCTGTATCTGTCTTCTTCCAAACCTGTGCACCTGCACCTGGCCATGCAAATGTCCTCATCTCAGCTGCTTCCTTTTTACCTAGTCCCAACATCTGGGTTCGTTACACAAAACTGTTTTGCACCGGTGAGCAACTACCTCACCCTTTTCACAGACTGCCCTCATTCACACTGGCCCCCTGACATTGAACATTAACTATCTCAGCTGGTATTTACTGTGAAATTACAGGCTAGGAAACCGGTACATTTCTGTACCTAATACATTTCTGTACCTATTTACAAGAAAAGGTAATCATTAGGATATTATGTCGTAACTGTCTGACCATGTAATATATTGATAAATACATGTGAATCTGGACTGGTCACCTATTTTACAGTCTTAAATGATTGCACAAGGTTTGTCTTAGTGAAGTTCCATGTTACACACCAATGATATCGATGCAGTTAACTCTTGTAGCTTTTGCAGCGCTCTCTATTTAGCTTTTCCTCTCTCATACAGGCTCCTACGTTTGCGGGATTTGTGGGAAGAAATACAAGTACTACAACTGCTTTCAAACACATGTCCGTGCACACAGAGGTAAGGAAGGCCTACCCTGAAACACTAAGGCTTTGTGTGACGACATGGGAATTGTTTGATACACAACATGATCAAAGGTATGCGGACACCTGCTCGTTGTACATCTCATTCTAAAATCATGGGCATTAATATGGAATTGGTCCCCCCCTTGGCTGCAATAACACAATAACAGCCTCCACTCTTCTGGGAAGGCTTTCCACTAGATGTTACATTGCTGCAGGGACTTGCTCTCATTCAGCCACAAGAGCATTGGTGAGGTCGGGCACTGATGTTGGGCGATTAGGCCTGGCTCGGAGTTGGCATTCCAATTCATCCCAAAGGGGTTCGATGGGGTTGAGGTCAGAGCTCTTTGCCTGCCAGTCAAGTTCTCCCACGTCGATCTCAACAAACCATTTCTGTATGGCTCTTGCTTTGTGAACATGCTGAAACAAGAAAGGACCGGTGATTTTCAAAACCTCCAATGAGTTTCTAGCCAGATGGAGGGTATTTTCTTGCTCCCCCACGTCACAGGGAATATCAGTGTTTGAACATTTGTTTGAACATTTGATGTCATTGGGTAGAACCTTTTTTACTTTTATATTTTGTTCTACAAAACATAGAAATGTGGGGATTTCACATATTTAGACACTGGCATGGTGAATTTGAGGTTGAAAAATGGTGGAGTTGCCCTCTAACTTGTCAGCTGCATTCATCTGCTAATACTTGTCAAGTAGTCTCTACTTTCCTGACATCCATTATCTTTCATGTGATCAATGCCAAATGTTGTGTGTGTGAGAGATCTGAGTGAGTCGAGTTGTTAAGCGTTGGCGCCACGCCAACAGCAGATCTTTTATGCATGTGCCTTTCTATCTCTCTCCCCCCCTCCCGCAGAGTCCGACAGCATGCCAGGAGAGGGGGCACCAACAACTCCCAACAGTGAGTACACAGATGTGTATGCACACTAGGGTTGTGAACGTTTAAATGAAATGTAATAGTTAACGTTAAGAAAAATCCCTAACGGAAAAACCATGTCGTCCCCTCACGAAATGTTAATCACAGTGCAGTTATCAAAAAGGTACACCATCCTCACAAATGGGAAAAAATAAGAAGTAGGCCTACATAATAGGCTTGGACGGTATACCGAGGTATTTGGGAATAGCCATGGGTATGTTTTTCTACATCTTCAAAGTTTTTCAATACATTTTAATATTTTTAGCTACTTTTTTAAAGTAAATACCTGCAGTCAACTTGTGCATACACTAGGATAAAGCATATTGTGTTCATCTACCCCCCAAAAAGGATGCATTTTTCATTTGACCTGTCACATTATTTTACATTATGAAGCTTACTGTAGTTCCCCAGAACAGTTGAGCCAGTCACGTGTGTGTTTTGTAAATAGCACAATGGGAGAAAGCAGGAGCAGGTGTGTCCAGCTGTGCAGTGTTTCTATTTTTTTATATTTTTTATATATCTATATCTTTTTTTATTAATAGAGTTATCAGAGATGTGCTACTGTAGTTTTTATTCAAAGAAAATACATTAGTGCAACACATTCTACAAAAAATAGCATCATTTTCATCCGATGACAACAAAGTGCAACGCTATTTGGCTGGCAGCCACACGTCAACTCTTACGTATTAGCAAGGTCTTGTTTATCATAGAAAGAATGTAGCCAGCTACATTTCCTTAAAGTAAACTTGCATTTTACCGGTGAAAAGTAGGCTGGCTAAACCTAGAAAAGTAGCTACACATCAGTCAGTGCTCTCTGCTGATAGAATGCGCATTCGTGAGTTTAGGAGTGCAGCTGAAGCATGAATTGAGTCTGATTCCGAGTAGAAATTACTATAAGAAGCATTTTACGTCTGCTTTTACAAAACGCAGCAAGATATTTCTTGGTTGGTATTTTTTTCTTATTTTTTGTGAAAAATGCAAGATTCTGCATTAACATGACCCCTAACTTTAACTTGCTAGTTAATTATCTGAGTAAGTGGCTGAAATAATGTGATTGCATCATATTGTCTTAGCTTTCTGCTGTGTTTTAGAAGTCAAAGCCCTTTAGATGCATTATTTTGTACAGCTGCCTCTCTTGATTTCTTTTCCTCTCTGGTTCTCAACCCCCTCAGTCTGCTCCTCCCCCCCTCTTCTCAGAGCAGGCAGGCCCGTTGCCTTAGCACAGCATTCCCCAAACATTTTGGTTTTTGCCCTTGCACTACACAAGTGATTTTTAAATAATCAACTAATCAGCTAGCTTTGATTATTTGAATCAGTTGTGTAGTGCTAGGACTACGTGAACGAGGCGTTGTATAACGCCTCGTTCACGTTCGCTTGCAAATGTCCGAACTCACCAAAAATGACATTCGGTTGTGTGTGTGTGCTCAGTATAAAAAGAAACGTAACTTTTTCAGGACCCTATCTTTCAAAGATAATTCGTAAAAAATCAAAATCACTTCACAGATCTTCATTGTAAAGGGTTTAATCACTGTTTCCCATGCTTGGTCAATGAACAAACAATTAATGAACATGAACCTGTGGAATGGTCATTAAGACACTGACAGCTTACAGACTGTAGTCAATTAAGGTCACAGTTATGAAAACTTAGGACACTAAAGAGGCCTTTCTACTGACTCTGAAAAATACCAAAAGAAAGATGCCCAGGGTCCCTACTCATTTGTGTGAATGTGCAAATTAGGCATGCTGCAAGGAGGCACGAGGACTGTAGATGTGGCCAGGGCAATAAATTGCAATGTCCGTACTGTGAGACAGGTACAGGATGGCAACAACAGCTACAACTGCCCGAGTTACACCAGGAATGCACAATACCTCCATCAATGCTCAGACTGTCCGCGGTAGGCTGAGAGATGCTGGACTGAAGGCTTGTAGGCCTGTTGTCTGGTGAGGACCTGCCTTACATCATCCGGCAACAATGTTGCCTATGGGCACAAACCCACCGTCGCTGGACCAGACAGGACTGGAAAATAGTGCTCTTCACTGATGAGTCGTGGTTTTGTCTTACCAGGGGTGATGGTCCGATTCACGTTTATCGTCCAAGGAATGAGCTTTACTCCGAGGCCTGTACTCTGGAGCAGGATCGATTTGGAGATGGAGTGTCCGTCATGGTCTGGGGCGGTGTGTTACACCATCATCGGACGGAACTTGTTGTCATTGCAGGCAATCTCAACTCTGTGCGTTACAGGGAAGACATCCTCTTCCCTCCTGTGGTGCCCTTCCTGCAGGCTCATCCTGACATGACCCTTCAGCATGACAATGCCATCACGCACAGAACGAGCAGTATGGCTGATTTCCTGCAAGACAGGAATATCAGTGTTCTGCCATGGCCAGCGAAGAGCCGGGATCTCAATCCCATTGAGCACGTCTGGGACCTGTTGGATCGGAGGGTGAGGGCTAGGGCCATTTCCCCCCAGAAATGTTTGGGAACTTGCAGGTGCCTTGGTGGAAGAGTGGGGTAACATCTCACAGCAAGAACTGGCAAAACTGGTGCAGTCCATAAGGAGAAGTTTCACTGCAGTACTTAATGCACCGGATACTGACTATTACTTTTGATTTTGCCCCCCTGTTGAGGGACACATTATTCAATTCCTGTTAGTCACATGCCTGTGGAACTTGCTCAGTTTGTCTCAGTTGTTGACTCTTGTGTAAATATTTGTATTAACACAACATGTTAAGTTTGCTGAAAATAAACGCAGTTGACAGTGGGAGGACGTTTCTTTTTTTGCTGAGTTTTTGTATGCATATACGTGTGTGTGTGTGTGTATAGGTATAACTTAATGAGTTGTATTATCGGTCTTTTCAATTTCTTTATTTTCATTTGCGCTTGTTAGAATATTTAGCTAGCAGCCTCTATTGAAATGTTCTCTTACTTGGTAGCATTCTGGTAATAGACGCCCAATGTTTTTTTTTGTCCCTTTTGGTCCCCCCTTGTATACTAAGCTGGTAATTATGTATATCCCGGTATGAGAGAAGGACAGTATGATGAGTTGAATCTGCATACCGCCCAGCCTTACTACCTAACGCTACAATTCCTGTAAGGTTAGTAAGAGGGGATATGCATCTTTAAAATTCTATAAGCACATTGTCATTAACAGTTGGAAAAAAGTGTTAATTACAGAAATGATTATAGTTGAAATGCAGCCACTGTCATTGGCCTACTTGAGTTGCGAGGTAATTTGCTAATTGAAAGACTGCAAGTGCCATTTGAGCCGCGACTCACTACTGAAACAGGTGCGTCTTTCTCACCAAAAACACTTCAAATCAAATCAAATCAAATTTATTTATATAGCCCTTCGTACATCAGCTGATATCTCAAAGTGCTGTACAGAAACCCAGCCTAAAACCCCAAACAGCAAACAATGCAGGTGTAAAAGCACGGTGGCTAGGAAAAACTCCCTAGAAAGGCCAAAACCTAGGAAGAAACCTAGAGAGGAACCAGGCTATGTGGGGTGGCCAGTCCTCTTCTGGCTGTGCCGGGTAGAGATTATAACAGAACATGACCAAGATGTTCAAATGTTCATAAATGACCAGCATGGTCGAATAATAATAAGGCAGAACAGTTGAAACTGGAGCAGCAGCACAGTCAGGTGGACTGGGGACAGCAAGGAGTCATCATGTCAGGTAGTCCTGGGGCACGGTCCTAGGGCTCAGGTCCTCCGAGAGAGAGAAAGAAAGAGAGAATTAGAGAGAGCATATGTGGGGTGGCCAGTCCTCTTCTGGCTGTGCCGGGTGGAGATTATAACAGAACGTGGCCAAGATGTTCAAATGTTCATAAATGACCAGCATGGTTGAATAATAGTAAGGCAGAACAGTTGAAACTGGAGCAGCAGCATGGCCAGGTGGACTGGGGACAGCAAGGAGTCATCATGTCAGGTAGTCCTGGGACATGGTCCTAGGGCCCAGGCCAGTTGAAACTGGAGCAGCAGCATGGCCAGGTGGACTGGGGACAGCAAGGAGTCATCATGTCAGGTAGTCCTGGGGCATGGTCCTAGGGCTCAAGTCCTCCGAGAGAGAGAAAGAAAGAGAGAAGGAGAGAATTAGAGAACGCACACTTAGATTCACACAGGACACCGAATAGGACAGGAGAAGTACTCCAGATATAACAAACTGACCCTAGCCCCCGACACATAAACTAATGCAGCATAAATACTGGAGGCTGAGACAGGAGGGGTCAGGAGACACTGTGGCCCCATCCGAGGACACCCCGGACAGGGCCAAACAGGAAGGATATAACCCCACCCACTTTGCCAAAGCACAGCCCCCACACCACTAGAGGGATATCTTCAACCACCAACTTACCATCCTGAGACAAGGCCGAGTATAGCCCACAAAGATCTCCGCCACAGCTCAACCCAAGGGGGGCGCCAACCCAGACAGGCCGACCACAACAGTGAATCAACCCACCCAGGTGACGCACCCCCCCAGGGACGGCATGAGAGAGCCCCAGTAAGCCAGTGACTCAGCCCCGTAACAGGGTAGAGGCAGAGAATCCCAGTGGAAAGAGGGGAATCGGCCAGGCAGAGACAGCAAGGGCGGTTCGTTGCTCCAGAGCCTTTCCGTTCACCTTCCCACTCCTGGGCCAGACTACACTCAATCATATGACCCACTGAAGAGATGAGTCTTCAGTAAAGACTTAAAGGTTGAGACCGAGTTTGCGTCTCTGACATGGGTAGGCAGACCGTTCCATAAAAATGGAGCTCTATAGGAGAAAGCCCTGCCTCCAGCTGTTTGCTTAGAAATTCTAGGGACAATTAGGAGGCCTGCGTCTTGTGACCGTAGCGTACGTGTAGGTATGTACGGCAGGACCAAATCAGAGAGATAGGTAGGAGCAAGCCCATGTAATGCTTTGTAGGTTAGCAGTAAAACCTTGAAATCAGCCCTTGCTTTGACAGGAAGCCAGTGTAGAGAGGCTAGCACTGGAGTAATATGATCAAATTTTTGGTTCTAGTCAGGATTCTAGCAGCCGTATTCAGCACTAACTGAAGTTTATTTAGTGCTTTATCCGGGTAGCCGGAAAATAGAGCATTGCAGTAGTCTAACCTAGAAGTGACAAAAGCATGGATTAATTTTTCTGCATCATTTTTGGACAGAAAGTTTCTGATTTTTGCAATGTTACGTAGATGGAAAAAAGCTGTCCTCGAAATGGTCTTGATATGTTCTTCAAAAGAGAGATCAGGGTCCAGAGTAACGCCGAGGTCCTTCACAGTTTTATTTGAGACGACTGTACAACCATTAAGATTAATTGTCAGATTCAACAGAAGATCTCTTTGTTTCTTGGGACCTAGAACAAGCATCTCTGTTTTGTCCGAGTTTAATAGTAGAAAGTTTGCAGCCATCCACTTCCTTATGTCTGAAACACATGCTTCTAGCGAGGGCAATTTTGGGGCTTCACCATGTTTCATTGAAATGTACAGCTGTGTGTCATCCGCATAGCAGTGAAAGTTTACATTATGTTTTCGAATAACATCCCCAAGAGGTAAAATATATAGTGAAAACAATAGTGGTCCTAAAACAGAACCTTGAGGAACACCGAAATTTACAGTTGATTTGTCAGAGGACAAACCATTCACAGAGACAAACTGATATCTTTCCGACAGATAAGATCTAAACCAGGCCAGAACATGTCCGTGTAGACCAATTTGGGTTTCCAATCTCTCCAAAAGAATGTGGTGATCGATGGTATCAAAAGCAGCACTAAGGTCTAGGAGCACGAGGACAGATGCAGAGCCTCGGTCCGTTGCCATTAAAATGTCATTTACCACCTTCACAAGTGCCGTCTCAGTGCTATGATGGGGTCTAAAACCAGACTGAAGCATTTCGTATACATTGTTTGTCTTCAGGAAGACAGTGAGTTGCTGCGCAACAGCCTTCTCTAAAATTTTTGAGAGGAATGGAAGATTCGATATAGGCCGATAGTTTTTTATATTTTCTGGGTCAAGGTTTGGCTTTTTCAAGAGAGGCTTTATTACTGCCACTTTTAGTGAGTTTGGTACACATCCAGTGGATAGAGAGCCGTTTATTATGTTCAACATAGGAGGGCCAAGCACAGGAAGCAGCTCTTTCAGTAGTTTAGTTGGAATAGGGTCCAGTATGCAGCTTGAAGGTTTAGAGGCCATGATTATTTTCATCATTGTGTCAAGAGATATAGTACTAAAAGACTTGAGCGTCTCTCTTGATCCTAGGTCCTGGCAGAGTTGTGCAGACTCAGGACAACTGAGGTTTGGAGGAATACGCAGGTTTAAAGAGGAGTCCGTAATTTGCTTTCTAATAATCATAATCTTTTCCTCAAAGAAGTTCATGAATTTATCACTGCTAAAGTGAAAGTCATCCTCTCTTGGGGAATGCTGCTTTTTAGTTAGCTTTGCGACAGTATCAAAAAGATTTGTGAGATTTATTTGATTTGCTGCTTTTTAGTTAGCTTTGCGACAGTATCAAAAAGATTTGAAAGATTTATTTGATTTGTGACCTTCTACTTGGTGGACAGCTTTTGTTAAACATGAAACAAAGTATGTCCCTAGACTGATAAATCTGTCGTGATTTGGCAAGGAATGTAGTGGTCGGATCGAAATTGAATGATACTCGTAACTGAGGGAAAAGAGAATGTAGGGAGAAGAGTTGTGATCACTTGGCTAAGTTTCTTTTTTGTTGTTGTGAGTTGCTAATGCGCATAAAAAATGGAACACTGAAGTCGACGTGAATTAAGGGTTGGCTTTGGGACAATTTCAGCTGTATGTTCAGGCAGGCACAAAGCAGATTGCAGATGCTTAAGCCTACTGTATGACTGACAACTAGCCTTACTGTATGACTGACAACTAGCCTTACTGTATGACTGACAACTAGCCTTACTGTATGACTGACAACTTCATTGTCCCTTACACTTCAGCTCCATTATAAGTGTTTTGTTGCTTTGCCATCAGCATTGTCAATCGTCGTAGGGGTGTTGAGGGTGCTGCAACACACCCTGAAAATGAACAAAATTATATATAAACGCGATTTATGCATATCGGGTCCGGGTGAAAAAGCACCAGGTCCATTACGGAACGGGACCATTTCGAAAGGCATTTGCACCTTCATCCTCCAATTTACACCAGAGATCTATATATGATGAGATGCTCATGTCTCCGCCCTAACAATGGGAGTCATTGTCCCAAAGGTGGGAAGGCAGGCAACAAGCTTACGTCCAAAATAAACCCATAGAAACGCATTGGGCTTGTCTTTGGACAGATTTTGGCGTGAGTGAAACCTCTTCCTCTCTGTTAAAACACACACACACACACACAACAAGCCCCTGCCACTCACAACAAAGTTGTCACTTCTTCACCTCTAACAAGCTGTTTCAGCTCGCTATTTGCAGTTGAGGTTTGGTCCAACAGAATGGGTCACATGGACACAAACACAGAGACATTATTTTACTGTAATAGAGAAGTTACCTTTTTGAACCATACCCTTTTTATTGGGTCTCAGCTCCTTAAATTGCTCGCAGAGCAGACAATACTAAAACAGTAGTATCAATGAACATTGATTCTGGAAAATCAATGCTCAGTTTGTCTTGTGCCCATTGCTGTACCATGCTCCGCTAGCAGCATTTTAGTAAAGGATTCTTATATTAGCTGTCTAGTCTGTTTTTATAAATAAGCATAAAACACTTTATAAGGAGTTGGCAACTCATTCTCATTCTGAGAAATAAGGTAGCTAAGCCACTTGATTTCAACATCTGAACAAAGTGGACAGGCCAGCATGTTGTTCAAACAGTTGGAGACGGACAGAATGCTGTGCAGATAGAGCCAAGTTAGCTCAACTTGAAATATTAAGGTTAGCTGGCTACTCACTAGCTCGTGGGCTTGTGCTTGAAAATTGTTTGAGACCTGTGCTCATTTTCTATAATGCCTTCTATAAAAAGTTAGTCATTATTAGTGAATGT
Source organism: Oncorhynchus nerka (assembly GCF_034236695.1). NCBI lineage: Eukaryota > Metazoa > Chordata > Actinopteri > Salmoniformes > Salmonidae > Oncorhynchus > Oncorhynchus nerka. The sequence goes on from NC_088399.1 coordinate 34,834,735, forward strand.
GTTCTATGCATGGTTCTGGTTGAATTTGTAACAAAAAGGTCATTTTCGTAGACCGACTTGAAAGCCAGATCGGTGATTATTGCAAAAAATCAGGTTAAACTACTGTATTATGATGATACAAAATATATTATGATTGGGTCTTATGGTTGTGGAAGGCTTATATTTACCCTATATAATGTCACAAACCCAGAATTCAATAGATTACTCTTGACTGTTTGAAATGCAGTGTATTTGACCTTTTAATTGTACAGTATAGCTTATTTAGAGAGAACATTACAAAAAAATCGACACGTATTGTGAATCGCCCATAAGTTTGGTGGGGGGGGGAATAAAACATATTATTTTTAGGCCCTATCATCCAGCCCTATCCAAAACACCATCTTAATCATTTTGCCAGTAAGACATAGGGCTGGGAATTGGGAGAGACCCCTGATACAATATTATCACAATATTTTGGTGCCGATACATACAGAATGGCAATACCTATCATATCACAATTTATCAGGTACAAGAGAGAGCAATAATAAATGCTGGGAGTCATGGAAATAAAAGTGCTGAAAGCATTTTGTCTCAGCTATAAGATGAGAAATACTGAAGTCTTGGTGCAGTTACAGCCAATTAGCGCAAACTAATGTTAACTACCTGGCAATTTTTTTTTGAGAGAGAATCTGTACTTTGAGTCAGACTCGATATGTTATAAAAAAAATACTGCAATACTCAACTGTGTTGATTCCATCCCTAGTAAGAGAATAGGTCTACATGCCAACACTACACACAAGCAAAGTCGATGGACCCATAACACAGCAAACCATCCACTGGTTTTTATACCTTACTGAGTGATATGAAACAAATCGGTGCTGTGCGCTAGACTATGACCAGCAGGATGTGATGTCATTGAATGCCAGTGTGCCACAGACCAGACAATGCGATCTCTGTGTATCCGAATGCAGATAGCTTCCGCTACTCCTGTGACATCTGCGGGAAGAAGTACAAATACTACAGCTGCTTCCAGGAGCACCGCGACCTGCACGCTGTGGACGGTAACTGACTACCTACCTACCTACCTACCCTCTTCTCATTTACTCTCCATTATTGCATTCCTACTAGGCCTTTTCTATTCTTTGTCTGTTTGGATTCGAATGGTAGCTTGTTCTGCCTTAGACCTGGCACTGCAGTCGGCGTTCCAATTAATCCCAAAGGTGTTCGATGGGGTTGAGGTCAGCTCTTTGGAGGCCACAGTCATGTTCTTCCACACCGATATCGACAAACCATTACTGTATGGACCTCGCTTTGTAAATGGGGGCATTCTCATGCTGAAACAGGAAAGAGCCTTCCACAAAGTTGGAAGCACAGAATCGTCTAGAATGTATGCTGAACCGTTAAGATGTTCCTTCAATGGAACTAAGGTGTGGGGGGAAAAGCAGCCCCAGACCATTTATTCCTCCTTCACTAAACTTTACAGTTGGCACTATGTGTTGGGGCAGGTAGCGTTCTCCTGGCATCTGCCAAACCCACATTTGTCCGTCGGACTCCCAGATGGTGAAGCGTGATTTGTCAATCCAGAGAACGCGTTCCCAGTCCCATGGCGGCAACCTTTGCACCACTACATCCAACGCTTGGCATGGTGATCTTAGGCTTGTGTGCGGCTGCAACCTTTCGGTTACTGGCCCAATGCTCGAACCACTAGGCTACCTGTCTCCCCTTACAGTTGACCGGGGCAGAAATCTGACATACCGACTTGTTGGAAAGGTGGCATCCTATGTAGGTGCCATGTTGAAAGCGACTGAGCTCTTCAGTAAGGCAATTCTACTGCCAATGTTTGTCTACGGATTGGCTGTTAATACCTAGCACTGCCTAGCCTGCTTTCTAGCACCTACCTGATGGCAACGCTAACGTGGCTATCCAAATTATCGTGTTGTGGAAATGTACTGTATACCGGACACAAACGCACCAATCGCAATCACAACACGCAGGTTGAAATATCAAAATAAACTCTGAACCAATTATATTAATTTGGAGACAGGTTGAAAAGCATTGAACTTGTATGGCAATTTAGCTAGCTAGCTTGCAGTTGCTAGCTAATTTGTCCTATTTAGCTAGCTAGCATTGTTGCTAGCTAATTTTTCCTGGGATATAAACATTGAGTTATTTTACCTGAAATGCACAAGGTCCTCTACTCCGACAATTAATCCACACATAAAACGGTCAGCTGAATCGTTTCTAGTCATCGCTCCTCCTTCCAGGCTTTTTCTTTGAACTTTGTGACTATTGGCAACTTTCATAATAATGTGCATTACCACAACCGACCTCAAGTTCATCTATCAATCACCCACGTGGGTATAACCAAAGAGGAGATGGCACATGTGTATATGCTTCCAAAAGCCAATAAGGAGTGGGAGAGGCAGGACTTGAATCGCATTCTGCATCACAAATAAAAGCGACTTCTATTTTTGCGCCTGGCAACGCTGACGCTTGTTGGCGCCATGATTGAATAACATGCATGTGTACATTTATTTTGAAATGCTCGCGCATGCGACCTGAGCGGTCTGGTCAGCATGTAAGCATAAGTATCATTGTTGCCCTAAGAAAAACAGATTTCATTAACTTCCACTCATGGTTACTGCTGCTTTAAATAAAGTAACCTCTGTCAATTAACTTGACCTCTCTCTCCATATATCTTTGTCGCCCCCCCTTTCACCCCAGACCCATACGAGCAGGTTGTTCTAGGACCTGTGGAAGACGTCAAGGAGGAGGAGCCAGTGGAACCCTTCCAGAAAGTAGGGCCAAGTAAGGCTGCACTGTATGCTGGTCTACTGTTGCTTGGCAGATTAGGGGTTTGTGACTGGGCACATCGTACTTTGCTTTATATACACTACAGTTCAAAAGTTTGGGGTCACTTAGAAATGTCATTGTTTTCCATGAAAACATACATGAAATGAGTAGCAAAATGAACAGGAAATATAGTCAAGACGTTGACAAAGTTATAAATAATGATTTTTTAAAATTGAAATATGAATTGTGTCAAAGAATCCTCCATTTGCAGCAATTACAGCCTTGTAAACCTTTGGCATTCTAGTTAATTTGTTGAGATAATCTGAAGAGATTTCACCCCATGCTTCATGCAGCACCTCCCACAAATTGGATTGGCTTGATGGGCACTTAGGTTCCATACGGTCAAGCTGCTCCCACAACAGCTCAATAGGGTTGAGATCCGGTGACTTTGCTGGCCACTCCATTGTAGACAGAATAGCAGCAGACTGCTTCCCTAAATAGTTCTTGCATAGTTTAGAGCTGTGCTTTGGGTCATTTTCCTGTTGTAGGAGGAAATTGGCTGCAATTAAGCACTGTCCACAGGGTATGGAGTGATAGCCTTCCTTCTTCAAGATCCCTTTTACCCTGTACAAATCTCTCACTTTACCACCATCAAAGCATCCCCAGACTATCACATTGCCTCCACCATGCTTGACAGATGGTGTCAAGCGCTCCTCCAGCATCTTCATTAATTTCTGCGTCTCACGAATGTTCTTCTTTGTGATCTGAACACCTCAAACTTAGATTTGTCTGTCCAAAAAAATTTTCCAATCTTCCTCTGTCCAGTGTCTGTGTCCTTTTTGCCCATCTTAATCTTTTCTTTTTATTGGCCAGTCTGAGATATGGCTTTTTCTTTGTAACTCTGCCTAGAAGGCCAGCATCCCGGAGTCGCCTCTTCACTGTTGACATTGAGACTGGTGTTTTCCGGGTCCTATTTAATGAAGCTACCAGTTGAGGACTTGTGAGGCATCTGTTTCTCAAACTAGACACTCTAATGTACTTGTCCTCTAGCTCAGTTGTACACCGGGGCCTCCCACTCTCTATTCAGGTTAGAGACAGTTTGCACTGTTCTGTGAAGGGAGTAGTACACAGAATTGTATGAGATCTTCAGTTTCTTGGCAATTTCTCACATGGAATAGCCTTCATTTCTCAGAACAAGAATAGACTGAAGAAAGTTCTTTGTTTCTGGCCATTTTGAGCCGGTAATCGAACCCACAAATGCTGATGCTCCAGATACTCAACAAGTCTAAAGAAGGTCAGTTTTATTGCTTCTTTAATCAGAACAACAGTTTTTAGCTGTGCTAACATAATTGCAAAAGGGTTTTCTAATGATCAATTAGCCTTTATAAAATGATAAACTTGGATTAGCTAACACAATGTGCCATTAGGACACAGGAGTGATGGTTGCTAATAATGGGCCTCTACGCCCATGTAGATATTCCATAAAAAATCAGTAGTTTCCAGCTACAATAGTCATTTACAACATTAACAATGTCTACACTGTATTTCTGTTCAATTTGATGCTATTTTAATGGGCAGGTGACCCCAAACTTTGAAAGGTTGTGTGAGAGATATGTAGATATATCTATGTAGAGAAATATATCTCTATATATATATATACACACACACACACACACACACACACACACAGTGGTTCTTCCTATAAAAGTTGGCGTACTGCTTGCAGGCTGCTGCAAAATTCTATGGCATGTTATTTGTCAGCCATTGTTCCCATTAATGGTAGTACTAGTTTGCCCACCAGAGGGCATCTTTGAGACACTAAGTTATAGAAATGACTTGGAGCTGGTGGCCTAAGAGTCAAAGGGAGCCTTGAATAGCACAGACTATATGGGATAGATTTTTTTGATTTGATAATTTGATGAATATTATGGGTTTTCTATTCCAAGAAAACAAATGCATTTCTTACTGTAGCTGTTTTAGCGTAACTTATTTGCAGCAAGGCCTACTTAAATATACAGTATATCAATCATTAATTTGTGCATGTCATCACACAGCATACAAGTCATCCATGTCTTTAAATACAGTCAAGCATTTTAGTTATAAAACTAAATAACAAAGGGAGCCTTGATTAATTTTACAATCACAGCTAAAGTGATTTAATTAAGGGTTTGAGTTAGGAAAATATGGTGCTGTACAACGTGACCGGTTGGAGTAGGCCTAGGCTATTAAGTGACTGCGAGTGAAGAGCAAAATAATCCTTACATTTCCACATAAAAATCAGATTTTTAAAGACCAGTCCCCATGCTCTGTCATTCAGTGATTTTATTCCCATAGTAATTTGTTATGGAGCCATCCAGATGTGGTTAGAAAACAGTGCATTTGGTGTGCTATGCAAAAGAGATGGGAGAATTGACATGCCTCGCAAAACATTGATTAATACTGTACATTTAAAGTCCCTAAACTCGGCAAGTCTATTGTCCTGCTGAGAGCTCACCGGTGTGCCTGGAATGGATTGTGACTCAATTTTGTTCTTCGCAATCTTCAACGTGTAATTTTCCGCCTGGCTCTCCGCCAATGACGCCTGGCTCTCCGCCAATGCATCGTATTGCTACCCTCAGAATTTCGTTTTGTAGCTTAATTCATTTGATTAATATTATGGTGTTTCTATTCCATGAAAAAACCTTTCTTATTGTAGCCGATGTAGGCCTAAGTGTTTCCGTTAGGAAAATATGGCACTATTCCGTGACATTTATTCCCTAGTGTCCTGCTGATAGTTGAAATAAACATCTGCATTTTGAAAGTGGTTTTAGAATTTTATTAACAAAAGCATGAAGATGTTGATGAACAAATACTGTACAGTATATGCTTTATCCAACATTTTGCAGTTGCATGAGGTTTGGAGTTAGAAATGTAAAACTTTCGAGTACTTAATACATTGCAAGTTGCGGGGATTTTCTTTTCACACCTAGCTGAGCTATTAGACTATCCTTTTTGTAAAAGTATGAAGTCTATTGTCCTGCTAATAGCCCATCATGGAATCATTGTTTGCAGAATTCACAGCTTGCTACGCTTGTGAAAAACAAAAATGCCTTCAGCTGTCCATCACTACTGTAAATAAAAACACAGCATCGACAGTGGCACAAATATATAATGGAATTTGATAAAAAGGTTAATGCACATCATTTTCAATCTTATACTAACAAGTGGTTGCCATGGTGAATAATCCAATAATAATTGGTATGACACGGTTCTCGGAACTCATTATGGGGCAGTTTCTAAATGAAAATACTTGTAGATCAATAATATGTCCCTGTAGATCTAATTAAATTGAGGATTGGAGGATTCTAAATTAATATCTAAGGGGCATTTTTCATTAGGGCAAATCTGGTATGTGATATTGAGTTAGATATTCTCTAAGATTATACATTTCTTAGGGGCATTTCTATAATTATAATGCAGGAATAATAAAAAGAATCATCATCATAATAATAATCCCACAAGTCATTAACTGGCTACTATCTTCAATATAATCGTTAATTCAGAAGGTTAAACCCATAGGTTTTAGGCCTGCAGTAGGTTGTAATAATCCCTGCCTTCTGGGAATGTTACATCCAAAAGGTATGGGTGACGATAGAATGTTGGCTGTCAGAAGTATTAGAATCAAACAATGTCAGCCTTTTTAAATGCTCTATTATCCAAATGTTTTTAAAGTGGGTGTGGGCGATGGAGAGAAACAAAATGGTGCAGTTTGAGGCCATGAGGTGGAGAGTTATGCGGGTGCTGGATATAAAATGAGTGCAAAAGAAAATAAGGAAAAATGAAGCTTGCAACACGCATCTGATTTATTCATTACGAATAGGGTTTTGTTTACATTCTTCACTGTAACCACAGTGTCACAAATTATTGAACACACACATGAGCAGATTACACACATGAGCAGATTAATTTGGTAAAAACATGTATTAATTAAGACTATCAGAAAGAATGTTGATACTTGTGTATTTTGATCCAAAGCCATGAATGAGTGAGTCACTCACTGACAAATCCTCGTTGGACTTTCATTCCGTTTCTTCATCACATCAGCAAAGGACTCTGTGTTTCAGAAACTCCCTTTTATATAGAGGGGTTATCACTTGTTCACACTGGTAAATAAAGACAGTTTGTTATTTATAATGTTTTTAGAGGAAGATAAACCAAAACCTTTTTTTGTTGAAAATCAAGGGTTTTTCTTTATTTTTCTATTTTCTACATTGTAGAATAATAGTGAAGACATCAACTGTGAAATAACACATGGAATCATGTAGTAACCAAACAAGTGTTAAACTAATTCTAGATGAGAGCCAGTTTCATCATAGGCGCTTAATGGTTTTTGTGACTGCACTTGAAGAAACTTTCAAAGTTCATCATTTTCTGGATTCACTGACCTTCATGTCTTAAAGTAATGATGGACTCTCTTTCCTTATTTGAGCTGTTCATGCCATATATGGACTTGGTCTTTTACCAAATAGGGCTATCTTCTGTTTACCACCCATACCATGTCACAACACAACTGATTGGCTCAAATGCATTAAGAAGGGAAGGAAAGAAATTCCACAAATGTACTTTTAACAAGGCACACCTGTTAATTGAAATGCATTCCATGTGACTACCTCATGAAGCTGGTTGAGAGAATGCCAAGAGTGAGCCTAGCTCTCAAGGCAAAGGGTGAAGAATCTCAAATATAAAATATATTTCTTTTTGGTTCAGGTTACTACATGACTCCATGTGTTATTTCATAGTTTTGATGTCTTCACTATTCTACAATGTTAAAAATAATTGAAATCCTTGAATGAGTAGGTGTAAACTTTTGACTGGTACTGTATATTTTATTTATATTCAAAGTAGTTTTTTTTATATCTGAAATCCTACTTTTGCAGTGTGTTAAGGAAATGTTTTTAGTTTTATCCTCATTTAAATTGCAATGCAATTTTGCTCTCAAGATAGATGTAATTAGTACATATAATTTATGACAGTAATAACATATTATTTAGATGTCTATCAATGTCCCAACTATTGAAAATGAAGGAAACCATTTCAGTGAACTACCAAGGATGCTACTCTTACCATTGCAGAATGAGATTTTGTATATTTATCGCATGCAAATGTGATATTTTATGTAACCACTTTTTCTCATTGTCCCCCACAGAAACTGGAAGCTACGAGTGTGAGTTCTGTGGGAAGCAGTATAAGTACTTCAACCCATACCAGGAGCATGTGGCTCTTCACCAACCAATGAGTAAGTCATCTCACAGGTGTACAAAAGGGACTAGTCGTCTGTTGTAGTCAATAACCTCCCTCTCTTACCTATCAAATTCACCGGTGTCCTCAAATCACTTCTCATTGGTTCATGTAAAGTAAAATAATGAACCACTATTTATTTGATGATAATGACAACTCTCTTCCCACAGATTTCTCCTTTGATAATATGAAGTCGCCTCGATCACGTGGAAGTGTGGATGGAAACATGGACGTTAGCAAATACAGTGCCACTAAATTAGAAACAGGTATGGAGAACTGGCCTGGGATCTGTGCTTAAGCAGCTCTCGCACTCTCACAACTGAGACTTTAGCAATCACTGCGCGTGAACGAATACAGTATAATGTATACCACTTAAAGGTGTAAACTTTTAGACCATCAAATAGACTTGCAAGTTTACCCAAATCGTGGGTAGGTTCAATCAAACCCCACAAACCGTTAGTTGTAACATCTTTTGACATCACTGTAATCCCGCGGAACTATTCCCCTCAACCCCACCTATTGGTAGCTGGGTAAAAAATATTTAAATATTGAATGTCTGCTTTTTTTTTTTGAGCATGGAGAAGTTATTCTTACTTTCTTAAGGCACTGTATCTAAACTTGTAGTATTCATGGTCAAATTACCGGGGCCCACATTGATTTTATTAGCCACTCTCACTGTGATGTCATATTATGGCAGAATGAGTAGAATTGCATGAAATTAGTTATACAATTGCAAAATCTTCTCTCCGTCCCATGGCAAAATGTGTAGAATGGCAGCGAACTTGCATTTAAACTAACATTTTCACTTTTTTTCTCTCCGCTGTTATTAAGATAGGGGCCGCTGGAAAGGTGGGTTGGGGTGGGGCACTACAGCCCCTCATGAGGAGGTCACATTTATTGTAGTCTCCATCCCTGCCATAAACCAAGGCTACAATCTCCTGCCGTGATCTGAAACGCTGCCTTTGCACCTCTTATCTATCATATCGCTCACCTGATCAGTTCCTATCTCTCTCCACTGAGCAGTTTGTCTATGGAGAGCTAATTAAAGCTTGACAGTCTCTCCTAGCGCACAAATATGGGTCAAAAGAGAGAGTGGAGAGGAGTACTCGGACCCATATTTAAACGCTATGGGTGAATTCTCATTTTATTTTCAAAAATTGTGAAGAAAAGGGAGTGAATCATACCAAGGACATGATAGAATTCAATACACAGAGTATAGTGGGCGTTTCGCTATGGATTGGTATTGTGTAGGCTTCGGAAATCATCTATTGCATCAATATCCCCTTGTATGATATGTATCCACCTGCTTTTCACCCATGTGTTGTCAGTCACTCAAAAAATACAGTAGGTCTGCACTCAGGTATTTTTATTGTGTGTGGACTAACTGGTTCTACGCACCAGGTAGGAAATGTTTCGGGAGCGCGCCATGGTTTTCCTTTTTCCTTGTCAGTTCAAACATTTTTTATCTTTCACAGACAGTTCCTTTAGTCGTAAAATGGAAAGCAAGACCCAGTCCAGCCTGGTGGACACCAACAGTTCCCAGAACTCAAGCGGTAAGCACCGAGGCACTTCTCATAAGCTGTGTGCCTGTGTGTTTTATGAATGTCTTTCTGCACAGATGTGTTCTTACTGAGACCTGGGTACAACACTGCGGTAGATGGAGAGTGAATCAGACAGGAGTGTGAGTGTTGGTTTAGTGTCCAAGCACATTCAAATTGAGGCCTTGGTTTGATTCTCTACCCCTCTCCCTGAAGTACACACTTATTTTCTCCCCCTTGTGGATAAACAAAATAATTGATTGGCTTAGAAATATGGGGTAACATTCTCTAGCCAATGCTTACATCAATCGAATGCTTTTAACTCCACAAGGGGAGGAGAACAAGTGCACACTCTGAAATTGTTGACAAGTAGGGAATCCTATCTAAAAATCCATGCAATGTCTGTGATGTCACTTTCTCACGCTCTCCCTCAGGTACTCCAAGCCCCCTGGTGGCCGGTTCGTTCCCTGCATCACAGAGTGAGTCCACCTCTCTCGCTGCCTGCCTGAAAACACAAATGTGACCATTTCACCCTCTCCGTGTTTTCCTACTCACTTGTCATTTCTTATCAGTCTCCCTGTTAATTTGGGCTTGTCACACTTGCACCTCCATTTTGTAATTGTTTGTGATCCTGTAGTAGTTGATGTGAAGGTTTGGATTTGGGCAGGTTACTCCATGGTGAATTGGAAGAGACTATGTTGGCATAACTGTTTTTTTTAGTGTTGTCGTGGCAGCAGATGACTTATACATTACTTCAGCTGGCCATACTGCTTCTGTGCCCTTCAGCAAAAACCTGTTACTATTGACAAGCCAGTTGGGAAATGTCATGAAAAAGGTATTCAATTAAGCAAGCAATCAAATGATGTTTATTTATTTACATCTTTTTGCAAATGCATTAGTCACAAAGTGCTTCACAACAATCCGGGCCTACAGCCCCCAAAACCCCAAAGACAAGGCGACAGTGGCAGAGACCAAGTCTCTAGGTAGGAAGACTCAATCACTCCTCAATGGCATAGATAGATGATATTAAGTAGGTTTAACATGTGTTTTATATGTGTTAAAATTAAACATCTTGTCACAGTGGCCTAGATCTTGGACCACTCAGGGGATAGACTGGGCAGGTCCACAGTGGATGTGCTCTTGTTACAATACGGGAACCCTTTTTTCTGGGCCTTGTGTTTCTAGAACCCTACACATGTGGCGCCTGTGGCATCCCGTTCCAGTTCTACAACAACCTGCTGGAGCACATGCAGTCCCACGCTGGTGAGTTACCTGCACCTCGAGGGACAGATACAGCACCAGACTGGCTGTAGCCCAAGTGTAACACTAAAGTGTAACACTATCAGTCAAATGGGTTGGAGAGGGGCTTTCAGCAGAAGTGGAAATGTACTGTTGTAATGGCTGAATACTTCAGATACTGTATTTCCAGCTATTGGAATTGCTTATTCCTTTGCACAAAGCTCAGCCAAATTAGGTGGCCGAAATAGCTGCTGGTACAGCACTCCAAGCTAAAACGTACAAATTCCTAGGAGAGCGAAGGGATATTTTCATCTACACTTTGATTTTTGCATTTTCTAATTTCATTTTTTGCATATTAAATTGAGTATGCTCTTTGTTACAACCATTTCACCCCTGTTGTTTTATAATGTGTAGCCACTATTAGAGGCTAGTGGTTGTTTCCTAACCCTATGTAACTATCTGTTAACTTTCGAGCTAGTAGCCAATAGCCAACCCTTTGGTTATTAACTTTTAGCTAAATCCACTGTAGCTCGTTGCTAGCTGGCCCATTAACAATTAGTCATTAGTTAACCCTTTAGCCAACCTCATGTTATTATTAGCAATTTACCGACTTTTAGCTGTTGACCTTCTCTATCACAGAATGCTAACCCTCTATCCCCCCAGCGGATAATGAGAACCACACCAAAGGGGGGTCTCCAAAGACATCACCAGGCCCAGCCTCACAGGACCAACTGTGGAGGTCCCCCCAGCCCCAGCATCAGGCCCAAGCTCAAATAGTTCAAGTCCAGATACAGGCTCAGCCCCAGCCAACACAGAGAAACCACTACACCAACCGTGAGTAGGCTACTATTCATGAATGTCATAGTCATGCTGCTTATGAATGAACACACTTAGGCCACATTGCCTATGAAAACGCACTCAAACTCGTTCTCCTCTACCTCATTTTCCATCTATTTTTCTATTTCTCCTTTCACTCTCTCCTTTCTCACTGCTCCTCTCCTATGCCTCTCTCTATCCACAGAGAACAGTGGTGGACTACCAGAGAAGGAAAGGCAGCAGGTGGCTGAGCGTCTCCTCAGGGTGATGTGTACAGACCTGGGCGTGCTCAACATGCTCAACAGCAAGGACTTCCTGAAGCTGGCCCAGACTCTAGTGGACACGGGCGCCCGCCACGGTGCCTACTCCACCCGCGAAGCCCTGGGCAACATGAGCTCACTGGCCCTGCGCCAGCTTCCCCGCATGTACAACCAGATCAAGGTGAAGGTGACCTGCGCCCTGGGCTCCAACACCTCACTGGGCATCGCCGTCACCTGCCACTCCCAGACAGTGGGGCCTGACGCCTGCCTAGTGCTGACAGCCTACCAGGTGGAGGGATCCAGGCTCAAACGCTATGTTCTAGGTGTCAAGGAGGCAGACCTGAGGGAGGGACCTGAGCAGGTACACCAGTGGACCCAGAACGTGCTGTCGGAGTTTGTCATGTCGGACATCCGCACGGTGTACGTGACTGAGCCGAGGGTGTCGGGGGTGGGGGGCTCGCCGCTGGGTGGAGGCGGGCGGGGGAGGGTGTGTCTGCGATGCGCTGGGTGCTCGCTGGGTGTAGTGGTCCAGGCGGTGCTTGGGAAGCGCAGCCTGCAGGCGCGGGGGCTCCACGAATTGACTGAGCTGCTGGCTACCTGCCGTGACATTGCTGCCTCCACCAGCCTCTCGTTACGTGACGACTCCACCAGTGCCACTATCGACGAGGGCACGTCTAACCCCTCCGCTCCCCCAGGCCTAGCCCCACCCCTCCCTGCTGGGACCCCACGGCTGAGGCCCTGCTTCAGGTGCATGCCCACTTTGAGCAGATATGTGAGGCATACGGGAGGAGCAAGGCCACAGCTTCTACGCTGCAGGGCCTCAACAAACACCTGCTGGGGACGCTGGCCTGCCTGCTGGCCCCTCTACGCCTTGCCGCCCTGGAGCTCAGCAGTCAGAGGAGGCCCACCCTGCAGCAGGTGCTACCTGTCTACCTGCGACTGGAGAAACTGTTCACTTCCAAGGCTGGGGAGGTGGGGACCGCCAGCAAGCTCTGCCACTACTTCCTGGAAGCCCTGAAGGAGAACTTTAAGGTGGAGAAAGCCCACCAGGTAGCCATGGTCCTGGATCCTCAGCTGAAGCTGCGTCCCGTCCCAGCCTACCAGCATGAGGAGATCATCGCCCGCGCCTGCGAGATGGCCACAGACCCCCACGATGGGGTACAAGCCACCGGTGGGGGGTCCGGAGGTGAGGATGTGGATGGACCCTCAACACCCAAACGGCTTAGAGTGAACGTCCCCGGGGGTGGAGTGAACACCAGAGGGGTAGTAGCTGTGTCATCGGAGGCATCGTCAGATGAAAGCCAGACCCAGGTGAGACAGGAGGTTTTCCAGTATCTGGCTGAACCACTCCTCCAGGGCACCACCCCAGACCTCTTCCACTACTGGAGCACCGTGGTGGGTGACCGCTTCCCCAGACTGGCACGCCTAGCACTGTGGCTGCTGGCCGTGCCCGCCGTGGGCATCCGCAGCGAGTGTGTGAGTGTGTGTGAGCAGAGCCTGGCCATGAAGAGGAGACAGCAGGTCACCACTGAGGAGATGAGCAAACTCATCTTCCTGCGCTCCAACATGGCCTGATCGTTAGCCTGACCACCAACGCTGACCTAACCATGACCTCTCCACCAATGACTACAGACCATCTACATAGGGATAGGGGAACCCTGAGGGGCCATACTCGTAAACTTTTGCTTGGACCCAAGGTTTATACCTGTTGTCTAAAATGGCTAGCTGCTAGCTTTTCTCATAGGCCAACCTGGCACAATTAGTTATGATGCTGAGGTCAACCAGCTGAGCACATCATTAAATTATGTAAAAGATTCTGTATCGGCCAATTCAAATCATTGACATAGTTGGATGTGATCCAGCACATTTTCACGAAAGCGTCCTTGCCAGAAGTCCACAGGCAAGTTAGTAACTAGCTAGTTCACAGTGTAGAGCGTCTGGTTCCTGACAATTGTCACAACTTGCGGCGTAGGTTCGAATCCCCCATGGGATGTTTTATTTTATCAAACACCTGGACTGGTTGGATACTGTTCAAGAAGGTGAGGAATAGGGGGATCTTCTCAAGATGCTGATCTGGTTAGTGCCAAATGCAACAACCAAGAATTATCAGCAGTTGAATGGCTTAAAAGTCCTAGGATAAATGTCAAGGATGTTAAGGGTGTTGCATATGGTGCTAGCTAGTAACCTCTATTATTAGTTGAGCCTTAAAGAACTTTCTGTCTTTCGCTGAATCACTTCTAGCCTAGTCTCGTCCACCAGCCGGCTCTGCTTCTGTCGAGCAGTATGGTTTCACAGCGCCTCAGAATGAGACTTGATTGGAAGTCTATGGCAGGAGCAGATGAAACGAGCACTGGTTTTAATTGACTGGTCTCTTTCCATCACCATCTAACCATTAGTTAGATCCTCTTCCCTACATAGTGGACTTCAAAGCATGAGCAGCTTTGACAAGGAAGTAATTTCAGAAAATCTGAAAGTATGCATCTTATAAATGGTTTTCACATATCAAAGTCATATGCCCGAACTCTGACTCGACTGGATTTCCCAAAAGTAATATGGTCAATGTGATAACATTTTATTTAGATATTTTAAAATGTCCCATGTAATACAGCTGTAGCGGCTCTCTACATTGACATATAATTCATTTAGCAGACATTCTTATCCACAGCGACTTATAGTACTGGGTGTATACATTTGTATACTTTTTTTTCATACTGGTCACCCGTGGGACTTGAACCCCCAGTCCTGGCATTGCAAGTGCCATGCTCTGCCAACCAAGCTACATGGGATCACAGGACCGCTCTCTCCTCGATTTTAACCACACACACTTTTCAAGTCCCACTTTATTGCACTGTGTTACCAGGCGAGGTTACTTCTGACCTTAGACGTCATAGTCAACATCATGCCTTCACATTATCAAATTGCCTTCTTTTCATCCATGGCTTAAAGTTGTCTGACTTTAGTAACTACTTGAAGGACTAAGCTAGGCATACATTAGACAACGATACAAATCTTTACGTCGTTGGCCCACTCACATTATGCAAATTGTCTGCATAATCTTGTCACCCTGATGTCTGCGACAGGTGTGCTCACATTACACCAGTTTGCTCACATTGCGACATGTCTAGACCCCTCCTTGTCCTATTTCCAGATGTGTCATGGCCACCTCCTACTATGTGGCTGTAGCTGAGCAACGGAGGACAAGTTGCAAGTCACATTGTAGCACCCCCCTCACTACGCAAGATACGACAGAAAATTTTGTGCAGAAAAATAATTGGGACCTAGAATGTGGATCGGGACTGTGCAAAACCCATAATCGCACCCAATCACATTATGCGACCTACGGCATGGTTGGAGCTTACAACATCACGATTTACCTGCAATTGTAGTGGATCCCAAATTGTGGCAAAATCCCAGTTTATTATCAAATGATGTATGGTCAGCTTAAGGTGAGCGTGGCCTCCGGTGGTTGTGTATGGCCTGGCCTCAGATTCGTTTTGGACAATGTTGCGATTCAACTCCACTGTGTTACTGAGTGACTATACTGAATGACTTAACAGTTGGGGTGGGTATGTTTGGGAACTCGTTGGTCTGATTGCCCCTGGCTTGTTAGTGGCATCTTTCTACTTTTTCATTGTGGTGTCTTTCAGTCTGGTCCTCAATTGTCTTTAGCCATGTTGTTTTTAGACCGTCTTCCACTACACTAAGCATCATGTGTCTTTATGTACTATGTCAGTTTCTCATATTTATTAGTCTTTCTTAGACTTCATTTGTTGTTTGTACTTTTTACATCAAAGATAGACCCATGTGTTAATTTATCCAAAAGCAAATAGTCCAAAGAAACGTACTGGTGTGGCTGTTATGGTTTCATGCTTTTAATTAATGCACTGGATTTGTTTATGATTTCGATTGAAGGATTAAATGTTTTGCCAATGTATGTTCAACCTTCCCCGCACTTGAATTTTGTCTATCCTCCGTTCAGAGAGAAACTTTCTAATTTAGGAGTTGAGTGTGTGAAATCGTTGTTGCCTTTGTACAAACTTGCACAAATGAGTTGGAATGTGCATAACATCTGAAATGGCTTGACCAATGCTCTATTGGAAGTGAGTGTCACACAGCGAGGTACATCTATAACCTTCCCATTCAGTATAGATAGTTCAGACTTAACTTTCCTCTGTCCAAAGCAGTGGTGTGCTTTTTTTTAACCTCAAATTCTATGACTGAAGGACATGCAGTAAAGGCTCTGGTCTGTCCGACATGATGATTTTTGGATCTGTCCAATACGATCAAATAGTAAGTGTAGCATATAGATAATGGAACTGAAATTGATGTTTTAGTTTGGTCTTTTCTTTTTTTTTTGCAACCGTAGTGAATGGATTTTACCTGTAGATCTTAAATTAGGATTTCAAGCAAAAAATGATCCTGAACACGCAGTCGGTCGTTGATGTCGGTATCTCCAATACTACTACTACGATTGTCTCATACGCTTTCTTTGGTAAGATTAGAATTATTACAAGATATGCATGTAATCAATATTAGAGTACTGATCTATTCTATCATATAAGCCAGTGTTTCTTCTAAGACGGAACAGTTTCAGGGGGTTAGAAGTTGCTCCTAGGCACAGATCTAAGATCTGCTTAACCTCCCAAAATCCTAGCTTTAAACATTAGGGGCAAAGGCACAAACTGACTTTAGCTCAGTCTAGGGGCAACTTTGACGTACTCCTTTCAGGGGTGGCAGTATGTAAATACAAGAGAACTGCTGTTTTATTCCACTAGAGGGAGCAAGTGTTGCAGAAATGGGGAGCACCGTTGATAACACCATACCTCTTTTTATAAACTAGCATTTCAAAGGTTTTGATACTCACAACTCAAGCTAAATACTGTTATAGAGAACTAAATTCAAACTTAAAAGAATACAAAAAAAAATGCTGCTAACCTATGGCTTCACAGGAACACAGGTCGCAATCTTTTTCCATTAGGTGTGTTGAAAGAAGATGCAAATGTTAACTGTAAATACAAGATGGCTAACATGAATAGTCTTTCCCTCATGTTCACAATTTTTGATGCTCAATTGGAATTGAGAATAGTCTGTTGTGTTATTTTATGGAGACTTGTCATTCTTTTCTTTTTATACTCTGCTGGGCTGCAAAAAAAAATATTTCAAGTTTCTTATTTTGATTCCATAATTTGTCATTTTATCACGCTTTGGCAAATAGTTTTGTTCCGTTTTTGTGGATTTGAGTTGTCTTATCGGTAGGCTTAATTTATACTTTTGTAGTGACACTATTTTTATACTACTGATAGGATCAAGAGTCTTTTGTCAGGCGTGACAGCGCTGTACAATGTTATGAAATGCATTACCCACTGTAGTATGTGCTGTGTGAATAAACTGGCTGAATTGAACCTCTGGCTGTGCAGTGTCCATGCATTGAGTGGAGTGTGTGTAAAAGACAGAAAGGGCTCTTAACATATAGACCAAGTTAGTTATCCCCTCCATTCAGATATGAACATGATGAGAGACTGGTGGCTGCTTTTCAGTGGCATAGAAAGAGAGGGCTCCCACATGGAGAGGGAGAGCAAGGTCTTACACAGTGGCTGAGTGAGACTGAGGGGGCGAATAGGCCTTACATAAAGGCAGAGTGAGAGAGAGAAGACTCACTTGCAAGGAGAAAGAGAGTGAGGCCTTACAGAGAGGCTGGTTGGTTGGAGGTGCGTGCAAGGGTTCCCCGGGGGCCACTGGTGAGAGGGGGAGTGTGTGTGTCTCGGCCTGCTGTCTTTCTTCCTCCCTTCGCACCCGGGTCACTGAGCCCCTGAGGCACTGCAGACTGCAGCCATGCAGAAACACCCGTGCTGGTTTCCAAGGTTACTTCCACCACAAGCCTACCCGCGAAAGCTAATTCACAGCACATGCGCCCATCTTTGTCTCCCCTTCTCCCTCCCCGCCCCACTGCTGAAGGTGAGTTTTTCCACACCGTTTAACCACAGTTGGATGTTTGCTTAAAGCACAAAGTGTTGGGAAACTAATTTGAAGTCATTTAGAAAGAAAAGAGGTGGAGAAAAAAAACGACCCACCACTCAGACAATTATGTCCCATTATGCGCTAGTGGGAGAAGTTGTTGCAGATCGGCTCTCTCTAGGTGTAGTATCCAAATACAGGTAACTGCCAAAATAAAGGAACACATTCTTCCACGAGAAATTCAATAATTGTGTGTTTTTTTTGTTGATAGTGGTGGAATACGGTGTCTTGGGTACCGCTCCAGAACCTCCCATAAGTGTTCAATTGGATTGAGAACTTTTTTTATACCAAGATGGGATGTTTTAATGACTTAATTAACTCCGGAACCACGCCTGTGTGGAAACTGCAGCTTTCAATATACTTTATCCCTCTTTCAAGTGTTAACTTTTATTTTGGCAGTTACCTGTATGTTGTGTACATACAATTTGTGTTTTCACATGAATTTTAGCACCTCTCTACCTGTAGCTTTATAACTACTTTAACCGGCTAGTGCTTCATTACATTGGCAGGCAGAGGTTAGTTTTCCAGGACTCTGGGATTGAGGGGTTCCCCTGTTTACTCCCTGTGCCAGCAGGTGGCAGTACCAGGCTTTAGCTCGACTTAGCTCAAGCCATTCTTCAGGGGTGAACTGGGAACACGTTGATAGATAGCCCAACTCCAGGTAACCTTTGGCTTTGCTGAGCTGTGCTGTGTGTTATGGGGCAGGAAAAGGCGCATGGATCCCCCTTAGACATGTTTGTCAGGACTGGAAGCGGGAGGCAGATTTATTGAACAGGTAAACTGCTGCCAAGAGCGGAGGGCCATCCAATCATAGTTGTTTTGGCTTTGTTTTGCAGCCCCTGTCCAGCGTGTGTGTGTGTGTGTGTTTATTTAATATTCCATATACATGGAGACAGGAGTGAAAGCCGAAAGCCAGGATCAGGGAAGTGTGATGGATATAGGCACTCCTTCTGTGTTAACCTCTACAAAAACGTAAGATGACTCTCTTTTTCAGCCAGTAGTAGTTTGATGAATGAGAACTGATTATTATTGCACCCGGTACCGTGCAAAGTCTAATTAAGTAAGCAGCCCACACACTGGTTCAATCTGATGACTCTCTCTGGGCATTATGCCATGTCTTCTACAATACACAACACTACTAGCCCTTCACACTCACTCTCCACCATGGCTGTGCCTCAATAGTATCATCTGCGCTAACTTACTAACACTAGCGTGTGCCCCATTGTCATTTTCTAATAAAGTGTTAGCCAGATCCTGCCTCTCCAGTCGAAGGAGAGGAGAGGCACTTTGACTCACACAAGGTCACATCCCAAGTGGACTTCTTGACTGTTACCCAAGCAGAGCGAGAACCACAGCTTCAGCTTGTGTTCTGTACATGCATCTCATACCATGTGCCTGACAATGACAAGGGTGCTGGCATCTCCACCGGTGCCCACCTGTCCCTAGCTGTCTGTTCAGTGAGCACAGGGAGACCGAGGAGGACACAATAACCAAAATATATAGAACTCCTCCTGTCCCTGACCGTGGCAGCAGTGCTGTAGTTCTTCTTCACAGGTGCTGACTTTATCCGCGGTGACATGAATGTACAGAAGTGCCAGGGCGCATACACCCCACTGCTGTCAGGTGTCTCCCCTGTTAACACTCTACCTACCCCCCCCCCCGACCTCACAGGCACCCAATGTACCTTCCTGCCTGCTTGCCTGCCTACATCTCCCTCCCAGCACTCCAACAAACACACACACACACACCTTGGCCTGGATCCAACTAGCTTTTTGCAGACGATACAGTAAGGCAGAAAGATTGTCGATGTCCTTTCTGAAGACACACACAGGCTTTATACTCCTGCGTTACACACAGTACATCTACAACAAATGACAGAAGGTGCAGTGTGTTACGCAGTCTTGTCCTATAAGGACACCGCATTCAAGTATCACTGTCATGTTTGCAATCGACACTGCTTCTAATGGACACATTATGAAGGTGTATCTACCAACACTAATAGCTACTGTCTAGAGAGGAAGCACACAGGTCTATCGCTGTCCAGTGATGAAATACACAGGTGCTACTTTCCCCCATCCAACCCACCCTCCAAAATACAGTATGCTGGTGTTAATATTTCATAGTAAGGAGGTGAGCGGAAGGTGTGAAAGGATGATGTAGTGGTCTTTGCTTGAGGATGATGACTGTGGTCAGTGTGTGAAGTGAGGTCCAGGTTGAACTGTCTATAAATATAGCTGTGATCTCTACATTTTTAATCATAGTCATAATTTGGGGACTCGGGCTAGCTCCCTGCATGATGTCTGACAACCAATGAGAATGTCAAGATAGAGATGACAAGGAAGGAGAGTGAGCGTAATTGAGGTCTCAGTGGCCAAAGCTGCACAGATCATATCCCCAATCTTCATCAACATTTCATTTGAAAGTGAACTAATTTCCTACCCTTCCCCATGTCACTGGAGGGTGTGCTGCATATGAAATGGTCCATTTTAAGCAAATGTATTATGGAATTCAGCCACTTGGCCTGTAGTGTGTCTTTCTATGTAGAAAGAATGTAGGGTAATTGTGAGTTGCTGTCAATGAGTCAGTCAAGTTTGACACACAATAATGAAAATGCACAAGCATTTTTTTACTACTTGTTTTGTTGAGCTATACAGGATTCCTGTCATTTTCTTGTTCACCATGTCACTGCCAATCTCAGTGTTTTTGAAATTCACAATTTTTTTAATGTAAACTTTTTGTCATCAGGTAGAAATGTATATTTTCTTCTACATAACTTTGAAATGCATTGTTTTCATATATGTACACATTGGTATTGGCTGAAGATGATGAAAGTTGTAATGCGGAATTGCCTTTTCAAGTCTTGATGAATCTGACTTGAACCCATGTATGAGCCCCTGTGTCATAACACAAGTCTGCTTCAAAGAATTCAAACTTTAATATTATAAGACAGTAAAAGTGAAAGATGACCGAAACCCACTCAGAGCGATTTTGTCTGCTTCCATGATAGCGTCTGTGTTGTGAAGGTGGTTAATGCCTTCCACCTTTAACTGCCCAGCTCTTGGCTCCTGTCCATATTATGTCATCCTAGGGTCCCGCTTTGGACTCACCGTAATGCAAGTTCATTATTAATGATTTAGCAATGAGTGCCTTTCCTATTCCGTCATCTTATTTCTCTGATTTGTAACTACTGGTGCTCTGCAATTCATCTTTTGAGGAGCATAATTCATTCTTGGAACGAGAACACTGCCCTCAAAATACAACCTGTGCATTTTGTATTGGCAAAGATGCTGAAAAACAGCCCTTATCTGTCTTTTCTGATAATCAAAGCTGACAGATTATTTTGATTAGTGTTTAGACAATCATCAGAAACTGAAAATTAATCTGGACACATTTCATAATTCTGTCCATATGCATCGGCTAGCTCCCCATTTTTAGTTAGAAATCTACTTTGATAATGGTGATTTCTGGCTCTTCATTACATGCCAAATCTTTCATGTGTGTGATTATTCCATTAAAATCAATGCCTTATTGGCGATTAATGTTCATTTTACACACACACACACACACACACACACACACACACACACACACACACACACACACACACTGCAGCTTTATTTGGATTTGGCCCTAGGCACTTGCTCTGTACAGAATATCTCTGTTAGTCAAATAGGCTACCAATCTGGGTGAGAAGCGTAGTGAGTAAGTGTAAATGTCTGGAGATGTGGGTGTTTTTGCCATAAGGAAATAATTACCAACTGGAGAGCTACATCTCCTGTAAGACCCCTTTTTTAGTTCTACAACAAAAACAGCAGGACTCCATTGCAAGGCAGGTGCATCATGATGCACCGCTCATCAATGCCTAGTCCTTGACAATGTCAAAGCAAGACTCAAATACTTTAGGGATCCTAGAGGGAGGAAGGGAGGAGGCCTCTCGCCCCTGTCTCGTTCTATCCCCAGCTCTCTTGTTATACAGTGAGCTTGTATCTGGTTGGTGGAGAGAAAAGAAAAGGCAGTCTGATCGATCAGGCAGGGGGTTATTGATCAGTGATCCTCTGTGACCTTTGACATCAGCCCCATAAGGACTGTTCTCTCCAGAGTGAAGGATGGGGATTTGGGATCAGTGTTTGTGGGAAAGACCTAAGAGGACATGTATTTATTTTTAAATGCTGATTTAAAAACACAATCTGTCTATAGAAAGGAAGATATTAGGTCAGTGTTGACCTGGTTGGGATGAGGGGGAGGGGTTTTGTGAGTACTGCACGTTGATTGGCTTAAATGTTTTTGTTTGGAGCATTTCAGTCTGTGGCCACAAAGGCGCAATCCTTAATTTCTTTGATGTTACAAATGTAAATTTGTTCAAAGGTTGTACATTGTAGTCACACAACTCTTCAGACCTGTGGTTTGTCATGGTTTGGATGCAAGGATGTAAGAAATACCTCCAAGTATATTGTAGATAGGCTATTGTTTTCACTGTTTATCCCTTCCCTCTCACTGCATACTATACATACCACCGTCATTCAAATACGCTTATTCTTACACAAACAAACACAGCCTACCAGCAAGAACACCACAGATACACAGCAGACGCAGGCATCTGGGTCCAGGCTCGCCTCCAAACCCCTGACCATTAAGAATGCACAGGCTTACATAACAAACCAGAGACAGTGACTTGACTGAATTCTTTTGGCACTTGGAGCTCTCAGGTGGCTTGTTGGAAACCTTTCTGTTTGTCTCTTATGTTGTGGATGGGTAAGACAGAAATACTGTGTACTGGCCAATCGCAGTGCTGCTCAGAAATGATGGAATATTGACAGGAATTTAAGTTAAATCATTGGTGGTGAGTACCGTAAACTAAGTCCACTGTTCGCCTGCATGCACAAGCACACACTGCAATCTCCTGTGCACCTTTACACAATTCCCACACCCCCTCTCTCTTGATGGGAATTTCTCTTATTGCTTACGGGTCACACCGCCCCAGAAGGTCCTGTAGTACTTGTTCAAACAGACACATGGCGCTTGCTCTGGCGCCACTTGTGTAATCGGATGCTTTGTTAATAGCCGGCATTCAATTAATCTTTTATTGTTAGTATGAAGCGTAAAAATCTCCTGTGGGTCAAAATCTATCACCTCAAAGATACTATGCAGTGACTCTTGAAGGTATTAAAAGGGTACTTTTAATCCATGTATATTGACTGTCTGATAGGTTCCTGTGTTGAACTTCACCTTCTTTTGACAGCGACTGATTTACTAACTTGAATTCTTTCATCTGCTGGTAGACTGCGCACAGTCACACATTCAATGTTGCATATGGACATGCTTGCTTTGACAGATGTTCATACTTTAGGTATGCGCTCTCTTTCTTCCCGTCACACATACAAACACCCATACACGTGTGGCTGGACATCAATGTGCCACACACACACACACACACACACACACACACACACAGGCCTACTCTCCCGGACACACGCAATTGGCATCTGCAGGGAGTGGAAACGCCTCTCAATTGTCTGCGTTACATTGATATAACACCTAATAAAAAGCAAAGAGATCACTTTAATGAGTCTGTTTTCTGCATATATTTAGAAAAGGTCAGTGGATACCATGTGGTGACCCTCTCACCCTGGGTGGGTGTGTGTTTGTGTTAGAGAACATTTTGGCACAGAACAGAGGACGCCAGTATTGCAGTAATACCTCTGTATTGACCCCAATTACAACCTATTGTGGTTTTCATAAATACATATTTTATCTCTCTAGTGACTGAGGTTTTCACTTTTAATTGCCTTTGACAGTGTTACTATACGGCTCTGTGGATTCCGTTTTCCAACCGGATTCATCCAGAAGCTTCTCCAACAACCCTGCACTTACAGTAGGACGGCTCATTCCATGTCAGTGGCGATACAGTTGATAATTGTAGTCAAATCAATGCAAATACATAGTTTTATCTTTTGTTGTAAAGTTGCTCAAAGTTTACGGCTGTACAGTCGTGGCCAAAAGAGAATGACACTATTAATTTTCACAAAGTCTGCTGCCTCAGTTTGTATGATGACAATTTGCATATACTCCAGAATGTTATGAAGAGAGATAATTAATTGCAAGGTCCCTCTTTGCCATGCAAATTAACCCCAAAAAACATTTCCACTGCATTTCAGCCTTGCCACAAAAGGACCAGCTGACATCATCAGTGATTCTCTCATTAACACAGGTGTGAGTGTTGACGAGGAAAAGGCTGGAGATCACTCTGTCATGCTGATTGAGTTTGACTAACAGACTGGAAGCTTCAAAAGGAGGGTGGTGCTTGGAAACATTGTTCTTCCTCTGTCAAACATGATTACTTGCAAGGAAACACGTGCCATCATCATTGCTTTGCACAAAAAGGGCTTCACAGGCAAGGATATTGCTGCCAGTAAGATTGCACCTAAATCAACCATTTATCGGATCATCAAGAACTTCAAGGAGAGCGGTTCAATTGTTGTGAAGAAAGCTTCAGGGCGCCCAAGAAAGTCCAGCAAGCGCCACGACCGTCTCCTAAAGTTGATTCAGCTGCGGTATCGGGGTCCCACCAGTACAGAGCTTGTTCAGGAATGGCAGCAGGCAGGTGTGAGTGTATCTGCACGCACAGTGAGGCGAAGACTTTGAGGATGGCCTGGTGTCAAGAAGGGCAGCAAAGAAGCAACTTCTCTCCAAGAAAAACATCAGGGACAGACTGATATTCTGCAAAAGGTACAGAGATTGGACTGCTGTGGACTGAGGTAAAGTCATTTTCTCTGATGAATCCCCTTTCCGATTGTTTGGGGCATCCGGAAAAAAGCTTGTCCGGAGAAGACAAGGTGAGTGCTACCATCAGTCTTGTGTCATGCCAACAGTAAAGCATCCTCAGACCATTCATGTGTGGGGTAGCTTCTCAGCCAAGGGTGTGGGCTGATTCACAATTTTGCCTAAGAACAAGCCATGAATAAAGAATGGTACCAACACATCCTCCGAGAGCAACTTCTCCCAACCATCCAGGAACAGTTTGGTGACGAACAATGCCTTTTCCAGCATGATGGAGCACCTTGCCATAAGGCAAAAATGATAAGTAAGTGTTTCGGGGGAACAAAACATCGATATTTTGGGTCCATGGCCAGGAAACACCCCAAACCTTAATCCCATTGAGAACTTGTGGTCAATCCTCAAGAGGCGGGTGGACAAACAAACCCACAAATTCAGAGAAACTCCAAGCATTGATTATGCAAGAATGGGCTGCCACCAGTCAGGATGTGGCCCAGAAGTGAATTGACAGCATGCCAGGGCGTATTACAGAGGTCTTGAAAAAGAAGGGTCAACACTGCAAATATTGACTCTTTGCATCAACTTCATGTAATTGTCAATAAAAGCCTTTGACACTTATGAAATGCTGGTAATTATATTTCAGTATTCCATAGTAACATCTGGCAAAAATATCTAAAGACACTGAAGCAGTAAACTTTGTGGAAAATTAATATTTGTGTCATTCTCAAAACTTTTGGCCACGACTGTATAATATTTGTTTGGCAATAATTATTAAGACGAAAGGTGGGGTGGCAGGTAGTCTAGTGGTTAGAGCGTTGGACTAGTAACCGAAAGGGTACAAGATCGAATCCCGAGCTGACAAGGTACAAATCTGTTGTTCTGCCCCTGAACAAGGCAGTTAACCCACTGTTCCTAGGTCATCATTGAAAATAAGAATGTGTTCTTAACTGACTTGCATAGTTAAATAAAGGTAAAATAAATAAAGCTTCTCAATAAGAAATCAAATGTTCTTGTTTCAAGTGAACTGGTAATGAGGACACGCATACATACATGCGCGCACACACACACCATTAAAATTGGAGTGCTGTTTGATTATAAAACCTCTCAATAGCTCTGCATAATTTCTCCTGTGTGTAGATTTTTCAGGGAGTGGCTTTAGGCCTGCCCTTTTTCATATTGTCAGCTCACCAAACAGATCAGAACTTTTAGGGTCTGAATCAAACAGCCCAGCAAATCTCTCTCGAACACACTTTTGGGTAACATTATCCAACCCTCAAACTAACATACTTTAGCCATAAAGCTTCACGTATAGACACATATCCCTAACTTCAGAAGTTAGGGTGATTTAATGTCACCTGTTCAATACAGATGAAATGTCACATTGTAGATGGTTGTCCTATTGGTGGATCCTCTAGTTTTTAGACAGACAGAATTGTAAAAAATTATGTCGATCCAGTGAAAGATTTTGCCTTCCCTCAAGCTAGACTTTTGTAATACCATATGTTTTGAGTAAAACCAAGTCATTTTTCTTTCAATGGACCATATCCCATTGTAGGCTACCATACATTTTTTCTGAAAATGTTCCATCCTTCCTCACCCAAAGATGGATGAGTCTACTCCAACGAAAAGGTTCCAGAAACCTTCCAAGAAAACGTCCTTCCTTCTCCTTTCTTGGAATGCGTTCAGGTTTCAGCCATCACTCGAGCGAACGTGGCCTGTGCCAAGTCTCTGGGGTTCGATGCCTCGACCTGGTTAATGCCACCGCAGAAACCACTCTACTTTGTGCTTTTATGGACAAGCGTCACTGCGACTGTATTTCAAGTAGGCCGACTAATGAGGCTTTTAACCATCTCCATATGGACGAGCCCTACTGACTAGACGAGACGGAGTATGGGGCAGACGTGTGTGTGCTGCTGACTGGGCCAAAGTTTGACTCTGTGCCCCTTACACATGTAGTTAATTCGCTACAGGCAGGAAAGTTAAACCGAGAGCAAGTCCTTGAGTATTACTGTGTCCCACAGAGCACTACGGCGGTGGTGAAGTTGTAGTTTGATGACTAGAAACACGTTAGTTCTGTAGGTTCTGATTTAGAGATGTCACAATAGACACACAGTATCTTCAATGATTGGTGATCAATGATTGGTGAGAAAGTTCATTTTTAGAATTGGACACACGAGACATTGAAGCATATCAGCTTCTTTTTGTTCTTTTGTGTCAACTTCAAACGGCTCTCTGTGTTAGGTTTATTCCTGCATGTCTTTTGCCGTCACTTCAAACAAATCATAAATTCATCTAATTTGCACGTCTGGTTACTGTCTGAGGTCAAAACATTTCCCTCAAGGATAAACAGCAGTGACCCAACCAAGAATCTCCACCCTGTTACATTGTGAGCCTAATCTCTCCAGTAAAGACAACCTCACTTCTGATGCAATAGGGGTCAAATTTGTCCTGTCATGGCACTGGCTTGCGAGATAACTGATTGCTGAATGGATGGAGCTCATTGGATTTGTCTCTATCATGTGTTTGAGATTAGGGCAGCCTGCGAAGAGGTGAGGGTGCCAACAGTTTGGCCTTGTGATTCTGATTAGCTTGTTGATTCAGTGTTGATTGTGTCCAGGAGCAGAGGGGGCTAGAGAGGGAGGGAGAGAAGATAGAGATACGCCTCACTGAGCTTAACCGTTTTGCCAGCTCATCCTCCAAGGGATCTTTCTCTTTTTGTCTGCCTTTTCCTTATTTCTGCCTTTTCCATTTCTGTGTCTCTCTTGTGGTACCTCTTCTCATTTCCCTTCTACATTATGTCTGTCTATGTACAGTATCTCTCGTGTCTCTCTCTGCTATAAGGTGGAGTGTTTTATGCATCAGTCGTGCTTCAGTACCAGTGAATGATTTAAGGAAAGTATGTGGGCCATATTGTGAGGTAAAGGAGTGAGTGTGATTCTCCACTTCACCTGCCAGCTTCAATTCCTTTCTGCAGAGTTGATGTTGACTGAAATGACACTTTGTGTGTTGGTTGGTCAGTTTCCAGAATTGTTTGAGTGATAAATTAGGTGCCCAATGAAGGGGCACAGCAATCTAATAGTGCTTGTAATGAAAATGCATTTAATATGTTATGGGAAGCCACAATTAGTTTGATGGTATGTGTGTCGAGGCTATAACATTAAGTGTAACCTAATGAGAAAATGGAGCAACATTGGGTATAGGAATAATAGCAGCGTTTACCTCAGCATATTATGCTGTCATTGTGATCTGGTGAGCAGAGGACAAAATAAGAAAAGTTGTTTGTAAAAGACGTTGTCAAACATAATTTGTTTCCTTCAAATTGAGTTAGTGAGTGACTAAGCGGAAACTACGGTTTCTGTATTAACCTTTTTGAGGATGAGTTGTTGCGATTCGCTGCCAAAAAGCTTGGCCTTGTTTGGATGTGAGCAGGAAATGGGAGAGATATAATGTGATTGGAGTGTAGGATGTCAGGTATTCTCTCTGTGGCAGCCAAGATGAGAAGGAGATGGACAAAGCGGTCCCTGTCGCTCTGGGGCTAGCGGCTATGACTAATAATTGATGTATCGCTTGGATAAGGAAAGGACTGGAGGAGTTTGCGGGAAAAATAATGAGGAATTGGTCAAAGTGAAGGGTTGCAATGACTGCAGTGGGCATCTCCCAGGACTCTTGGGGTATAAATATGATTGTGTGATAGTCATGGGAAATGTCCAGATAAAGTAAAGTAATGAGTCATAACATAATTAGGAGTCATTTTTGAATTGCAGTGGTAAATGCTTTTCCTTTTTTACTTTGTCACCATTTTTATATAAGAACACTTTCAAATGAAAAATAACTTGTTGGGAAAACAATCTTTCATTGAACTTATTTAATAAGAAAACATAAGTCATTTTTATACTGCGAAACATATATTTGTATGTATTTTATAAACTACTGGGGGCTAGCAAATTGTCTTCACCCACTGGTGGAATCTCTGTAGAGGTGTAGTGACATGTTGGGATTTCAGAGAAATATATATTCTTTTGAAGGCTAAGCAGTGAAAAAGTATTTAATATACTGTATAGATAAAAAAAAAGGATATTTAAAATAGGTCGCATGAGTTAGAATACCTCATGATAAGCTGCAGACCATATTTACCAAGAGTTTATCTATATATTAGCTGCCCATTTACCACCACAAACCGATGCTGGCACTAAGACCAGACTCAACAAGCTGTATAGGGCCATAAGCAAACAAGAAAATGCACGTTCAGTTTCTTATGGCTGGTGATTTGAATGCAGGGAAACCGAAATCCGTTTTACCTCGTTTTTACCAGCTTGTCACCTGTGCAACTAGAAGCGACAAAACTCTAGATCACCTTTACTCCACACACACAAATGCATACAAGGATACAAGGACCTACCTCAACCTCCCTTTGGCAAATCAGACCATAACTCTATCCTCCTGCTTACAAGCAAAAAGTACCAGTGACACGCTGAATGCGGGAGTAGTCCAATGAAGCGGATGCTAAACTACAGGATTATTTCGCTAGCACAGACTGGAATGTTCCAGGATTCATCTGATAATTTTGAAGAGTTTACCACATCAGTCACCAGCTTAATTAATAAGTGGATCGACAACGTTGTCCCCACAGAGCATGTGCATACCCCATCCAGAATAGATTACAGGCAACGTCCGCACTGAGCTAAAGGCTAGAGCTGCCGCTTTCAAGGAGCAGGACGCTAATCCGGATGCTTATAAGAACTCATGCTACGACCTCCGAGCCATCAAACAGCAAAGCGTCTACAGGACTAAGATCGAATCCTACTACACTGACTCTGACGCTCGACCGATGTGGCAGGGTTTGCAAACTATCACGGATTACAAAGGGAAACCCAGCCGCAAGCTGCCCAGTTACTTGAACCAGCCAGATGAGCTAAATGCCTTTCTATGCTTGCTTCAAAGACCAGCAACACTGAACCATGCATGAGATTACCAGCTGTTCCAGCTGTGTGATCTCGTGTTCCATAGCCGATGTGATTAAGACCTTTTTTTAATAGGTTAACAAGGTTGCAGGGCCAGACCGAAAACCAGGACATACTCTGAAAATGCGCAGACCAGCTGGCAAGTGTCTTCACTGACATTTTCAACCTATCTCTGACCTGGTCTGAGATGCAAAATGTGTTTCAAGCAGACCACTACAGTCCCTGTGCCCAGGAATTCCCAGGTTACCTGCCTAAATGACTATCACCCCGTAGCACTCGCATCTATAGCTATGAAATGGTTGGTCATGGCTAACATCAACGCCATCATCCCAGACACCCTGGACCCACTCCAATTTGCATAATGCCCCAACAGATCCACAAATGACTCAATCACTGTTGCACTCCACACTGCCCTCACCCACCTGAATAAAAGGAATGCCTATTTAAGAATGCTGTCCATTGACTACATCTCAGCATTTAACACCATAGTCCCCTCCGAGCTCAGGACCCTGGGACTGAACACCTCCCTCTGCAACTGGATCCTGGACTCCCTAATGGGCCGACCCCAGGCGGTGAGGGCAACCCCCAGGCGGCAACACATCTTCCACACTGACCATCAACATGGGGGACCCTTGGTGTTTGCTTAGTTCCATCCTGTACTCCCTGTTCAACCACAACTGTGTGGTAGTAGCGCACAATTCCAACGTCAACATCAAGTTTGCAAACGACACGATGGTGGTAAGCCTGATCACCAATGACTGAAACAGCCTATAGGGAGGAGGTCTGAGACCTGGCAGTGTGGTGACAGGACAACAACCTCTCCCTTAACGTCAGCAAGACAAAGGCACTGATCATGGAATACAGGAAATGGAGAGGCGAGTATGTCCACATTGATGGGGCTGTAATGGAGTGGGACGAGAACTTCTACTTCTAACTTTTATTTGATTTATTTCACCTTCATTTAACCAGGTAGGCCAGTTGAGAACAAGTTCTCATTCACAACTGCGACCTGGCCAAGATAAAGCAATGCAGTGCGACAAAAACAGTTACAGATAAACAAACGTACAGTTAATAACACAAAATAAAAGTCTATGTACAGTGTGTCCAAATATGCCATAGAGGCAAAATAATTACAATTTAGCATTAACACTGGAGTGATAGATGTGCATGTAGAGATACTGGGGTGCAAGAGGATAAGTAACAATATGGGGATGAGGTGGTTGGGTGTGCTATTTACAGATTGTCTGTGTACAGGTACAGTGATCCGTAAGCTGCTCTGACAGCTGATGCTTAAAGTTAGAGAGTGAGATACAACACTCCAGTTTCAGTGATTTTTGCAATTTGTTCCAGTCATTGGCAGCAGAGAACTGGAAGAAAAGGCAGCCAAAGGATGTGTTTGCTTTGGGAATGACCAGTGAAATATACCTGCTGGAGTGTGTGCTACGGGTGGGTGTTTCTATGGTGACCAGTGAGCTACGATAAGGCGGGGCTTTACCTAGCAAAGACTTATAGATGACCTGGAGCCAGTGGGTTTGGCAACGAATATGTAGTGAGGGCCAACCAATGAGAGCATACAGTTCGCAGTGGTGGGTAGTATATGGGGCTTTGGTGATGAAACAAATGGCACTGTGATGGACTACATCCAGTTGGCTGAGTAGAGTGTTGGAGGCTATTTTGTAAATGACATAGCCAAAGTCAAGGATCGGTAGGATAGTCAGTTTTACGAGGGTATGTTTGGCAGCATGAGTGAAGGAGGCTTTGCGAAATAGGAAGCCGATTCTAGATTTACGTATCCGGGTTGGAGCGAGCGGTCGCATCTGCACTCGGTCCGCAGGTAGTAGGTAGTAGTACATTTCATTACATTTCATTATAGTACAACGGTTTGATTTGTCTAATCTTAGCAATTTTTCTTCTTAGCTAGCTACATTGCCGTCTTTGTATCATAGATAATTGCGTAATTATCGTATTTCGTCGTCCTAACGCAGTCTACACCGCCCTGCAGCTAGCTAGCTAGCTAACGTCTACCGTTAGCTAGTCCACCGTCTACCGATTAGCAGCACAACTTTCACTCAACTGAACGACTTGATTAGTGTAGTGTTAGCTAGCTACATAGTTGTCTTTGCTGTCTTCGTATCCAAGATAATTGTGTAGTTTAGAGTGTGTAGTTTTAGAGTGATTATCTTAATTTACCGAGGTTAGCTAGCCAGCTATTCGTCGTCCTTAACGTAACAGAACTTCCGCACTCAACAATCCGGTCGCATTTCGCTTCGCTCCACAGGTAGTATCACATTTTTCATTTCATTACAGTACAACGGCTTGATTTGTTTGATCGTAGCTAGCTACATAGCTAGCTACATAGCCGTCTTTGTATCAAAGATAATTGTGTAGTCTTGAGCGATTTCCTAGGTTAGCTAGCCAGCTATTGTCGTTCTTTTAACGCAACGTAACGTAGATCAACACTGCTAGCTAGCCAGCTAGCCCCGAATAGCAGCACAGTAGCACAGTAGAAACCATTACACTCAACGGAACAACTTGATTAGTGTAGTGTCAACAACGCAGACACTGCCAGCTAGCCTACATAGTCAACAACGCAGCCTCTGCCAGCTAGCCTACTTCAGCAGTACTGTATCATTTTAATCATTTTAGTCAATAAGATTCTTGCTACGTAAGCTTAACTTTCTGAACACTCGAGTCGTGTAGTCCACTTGTCATTCCAATCTCCTTTGCATTAGCGTAGCCTCTTATGTAGCCTGTCAACTATGTGTCTGTCTATCCCTGTTCTCTCCTCTCTGCACAGACCATACAAACGCTCCACACCGCGTGGCCGCGCCACCCTAATCTGGTGGTCCCAGCGCGACCCCCACGTGGAGTTCCAGGTCTCCGGTAGCCTCTGGAACTGCCGATCTGCAGCCAACAAGGCAGAGTTCATCTCAGCCTATGCCTCCCTCCAGTCCCTCGACTTCTTGGCACTGACGGAAACATGGATCACCACAGACAACACTGCTACTCCTACTGCTCTCTCTTCGTCTGCCCACGTGTTCTCGCACACCCCGAGAGCTTCTGGTCAGCGGGGTGGTGGCACCGGGATCCTCATCTCTCCCAAGTGGTCATTCTCTCTTTCTCCCCTTACCCATCTGTCTATCGCCTCCTTTGAATTCCATACTGTCACAGTTACCAGCCCTTTCAAGCTTAACATCCTTATCATTTATCGCCCTCCAGGTTCCCTCGGAGAGTTCATCAATGAGCTTGATGCCTTGATAAGCTCCTTTCCTGAGGACGGCTCACCTCTCACAGTTCTGGGCGACTTTAACCTCCCCACGTCTACCTTGGACTCATTCCTCTCTGCCTCCTTCTTTCCACTCCTCTCCTCTTTTGACCTCACCCTCTCACCTTCCCCCCCTACTCACAAGGCAGGAAATACGCTCGACCTCATCTTTACTAGATGCTGTTCTTCCACTAACCTCATTGCAACTCCCCTCCAAGTCTCCGACCACTACCTTGTATCCTTCTCCCTCTCGCTCTCATCCAACACTTCCCACACTGCCCCTACTCGGATGGTATCGCGCCGTCCCAACCTTCGCTCTCTCTCCCCCGCTACTCTCTCCTCTTCCATCCTATCATCTCTTCCCTCTGCTCAAACCTTCTCCAACCTATCTCCTGATTCTGCCTCCTCAACCCTCCTCTCCTCCCCCTTTCTGCATCCTTTGACTCTCTATGTCCCCTATCCTCCAGGCCGGCTCGGTCCTCCCCTCCCGCTCCGTGGCTCAACGACTCATTGCGAGCTCACAGAACAGGGCTCCGGGCAGCCGAGCGGAAATGGAGGAAAACTCGCCTCCCTGCGGACCTGACATCCTTTCACTCCCTCCTCTCTACATTTTCCTCTTCTCTCTCTGCTGCTAAAGCCACTTTCTACCACTCTAAATTCCAAGCATCTGCCTCTAACCCTAGGAAGCTCTTTGCAACCTTCTCCTCCCTCCTGAATCCTCCTCCCCCTCCCCCTCCTCCCTCTCTGCAGATGACTTCGTCAACCATTTTGAAAAGAAGGTCGATGACATCCGATCCTCGTTTGCTAAGTCAAACGACACCGCTGGTTCTGCTCACACTGCCCTACCCTGTGCTCTGACCTCTTTCTCCCCCTCTCTCCAGATGAAATCTCGCGTCTTGTGACGGCCGGCCGCCCAACAACCTGCCCGCTTGACCCTATCCCCTCCTCTCTTCTCCAGACCATTTCCGGAGACCTTCTCCCTTACCTCACCTCGCTCATCAACTCATCCCTGACCGCTGGCTACGTCCCTTCCGTCTTCAAGAGAGCGAGAGTTGCACCCCTTCTGAAAAAACCTACACTCGATCCCTCCGATGTCAACAACTACAGACCAGTATCCCTTCTTTCTTTTCTCTCCAAAACTCTTGAACGTGCCGTCCTTGGCCAGCTCTCCCGCTATCTCTCTCAGAATGACCTTCTTGATCCAAATCAGTCAGGTTTCAAGACTAGTCATTCAACTGAGACTGCTCTTCTCTGTATCACGGAGGCGCTCCGCACTGCTAAAGCTAACTCTCTCTCCTCTGCTCTCATCCTTCTAGACCTATCGGCTGCCTTCGATACTGTGAACCATCAGATCCTCCTCTCCACCCTCTCCGAGTTGGGCATCTCCGGCGCGGCCCACGCTTGGATTGCGTCCTACCTGACAGTTCGCTCCTACCAGGTGGCGTGGCGAGAATCCGTCTCCACACCACGTGCTCTCACCACTGGTGTCCCCCAGGGCTCTGTTCTAGGCCCTCTCCTATTCTCGCTATACACCAAGTCACTTGGCTCTGTCATAACCTCACATGGTCTCTCCTATCATTGCTATGCAGACGACACACAATTAATCTTCTCCTTTCCCCCTTCTGATGATCAGGTGGCGAATCGCATCTCTGCATGTCTGGCAGACATATCAGTGTGGATGACGGATCACCACCTCAAGCTGAACCTCGGCAAGACGGAGCTGCTCTTCCTCCCGGGGAAGGACTGCCCGTTCCATGATCTCGCCATCACGGTTGACAACTCCATTGTGTCCTCCTCCCAGAGCGCTAAGAACCTTGGCGTGATCCTGGACAACACCCTGTCGTTCTCAACTAACATCAAGGCGGTGGCCCGTTCCTGTAGGTTCATGCTCTACAACATCCGCAGAGTACGACCCTGCCTCACACAGGAAGCGGTGCAGGTCCTAATCCAGGCACTCGTCATCTCCCGTCTGGATTACTGCAACTCGCTGTTGGCTGGGCTCCCTGCCTGTGCCATTAAACCCCTACAACTCATCCAGAACGCCGCAGCCCGTCTGGTGTTCAACCTTCCCAAGTTCTCTCACGTCACCCCGCTCCTCCGCTCTCTCCACTGGCTTCCAGTTGAAGCTCGCATCCGCTACAAGACCATGGTGCTTGCCTACGGAGCTGTGAGGGGAACGGCACCTCAGTACCTCCAGGCTCTGATCAGGCCCTACACCCAAACAAGGGCACTGCGTTCATCCACCTCTGGCCTGCTCGCCTCCCTACCACTGAGGAAGTACAGTTCCCGCTCAGCCCAGTCAAAACTGTTCGCTGCTCTGGCCCCCCAATGGTGGAACAAACTCCCTCACGACGCCAGGACAGCGGAGTCAATCACCACCTTCCGGAGACACCTGAAACCCCACCTCTTTAAGGAATACCTAGGATAGGATAAAGTAATCCCTCTCACCCCCCTTAAAAGATTTAGATGCACTACTGTTCCACTGGATGTCATAAGGTGAATGCACCAATTTGTAAGTCGCTCTGGATAAGAGCGTCTGCTAAATGACTTAAATGTAAATTTAATTTTGGATTGAAGATGTGAGTCTGGAAGGAGAGTTTACAGTCTAACCAGACACCTAGGTAATTGTAGATCTCCACATATTCTAAGTTCAAACCGTCCAGAGTCGTGATGCTAGTTGGGTGGGAGAGTGCGGGCAGCAATCGATTGAAGCGCATGCACTTAGTTTTACTAGCATTTAAAAGCAGTTAGAGGCCACGGAAGTAGAGTTGTATGGCGTTGAAGCTTGTTTGGAGGTTTGTTAGCACAGTGTCCAAAGAAGGGCCAGATGTATACAGAATGGTGTCATCTGCGTAGAGGTGGATCAGAGAATCACCAGCAGCACGAGCAACATCATTTATATATACAGAAAAAAAGTTGTCCTGAGAATTGAACCCTGTGGCACCCCCAAAGACTGCCAGAGGTCCGGACAACAGGCCCTCCGATTTGACACACTGAACTCTGTCTGAGAAGTAGTTGGAGAACCAGGCGAGGCATTCATTTGAGAAGCCAAGGCTATTGAGTCTGCCGATAAGAATGCGGTGACTGACAGAGTCGAAAGCCTTGGCCAGGTCGATGGAGACAGTTGCACAGTACTGTCTTTTATAGATGGCGGTTATGATATCGTTTAGGACCTTTAGTGTGGAGACGGTACGGTGGGATTCGAAATGGCCAGTGATCTGTTTAACTTGGCTTTTGAAGATATTAGAAAGGCTGGGCAGGATGGATATACAGTTGAAGTCAGAAGATTACATATACCCCCCCCCCCCCCAAAAAAAGTAAATAAAAATGCTGGAACACAGCAAATATATCCAACAGATTTGTAGAGTCACAACCTTTATGTAGTCAATGTGTGCTATGAATATGGGACCAAATACTTAACTTTTCACTGCTTTAAAACACAAGTGAATTTGGCCAAATACTTTTGCTCCCCTAAAATGGGAGGGGGGAGGACTATGTACAAATACGGTTCAGCTGAAATAGATGAAAAGACCCTTAATTAAAGTGACAAGTCTCAAATGTAACAATGACTAACATTTTGAAGTATAGAGCCATAATTTTCAAAAGTTGCTTTACTTTCCCAATAATAGAGGGCACTGTATATCTTAAGTATGCCTACATTCAGATATACTGTTGAAGTCTGAAGTTTACATACACTTTAGCCAAATACATTTAAACTCAGTTTTTCACAATTCCTGACATTTAATCCTAGCAAAAAATTCCCTGTTTTAGGTCAGTTAGGATCACCACTTTATTTTAAGAATGTGAAATGTCAGAATAATAGATAATTATTTATTTCAGCTTTTATTTATTTCATCACATTTCCAGTGGGTCAGAAGTTTACATGCATACACTTAATTAGTATTTGGTAGGATTGCCTTTAAATTGTTTAAATTGGGTCAAACATTTTGGGTAGCCTTCCACAAGCTTCCCACAATAAGTTGGGTGAATTTTGGCCCATTCCTCCTGACAGAGCTGGTGTAATTGAGTCAGGTTTGTAGGCCTCCTTGCTCGCACACGCTTTTTCAGTTCTGCCCACAATTTCTTTTAAAGGATTGAGGTCAGGGCTTTACGATGGCCACTCCAATACCTTGACATTGTTGTCCTTAAGCCATTTTGCCACAACATTGGAAGTATGCTTGGGGTCATTGTCCATTTGGAAGACCCATTTTGTGACCAAGCTTTAACTCCCTGACTGATGTCTTGAGATGTTGCTTCAATACATACACATAATTGTCCTGCATCATGATGCCATCTATTTTGTGAAGTGCACCAGTCCCTCCTGCAGCAAAGCACCCCCACAACATGATGCTGCCACCCCTGTGCTTCACGGTTGGGATGGTGTTCTCCGGCTTGCAGGCCTCCCCCTTTTTCCTCCAAACATAACAATGGCCATTATGGCCAAATGGTTCTATTTTTGTTTCATCAGACCAGAGGACATTTCTCCAAAAAGTAGCATTGTTTCCATGTGGAGTTGCAAACCGTAGTCTGGCTTTTTATGGCGGTTTTGGAGCAGTGGCTTCTTCCTTGTAGAACGGCCTTTCAGGTTATGCCAATTATAGGACTCGTTTTACTGTGGGTATAGATACCCTTTGTACCGGTTTCCTCCAGCATCTTCACAAGGTCCTTTGCTGCTGTTCTGGGATTGATTTGCACTTTTCTCACCGAGGTACATTCATTTCTAGGAGACAGAACGCGTCTCCTTCCTGAACGGTATGAGGGCTGCGTAGTCCCATGGTGTTTATACTTGCGTACTATTGTTTGTACAGATGAATATGGTACCTTCAGGTGTTTGGAAATTGCTCCCAAGGATGAACCAGACTTGTGGAGGTCTTTGCTGCGTTCTTTTGATTTTCCCATGATGTTAAGCAAAGAGGCACTGAGTTTGAAGGTAGGCCTTGAAATACCTCCACAGGTACACCTCCAATTGACTCAAATGATGTCAATTAGCCTATCAGAAGCTTTAAAAGCCATGTCATCATTTTAGGGAATTTTCCAAACTGTTTAAAGGCACAGTCAACTTAGTGTATGTACACTTCTGACCCACTGGATTTTTGATACAGTGAATTATAAGTGAAATAATCTGTATTTAAACAATTGTTGGAAAAAGTACTTGTGTCATGCACAAAGTAGATGTCATAACAGACTTGCCAAAACTATAGTTTGTTAACAAGACATTTGTGGAGTGGTTGAAAAACGAGTTTTAATGACTCCAACCTAAGTGTATGTCAACTTCTGACTTCAACTGTAGGTCTTGAACAGTTTGGGTCTAGTGTGTCTCCCCCTTTTGAAGAGGGGGATGACCACGGCAGCTTTCCAATCTTTGGGGATCTCAGACGATAGGTTGAATAGGCTAGTAATAGGGGTTGCAACAATTTCGGCAGATAATTTTAGAAGGAGAAGGCATAGATTGTCTAGCTCAATCGGGAGATGACGTGGAAACTGGCCACTAGGGGCAACAGTGAGCAATATCTTCAAGTAGGTTTTGTTGTTTGTAGGACGTTGAGGACAGGGATGGTGGATAGGCGTAAGCCAAAGGTTCGCATGTTCGAATCCAGCAATAGAAAGTGGTTTTAGAGAGTTTCGTTTTAAGCCTATCCCAATCTTAACCATTAAGAGTTAATGCCTAACCTTAATATTGCTGAGTTACCCTAAACTTAACCTTAAAAATGTGGAGTTCATGCCTTAAATACTTCCAAATTTGACATCTGGAACAACTTCAAAATGTTATGTTTGAGAAAGATGGATGAACGTGAGACCTGTGAGAGCTAGTTGTGCATCATGTTATGGGTATGCTTGTCATCGGCAAGGACTAGAACGTTTTATTTTTAGGATTAAAAGAAATGGAATAGGCTTTTGCCTGTGCTTAGCTCTAGACGAAAACCTGGTTCAGTCTGCTTCCAACACACTGGATGACAAAATCACCTTTCAGCAGGACAATAACCTGAAACACAAGGCCAAATATACACAGATGTTGCATACCAAGATGACATTGAATGTTCCTGAGTGGCCTTGTTTTTACTTAAATCTCCTTGAACATCTATGGCAAGAGTTGGAGGTGGCTGTTTAGCAATGATCAACAACCAACTTGACAGAGCTTGAAGATTTTATTTAAGAATAATGTGCAAATATTATACAATATAGGTATCCAAAGCTCTTAGATTTACCCAGAAAGACTCAAAGCTGTAATTGCTGCCAAAGGTGATTCTAACATGTATTGACTCAGGAGTGTGAATACTTTATGTAAATTTGATATTTCTGTATTTCATTTTCAATAAATTTGCTAATTTCTAAAAGGATGTTTTCACTTTGTCATTATGTGTAGATGGGTGAGAACATTTTTTTGTAATCAATTTTAAATTCAGGCTGTAATACAACAATGTGGAATAAGTCAAGGGCATGAATACTTTTTGAAGGTAGTAAGATGAAATGTCCTGCTGAACTGGCTGCCCTTAGATGCTAAGCATGCATAACTGACAGCTGTCGTAAGCATTAGAAAAGATTAGATATGACTTATGGTTGTATTTTTGTCATGTGAAATGGTTCTTTAGTGTATTCTTAGTTAATATGTAATACATATTATAGTACATGGCACGGATTTCCAATTCTCCTTTCTCCTTCACAGAAATAACCAAATGTTTTATGGCAATTCTCCATGCATAATGGTTTTCATAGAAACATGTATGGCCGTTAGCCCTGGTATGATTTTGTAGGTGGCATGGGATTATATTCTTAAAAGCTTTAATGGGTGTTCTACAGCATTATATTTTTTTTAGAAGGATTCAGGTTCTTACAAGGTCCCAGCACGTATCAATTGTGGCTACAGGTTTAGGACACTCTCATTTCATCATTAATTACAATTTTTACAGCTGGTGTAACATTACCCAACTGAACTGTATGTCATGGAATTACCTTTTCACCACTTCTTTCCCTAGCGGTGCCGTGTAATGTATATATTTTTCCTCCTCTGCATCATCCAAAAAAAAATAGAGAGAGCATTTAGGTTTGCACTTTATCACAGTGGCAGATTAAGCCCAGTGCATTAATGGATTATGGTGGACAGTGACTTTTTCCTGTTTGACTTGAGTCAGTTGACCATTCAGTCCCTTGGATTACAAATATTATTCTCCCAGCAACAGTGGTAGATGGGGATGGTGGGGATATACTTTAGGCGGTGTATGCACGCACACACACACACACACACACGTGCATTCCTCTGCCCATGCAGTCTCTCTCAAAGCTGTCACTCCCCTCCCAGATTGTTCTGCCCCATGCAAAAATTAAGATGTAATCTGGCCATAACAACCCAAATGCCTATGCGTGGATTGGAAGTTGAATGGTAATGGTAATCTTAACTGCATCGGTTAACCGTATCAGATCTCCCAATATGCTTTTTCCAGACACAAATTATTATGCAATATAAAACCAGCGATGCACCATTGCATTAAATTGCATGATGCTCATAGCTCTGACACAATGTGCTGGTTACATGAAAGCATCTCCTATTTTTCCGTAGTAGTGGCAATATCCGGAACGGCAGCATTGTTATTTTTTATTTCCAACCCTGACCCACCATTGACCTAAACTACTATCCATGTAAGAGGGCTATTGCAGGCCAGGGTTGCTAGTTTCAGTTACTAAATGGCAAGAGTGGAACAATGACTGACAGCATCACAGGCCATGGGTTAAGATGGGATCCTGTCATCCCTGTATAATTGCCAGTCGTAGAGCCAATTGTCTGATTTTAATGTGATTGATACTGCACTAGAAGCATGCCTGTTTTTTGGTGGCAAGTTATAGTGAAATTGAGAGGAAACGTCATAAATTGAGCCAAAGGGTTAGTTGAGCCACCCCTTGTTTCTAGGAAAGACACAATTTATCATGTGACCAAATATTTTGGAAAAGGCCATTTCATGGAGTCTGTGAAGGAAGAAACACTGAAAAATTGGTAAGTAAATTAGTTTTTTTTTTAAACAACATTTTCAATCTAATTAATTTGTGTTATAGTTTTCATGATGCTTGTGTCTAAACCAAAGTAGATCGTTGTAACCCTCTTGTTGTGTTCGTTTCATATAATTCTGTGTTCCCGGTCCAAAAACAACCGCAGGTGTACAAAAGTTCAATAACACACCCAAAATCGTATGAAAATATGCATAGTATTTTTTTTACCACGTGTCATGCATATGAACTCAAGATAGTGTCACAGAACAGACATCATGTCCTGTGTATAAAAACATAAAACAAGCAGGGGTTTAGCCATTGAGGTTCTTGAGAGAGCAGCCAAGGAAGTGAGAGAAGGGAAGAAGTTGATTTGAGCAGTAACAAGGGATGAAAAAAGTAGACTGAATGACACTGAAGAGGTACATTGACAAAACAGAAAACGAACATGTACCCATGTACTTGCCTATGATTTGGCACAATCGAAACAACATCCTTGTCCCAGACAAATGGTCAAGAAATGGCAGTGTAAGTGATAATGAACAAAGAGATCTACAGTTGAAGTCGGAAATTTACATACACTTAGGTTGCTGTCATTAAAACTTGTTTTTCAACCACTCCCACGAATTTCTTGTTAATTAACCAACAGTTTTGGCAAGTCGGTTAGGACATCTACCATGTGCATGACACAAGTAATTTTTGCAACAATTGTTTACAGACAGATTATTTCACTTATAATTCACTGTGTTACAATTCCAGTGGGTCAGAAGTTAACATACACTAAGTTGACTGTGCCTTTAAATAGCTTGGAAAATTTCAGAAAATGTCATGGCTTTATCAGCTTCTGTTATGCTAATTGACATCATATGAGTCAATTGGAGTTGTACCTGTGGATGTATTTCAAGGCCTACCTTCAAACTCAGTGCCTCTTTGCTTGACATCATGGGGAAATCAAAAGAAATCAGCCAAGACCTCAGAAAAAAACTCCACAAGTCTGGTTCATCTCTGGGGGCAATTTCCAAATGCCTCTGAAGGTACCAAATTCATCTGTACAAACAATAGTATGCAAGTATAAACACCATGGGACCACGCAGCCGTCATACCGTTCAGGAAGGAGATGTGTTCTGTCTCCTAGAGATGAACGTACTTCGGTGCAAAAAGTGCAAATCAATCCCAGAACAACAGCAAAGGACCTTGTGAAGATGCTGGAGGAAACCGGTACAAAAGTATCTATATCCACAGTAAAACGAGTCCTATAATCGGCATAACATGAAAGGCTGCTCAGCAAGGAAGAAGCCACTGCTCCAAAACCGCCATAAAAAGCCAGACTACGGTTTGCAACTGTACATGGGGACAATGATCGTACTTTTTGGAGAAATGTCCTCTGGTCTGATGAAACAAAAATAGAACTGTTTGGCCATAATGGCCGTCGTTATGTTTGGAGGAAAAGGGGGAGGCTTGCAAGCCGGAGAATACCATCCATAACCGTGAAGCACAGGGGTGGCAGCATCATGTTGTGGGGGTGCTTTGCTGCAGGAGGGACTGGTGCACTTCACAAAATAGATGGCATCATGATGCAGGACAATTATGTGTATGTATTGAAGCAGCATCTAAAGACATCAGTCAGGAAGTTAAAGCTTGGTCGCAAAATGGGTCTTCCAAATAGACAATGAACCCAAGCATACTTCCAAAGTTG
The DNA here is from genome assembly GCF_034236695.1 of Oncorhynchus nerka. Classification (NCBI taxonomy): domain Eukaryota; kingdom Metazoa; phylum Chordata; class Actinopteri; order Salmoniformes; family Salmonidae; genus Oncorhynchus; species Oncorhynchus nerka. The sequence continues at coordinate 34,877,325 of NC_088399.1, forward strand.
TGGCAAAATGGCTTAAGGACAACAAAGTCAAGGTATTGGAGTGGCCATCACAAAGCCCTGACCTCAATCCTAGAGAAAATTTGTGGGCGGAACTGAAAAAGCGTGTGCGAGCAAGAAGGCCTACAAACCTGACTCAGTTACACCAGCTCTGTTAGGAGGAATGGGCCAAAATTCACCCAACTTATTGTGGGAAGCTTGTGGAAGGCTACCCGAAATGTTTGACCCAAGTTAAACTATTTAAAGGCAATCCTACAAAATACTAATTAAGTGTATGTAAACTTCTGACCCACTGGGAATGTTATGAAAGAAATAAAAGCTGAAATAAATAATTCTCTCTACTATTATTCTGACATTTCACATTCTTAAAATAAAGTGGTGTTCCTAACTGACCTAAAACAGGGAATTCTTAGTAGGATTAAATGTCAGGAATAATGAAAAACGGAGTTTAAATGTATTTGGCTAAGGTGTATGTAAACTTCAGACTTCAACAGTATATCTGAATGTTGGCATACTTTTAAGATATACAGTGCCCTCTGTATTATTGGAAAAGTAAAGCAACTTTTTTTAAAATTTTGGCTCTATACTTCAAAATGTTTGATATTTAACCTCAAAGTCATTGTTTAAGTACAGACTTGTCACTTTCATTTGAGGGTATTTTCATCTATTTCTGGTGAACCGTATTTGTACATAGTCCGTCCCCCCCATTTTAGGGGAGCAAAAGTATTTGCTCAAATTCACTTGTGCATTAAAGTAGTAAAAAGTTAAGTATTTGGTCCCATATTCATAGCACGCAATGACTACATCAAGATTGTGACCCTACAAATTTGTTGGATATATTTGCTGTTTCAGAATGTATTTATTTTTTGGGGGGAGGTGTATGATATCTGTGCATCTAGCTTTCTCACTCATTATTCACACCTCATTCAGGATTATCCGTAGCCATGGTAGCATCCACATTTATGTAGAAGTGTTTAAAAACATTTGATTCTTATTTACTATAAAAGTGACTCAAATGACACAATATATTATTTACCATTAATTTATATTTAGAACAAAATAATCAAACAACCAAATCAAACAGAAAATCCATCTAACAAATGTGTAGAGTCACAAGCTTGATGTATTCATTGCTCATAATCCACAGTTTTGAAGTATAGAGTCAAAAGAAGAGAAAATGCTTCACTGTCCCAGTAATTCAGTGGGTCCTGCACAATATATCAACCCCCCCATTCCATGAATTAAACTTTGACCTACCATCACCCACTTACCCCAAAGTGGGTCAATTTACCCTGTCCCATACCCGGGGTAAATTGTACCAAGAGACTACTTGTTTTTTTGGACAAGCTTATGTTTACACAATTATTTATTTCCAGGGCTACACAACATCCTGAAATATATGCAGATATCTTTGTTAGAAAGAACTTTTTCCCTTGATGGAGTGATGCTAAATGTAAATAGTTTTTATCAACATACCCCACTAAGGAAAGTTGAGTACAGGGCTTGAGGTCACTCAGTTTAGAATCTCCTGACCCAGACAAAAGATGAAACCGTACTCACACGTCTCTACACCAACTGCTGGCGTCATTGATAGAATTGCAGTGCAATCAATGTAAGTGCCAATCTGAGCTAGAGTACAGTAGGTCTTGCAGGCCAAGACCCAGACCGACACAGAACAAGACTGTTTATGAGGTCACTAGAGAGCCAGAAGAAAGGGTGTATATATCTAGTGTATCGGGGTTGGAGAGGTAGACACATTATCCGTCGCCTTTGGCCAAGAAGTTTTTTACTTAACACTTAGTGGTCTACTTGAAACCTTATTCCAGGGTTGCCCTCTCTCACCATATGTCATGTCCCCTTCCTAAGGCACAAAGGGAAATATGTGGCCACCTTGCCATGACAAAGTCACAACACTGTATGAAGAGTGAGGCAAATATTTAATGTTTGTTTCCTCTTTATGGTAGGTGGCAATTTCCAGCTGTTCACGCATACATTTACACCAAACAACCCACAGGGTGACAAAAGGGAAGCATTGACATTCCTGACTGTCTCAGGGGAGAGCAATGAAAGAGTGCCATAAAACATCGTATTTGTCAACTTAGGTGGTGGGAAAATATATTTCCAACTACCCAGTAAGCAAAATTACGTTACAACGACATCTAAGAGACATTAAAACTTGCAGCAATAATATTCAAAGTTGTCCAACCAACAGAATAAACCAACAGACCACTTCCACTACAATAACATTCTCAGTAATGGCTACAGAGAGAAAAATATATTGCTATGACTTATATTGTTGATCTACCTTAGTTGAATGCACTGACTATAAGTCACTCTGGATAAGAGGGTCTGCTGAATGACCAACATGTGTATGTAAAAACAAACACTTGCAAAGTATGCTGAGTATTATTCTAATGAGCTCCGCACCCAAACAAGTACACATTTGGTCAGACCCGACCAAATCATAGAGGCTATGTTTCACAAGTTTGAATAGAACAGTACCGTATGGCTCAGTACAGTAGAGTATGGTACAGGACAGTAGAGTTTTATTCAGTATGGTACAGTAGTTTAATTCAGTAGAGTACAGTAGTGTTTAATTCAGAAGGGTAGAGCACAGTATAGTACAGTTTAGTTTGTAAAGTATCAAATCAAATGTATTTATATAGCCCTTCGTACATCAGCTGATATCTCAAAGTGCTGTACAGAAACCCAGCCTAAAACCCCAAACAGCAAGCAATGCAGGTGTAGAAGCACGGTGTCTAGGAAAAACTTCCTAGAAAGGCCAAAACCTAGAGAGAAACCTAGAGAGGAACCAGGCTATGTGGGGTGGCCAGTCCTCTTCTGGCTGTGCCGGGTGCAGATTATAACAGAACATGGCCAAGATGTTCAAATGTTTATGAATGACCAGCATGGTCAAATAATAATAATCACAGGCAGAACAGTTGAAACTGGAGCAGCAGCACGGCCAGGTGGACTGGGGACAGCAAGGAGTCATCATGCCAGGTAGCCCTGAGGCATGGTCCTAGGGCTCAGGTCCTCCGAGAGAGAGAAAGAAAGAGAGAAAGAAAGAGAGAATTAGAGAGAGCATACTTAAATTCACACAGGACACTGGATAGGACAGAAGTACTCCAGATATAACAAACTGACCCGAGCCCCCCGACACATAAACTACTGCAGCATAAGTACTGGAGGCTGAGACAGGAGGGGTCAGGAGACACTGTGGCCCCATCCGATGACACCCCCGGACAGGGCCAAACAGGAAGGATATAACTCCACCCACTTTGCCAAAGCACAGCCCCACACCACTAGAGGGATATATTCAACCACCAACTTACCATCCTGAGACAAGGCCGAGTATAGCCCACAAAGATCTCCGCCACGGCACAACACAAGGGGGGGCGCCAACCCATAATGTTTTTAAAGTAGGGTACAATACAGTACATTATACTGTATTATACAATGTGTGGGTCTAATCCTGAATGCTGATTGGTTAAAACCACATTCCAGCCTGTGTCTATTCCACAGGTTACCACCGGCTAACTCTATGCCGTTGAAATGCCTATTTAATATGTTCCATCTGACTGTGCAATCCACTGTCTAATCAGCCCAGCCAATCAATTTATAAACTTGATCTCCACTAGTCATTATCTCACATTTCTTTTAGATTAACATTTAGTTTACAACAGTGTAGATTTTACAAACCTTGCTGTCTTGTCTCTATGACATTTGAAAAAAAATTCAATATTCAAATTCCAGCTGTCCCATAGTAATGAACGTGCCGGAACGAGACAGACAGGCAGGCTGTGTTTCTCAGCCAGTCAAAATCATGAATCCTTTGGAATCATTTTTATGGATATATACATAGAAATATAAATTGAAAAAAGGTCAAATGAAAGGAAGTGCAGCTAGTTTGCAGTCTTTCCAGCTTCAGTTTGAAGTGGAACTGATTCTGTTAGCTGTGTTGTTGGCTAGCTCCTCTGAACAACAGTGTCCTGACAAGAGAGCACATTTTCTATGCCAGGCGAAATCGTGCCTCATTGGCTCATTGTTATGAATGTATCCAAATAAATGTCACTAGAAAACAGCTTAAACAAATGCAGATACTTTGTTGTTTTTCTGGCTGCACTGTTTGAGGTGACTGTAAGTAAGCCATAGTTGGCTGGCTAGCTAGCAAGCAAGGAATAAGAACGTTGCCAGCCAGTATGGCAATGGAACATTTAGAACGACTGAGTCGCGTCCATAGATAAAGAACAAAAAATACTGTATGACTGGGTCGCATCTCTGGCAACCGAACCGATAGAACGAATGACCAGCCGGCTTTTTTAGCAACCCTAGATTTGTGTTGGGATTATATCTTGTGGAAGGATGAAATTCTATGAATAAATTCATCCAAATAATGTTTTTAATTAAAGGGCACCCTCCTGGCCACTTTTGATGTAGAGTATTTGTACTCTAACATTCCACACTTCCTTCAGCAGAGAAGACCCTTGCTCCATCCGATTGCATCTTGCATCTCGCTGAACTGATATTATCCAATAACTACTTCATCTTTGAGTCAGACTTTTCCCTTCAAATTCAGGGTGTAGCCATGGGCTCCACTTTTACCCCAAACTATGTGAACCTGTGTGTGGGACAATTTGAAAAAGCACTCATTTACAAGACAGAGATACACCTCCTACTTTCTAAAATCATCCTATGGAAGAGATACATAGATGTCTTTGTGCTCTGGGAAGGAAGTCGGCAGAAACTACAGTGGGGCAAAAAAGTTTTCAGTCAGCCACCAATTGTGCAAGTTCTCCCACTTAAAAAGATGAGAGAGGCCTGTAAATTTTCACCATAGGTACACTTCAACTATGCCAGACAAAATGAGAGAAAAAAAATCCAGAAAATCACATTGTAGGATTTTTAATGAATTAATTTGCAAATTATGGTGGAAAAAAAGTATTTGGTCAATAACAAAAGTTTATCTCCATACTTTGTTATATACCCTTTCTTGGCAATGACAGAGGTCAAACGTTTTCACACACTGTTGCTGGTATTTTGGCCCATTCCTCCATGCAGATCTCCTCTAGAGCAGTGATGTTTTGGGGCTGTTGCTGGGCAACACGGACTTTCAACTCTCTCCAAAGATTTTCTATGGGGTTGAGATCTGGAGGACCTTGAAATGCTTCTTACGAAGCCACTCCTTCGTTACCCGGGCAGTGTGTTTGGGATCATTGTCATGCTGAAAGACCCAGCCACGTTTCATCTTCAATGCCCTTGCTGATGGAAGGAGGTTTTCACTCAAAATCTCACGATACATGGCCCCATTCATTCTTTCCTTTACACAGATCAGTCGTCCTGGTCCCTTTGCAGAAAAACAGCCCCAAAGCATGATGTTTCCACCCCCATGCTTCACAGTAGGTATGGTGTTCTTTGGATGCAACTCAGCATTCTTTGTCCAACAAACACGACGAGTTGAGTTTTTACCAAAAAGTTATATTTTGGTTTCATCTGACCATATGACATTCTCTCAATCTTCTTCTGGATCATCCAAATGCTCTCTAGCAAACTTCAGATGGGACTGGACATGTACTGGCTTAAGCAGGGGGACACGTCTGGCACTGCAGGATTTGAGTCCCTGGCGGCGTAGTGTGTTACTGATGGTAGGCTTTGTTACTTTGGTCCCAGCTCTCTGCAGGTCATTCACTAGGTCCCCCTGTGTGGTTCTGGGATTTTTGCTCACCGTTCTTGTGATCATTTTGACCCCACAGGGTGAGATCTTGCGTGGAGCCCCAGATCGAGGGAGATTATCAGTGGTCTTGTATGTCTTCCATTTCCTAATAATTGCTCCCACAGTTGATTTCTTCAAACCAAGCTGCTTACCTATTGCAGATTCAGTCTTCCCAGCCTGGTGCAGGTCTACAATTTTGTTTCCGGTGTCCTTTGACAGCTCTTTGGTCTTGGCCATAGTGGAGTTTTGAGTGTGACTGTTTGAGGTTGTGGACAGGTGTCTTTTATACTGATAACAAGTTCAAACAGGTGCCATTAATACAGGTAACGAGTGGAGGACAGATGAGCCTCTTAAAGAAGAAGTTACAGGTCTGTGAGAGCCAGAAATCTTGCTTGTTTGTAGGTGACCAAATACTTATTTTCCACCATAATTTGGAAATAAATTCATTTAAAATCCTACAATGTGATTTTCTGGATTTTTTTTCTCATTTTGTCTGTCATAGTTGAAGTGTACCTATGATAAATTACAGGCCTCTCTCATCTTTTTAAGTGGAAGAACTTGCACAATTGGTGGCTGACTAAATACTTTTTTGCCTCACTGTAAATGAATTCCAAACTCTGAAACGAGAGCACTGAATATCTCAAATTCACCATGCAGACTGACAAGAGAACTAAATTACCTGTACTTATGGATCATCAAAGAGAATGATGCATTACATACAGACATATACACAAAGCCCACAGACTGCAATACCTTGCTGTGCGGATAGTATGCATCCCCTTCCCCTCAGGAATGGTCTACCATGTAGCCAGTTATGCAGTGTTAAACAAATCTGTGGCCACCAGTCAGATTTTGACACAATTCTAAGAAAATTACAGATAAATTCAAAATGAAAGGCTGTAAGGACAAAACTCAATGCTCAAAAACCAAGAAATGAATTGCTAAAAACTAAACCAAAGAAGAAAAATAACGGAACAGTGTTTTGCTCTAAGTACACCAGGTGTTTGGAGAAAATGAAAGCAATCCTGAAAAAGCACTGGCATATTCTGCAATCAGACACCTCTTCAAGGAGCCCCCACTGGTGGTCTATAAGCATGGTCACAGTATTGGGGATATCTTGGTGAGATCTGACCTACCCCCTGAGCCCACTCAGACACTCTTTTCACACGCATTACAAATTGGAACTACAAATGTGGATCATGCGCACAGTGCAATGGTACTACAAAAACATCCTTCAGACACCCACATACAGGTTGAAAAATCCCTGTTAGGGGTGTCATATCATGCAAGACAAAGGGGGTAATCGATTCACCTGTTCATGTGAGAAAGCCTATGTCGGACAAACGGAAAGACAATTAAAACAACGCATAGCTGAACACTGCAGCTCAGGTGTGAGAACACAGACTATCCAGTAGCAGCTCACTTTGTTGAAGCTAACCATCCCATCTCCCTTAAATACACATGCATTGAGCATGTTGCTCTACCAAGGAGAGGAGGTAACATTGAGATCCTACTACTACAGAGGGAGGCCTACTGGATATCCTGTTTAAAAACATTGACCCCTAGTGGTCTGAATATTGACTTTGATCTCAGGTCCTTCTTATGACCAGTTACTTTCTGTGAAGAGGTCTTGTAAATAAATGTATTTTTTCTACAGCTTATCAGAGTACACCCAATATGTTTCCCCTGTTGATGATGCTTATTATGCATTATGGTTGAACCAAAAGATTACATGTAACCATGTTTTTTAATGAAATTGGAAATATTTAAATATATAGGTGAAATTAAATGAAACAATAATGTATGTTGATGCTAATCCTAATGATAACAATGGCATAATATATTAAATGTGCTGTGGGCTTTTAACAGTTTCACTCAATTCATTCCTGATCAACCTAGCAATTATGACACACCCCTCACTATTGTCATTGGTTGCACTAATTGCACTGTTTGTGTTCATAACCTGGTTCAAGCATTCCTGACATTGCCGGTGTTTTTGTCTCAGACCTAACAACACCCGTGCCAATATATCCTTCAAACACAAGCTTCTCTGGCATTATCACTTAACTATACCGTACTTTACTGTATTGTACTATACTTTACTGTACTATACCGTACTTTACTGTATTGTACTATACTTTACTGTACTATACGTTACTTTACTGTATTGTACTATACTTTACTGTATTGTACTATACTTTACTGTACTATACTTTACTGTATTGTACTATACTTTACTGTACTATACGTTACTTTACTGTATTGTACTATACTTTACTGTATTGTACTATACTTTACTGTATTGTACTATACTTTACTGTACTATACTTTACTGTATTGTACTATACTTTACTGTACTATACGTTACTTTACTGTATTGTACACTGCTGTGTTCTACTGTACTGTGCTGTCCAAACTTGCGAAACATAGATGTCTATGTTTGGGATAAATCAAAGCCGGTCCAGACTGCACCAAAGAAATATGTCTATGATTGGGTTCAGATTTGGTCCGGTCAGGACCAAAAATGTACTTCCGTGGACTTTGAAATCAAGGCCAGTCCAGATTGCACAAAAGACAAAGACAAAAAAAAGACAGACAGTCTGGACAAAAAAATAAACTTCTTAAAAATGTTGGCAATCGGTTGGTGCTTAGTTTACAATTACAATGCCGTTTTGCTGGTGGAAGTGCTGAACATCAAATGGTCAGTTCTACGGCTTTGTTTTAGTTAACCTAATGCACCGTATTTTACTACAGACATGGACGGTTACAGTACAAGTGGGATATTAAACTGGAATTATAGATGTAATATTTTTGGATGGCTTTGTTGTGCAATTATCAAATCCGACTTCAGCCTCCTGGCCTACTCTTGAAAGAGAATTTTCCAATCCTGGGTGGTTACACAATTTCATTGATTACTGCTGAACATTTAAGAGTTAAGACATGACATCCAACTTTGGTTTCATATATTTTAAATAGGAAATCGTATAGGGATGGTATCCAACTGCATCAAGAGAATTGTTTGATGGCTTGTCACTTACCAGTCCAAGTCCTCTGTTTTGCCTCAGAATCAGTGAAAGTGTAGAAAATGTGTTAGATTGTTTGAATTTTAGCCACTAGAGGGATACACATACGCTTTCCAAACTCCGTAAACCCCGTCCCATCACAATGTGCCATGGAAAAATGGAATTGCAGTGAGTACCTGTGACTTCCCACTTCGGCTGAAAAAAAAAACACAGCCCGGAACATTCGAAACATCAGTTGCTCACTCTTAAAAAGACTTTCAGAGTAATTGCTCTTAAAGCAGACGCCCAGTGCTGGCTCTCTCTCTCCATGTGTCTCTCTGTTTCAGGCAAATCAATGAGGATCGCAATGCTTATTACTTCTGCAGCTCTCTCTCGCTTTACAAGATGATGTTGTGCATTTCAACTTTTGAAAATCAAAAAGCAAGTCAAGGAATTTTTCTTTAATAAAATAATGACAGGTCGGTTTATTTTCACTTATTTTGAATTTTAATATGTGGCATTTTGTATACTGTTTTGCAGGTGGGATAAGAAAACAAGAAAACGGTGTGACAAGCGTTTGGCGGACAATTGTGTGTTTCTGCGAGTAACTCATACAATCCAAGGAGTGATGGGGGGCACCATCAACCTCTCTGATTGAGAACTTATTAGTCATCCCTTTGGTTTAATGAGACCTATTGAAAAGACACCGTGGAACATATGGATGAATCAAATATTCCTGTGTTCATTGAATCTCTCCAGAAGAGTCTTACTTTTACATGGGCAAGGAAAGGGGGTCGTGGCTTAACATTATAAAGGGTGACATTACATTATGCTTCATGGGTTTATTTAGACTGAATCTACGGTTTGACAAGCGGCTGTAAAGAAAAAACAAAAACAAAGCGAAACTCGGGAAGAGCATTGTGGACCTACGAATTTTAGCCTATATTTATCACATTTATTTCTATTCATTGCTCTTTTTAAAAGTGGTACCACCTCTTCTCCTGAAAATGAAACTTTGGACTTTTCCCTGGCTGCTTTGCCTGGTGATACTCATCTTATGTTTTGGATCAGAGTGCGGGACTGTCCGGGGAAAGGGGAGATCCAAAAGAGACTTGGTGCGTATCAGGGAGGCGAGAGCCACCTTTCCAGGGGCTTGTGCCACACGCCTGCCCCGGGGCAAACGCTCATTGCCCGGCTTGGAACGACGTGTACCTCGCCAGCGCCGGCGCTCCTCCCAGGCGGAGGAGAACTCTCCAGGTCGGGGGAAAGCTGTTTATTTTACCGGCAGGGGTGACCAACTTCGGCTTAAGCCGGGCGTGGAGATACCGAGAGGGAATTTTACGCTGGAGATGTGGATCAAACCAGAAGGAGGTCAACGATCTCCTACGGTGATTGCAGGTAGCCTACACAACTGTCACAGATCACAAATTAATGAAGGAATGGTTTTATTAGTCTTATGCGACCTAAAACTCAACAGCATATTTAGTTTAGTGTGAAGTTTAGTGTGAAACCTGTATATTGTATTAAAACGCACACATGAAGCAATAAAGTAGGCTATGTTAGTAAACCAAATGAAAGTCATAACTCACCTTTAGCTTTGTAGGCTATTATTATATAATTGTTTAGATCAAACCATGCACGGTTGTCACAGTAAAACAACATGCACTCATAAGTGAGTTGAGAGTGAGTTAATTTCAGAACTGATCCGCGCCAATGATGTAATGCCTTGAAAATAGCAGTATCAGACATTTTATTCTAGGTTATTCATACAGTATATGTATAAAATCCATTCATTACAACGAGGACCTCTGTAGTAATATAACCTGTAAACGAAAATCGTATCTGAGTGATCATACCCAAGTATATGCATGCATAAGCATATACATGGGTATGATAATTCAGATACGATTTTCTTTCACAGGTGAAATTACTACAGAGTTCCTCATTGTAATGACTAGATTTTATACACATACTGTATGAATAACCTGGTATATTTTTTGAAAATGTCCTTCTATGAACTTTCATGCGTAAAATGACTCAAATATTGGGTATAACAATTGTAGATAAACTAGCCTATTTTAAGGTTGTTCGATATTGCCATTTATTCTGCATCACTTGATTGACAGGTGATGTCATCGTGCGTAGAAATTGTGTTATTTATGAGGCGTCTGGCTATTTTAAACTATGATGTAATGCTAGAAACGTTGAATTCGTGGGCACGTCACAGCAGGCAAAGGGGGAGAGTGAGAGAAATATGTTTTATTCTGAAGTGACTAGAGAGCACTGTGCGTGCCGCAAATCCAAAATGCTTCCCAATCGACACTTCTGGATTGGCTGTGGAGGTTACGAGACCGGAATAGAGCCGCGGAGTGGCGCGCTATGAGCGTCCGAGATCCCTCAAACCTAGCCGCAGACATAGGCTATGCGCGTAACATTAGGTGACTCTAACTTTGACACAATTAACATTAGGTGACGCTAACATCGACAAAATTAAAACCCTCTAATCGATTGGGGGGTCTTGGCAGTACAGGCTATAGATTTTAATATGTGGTTTAAGCGTTGTAAAGTGATAGGAGGGAGAAAGTAGCCTACTTCATCCACGCACAAACGCACCTTGTGAATGTTATGTGAGTCGTCTCGGATATCCGAGACCTTGCGCAACGTAAAAACTAGGCAACGGCACACGGTAGCCTACATTGCCGGAAAGAACCCGTCTGTAGAGACTATTGTGTGAGCGAGCAAGAACATTATTGAGAAGACACCGAGCTGGCAAAACTATTTCATGTTATTCTGAAATCCACAATGCCAAATCTTTGACGGCATTTCTTTCAAATGTAGGTCTATGTACTGTTGATATATTTCAGTGTCTGTGCCACTGCTTCTGATGTAGATTGGTATGAGATTCGATCCCATGGGCTGCCAACAGGGAGCGTAGCAAACAACTGACTGCTTGTGTGCAGATGCGTACTATTGTAGTTTACCCCTTGTGAGGCACTTACCCTTCAGAAGGGAGGGTTTCACGCACACAGACACACACACTTCTGCTAAGGCAATATTGATGAATGTGTTGTTTAGCATAGTATGTTTATTATGATAGACCTGTTATTGTACTTAGTGAAGGCCTCTCATGGACTGAGACACACATACTGTATATTCTGGTCTACTGTACCACCCCTGTTTATGCGTGTACGTGTGTTGTGTATTTGTGTCTGGATGTGTGGCTACCCCAGCTTTTCCCAAACTTGGTCCTTGGGACCACAAGGGATGCACATTCCGATGTTTGCCCCAACACTACACAGCCGATTCAAAGCTTGATGACTAGTTGGTTATTTGAATCAGCTGTGTAGTGTAAGGGTAAACCAAAACGTGCACCCCTTGCCTCCCAGAGGACCAAGTTTGGGAAACACTGGTCTAGCCACTGGACACACTGGTTGAGTCAATGTTGTTTCCACATCATTTCAATGAAATGACGTTGAACCAACTTGGAAGAGAAGTTGAATTGACGTCTGTGCCCCAGTGGGTAGGAGTAGAGCTGGGACAATAAACCACAAATTATTAACACCGACCACTTATTGTGAACATTTTGCTGATATTGTTCATTACGATAAATAACCTATACTGGAGACATGTAAAGTTTGAAATTAAATGTTAGCTAGTATGGGTGATTGTTGATGGGACAATTGATAGCTACAATATTTAAAGTCGTAGTAGCAGTAGTTTTAAGGGTAATATGTTTTTGTTTTTTTAAATACATTATGAATTTAGCGTTCAAGTTGTCATTATAGTGATAATTCAGTCAATTTATCGGGATATAGATTTTTGCCCATATTGTCCTGGTCTATTAGCTACGCTCTTAGCTACACGCTTTGGCTGTCCCCCCAGGAGAACCTTTTTTGGCTCGAAGTAGAACTCTTTTGTGTTCCACGTAGAACTACATGGATCTCAAAGGTTCTACCTGGAATCAAAAGGGTTCTACGTGGAACTATAAAGGGTTCTCCTATGGGGACAGCCAAAGAACCCTTTCAGGTTCTAGAGAACACCTTGTTTTCTCAGAGTGTAGGTTTGTTCTGGGGTTGGGGGCAGCCTAAGCCAGACCCTTATTAAATTCTCTCTAGGCATTTCAACTCGTTGGGGAACGACGGAGTAATGTTATATCACTTATATTCAAATCAAATCACATTTTATTTGTAATATGCCGAATACAACAGGTGTAGACTTTACTGTGAAATGCTTACTTAAGAGCCCTTTCGCAACAATGCATATTAACCTCTTCTTGTCTTAGCCTATCCTATGCATGTCATTTTATTGTTTGTTTTCATGACATTAAGATTAGTGTGTTTGGGAAAAGACCCTTGTAATAAAAAAAAATACAAATAAAATCCCAATCGACAAACATTATAATGCCTAATCTTTTAAAACCAACAATCCCAGGCCTAAAGCAGTCCCATCCTGTAGTTTTGACCCAGGCTTGTTTTCTACAGCTGTTTCACCCTAGTTGTTTTTATCACTGTCGCTGCTTTTTGATTGAGTGTGTCAACTCACCGTTTGATAAGTGAGAGGAGACAAGTAGTACAGTAGTGTGGTATATACTTAGTGTTTACCATACAACACACACAGGGAGACCTCTAAGTGTGACCAAAGTGACTGGCGGAGGACCAGAGATAACTCCTGTAAAAATGTGTCTGTGGTTCCTTTCTGGTCTTTATTGACTCTACAGCCCAAAACCAGGGCTAGTAGAATACTTCATGAAGTCCTAGTCCAAACCACTTTCACAGCCAGCCAGGTGTTCCAGGGCTCAGGAACCAACATATATATGTACATATGTTGCATTGCTGACATATGTAGGGCCCACGATGTATGTATGTTGCATTGCTGACATGTGTACAGTATGAAATGTACTCAGTAATATCTGTTTGTTTGTGGTAGCTAGTATGTAACATTTGCTGGGCACTTGCCAGGATTACTCACTGCCTATTGACATGAGGAGATGTGCCCGCTGTCTGCTTACTGGTATCAATCAGTAAGAACAGCTGGGGATTTTAAACTGACCTGTATGACACACACACACACTTTGTCACTTGTAATGCAGATGTGGCCAATGGAACTGCAGGAGAATGATTCCAGCAGAACAACAAGATTCAGGACCATGAACAGCGCTGACAAAATGAGCATGCGAAAACAGGAAGTAGAAAGGACCACCCAAAAATAAGGGGAAAAAAGGAAGCCAGGGTAGATTCCATGGTAGCAGTAATGGAATAGCTCAGTCTTGCGATTTCATTGGATTTGATTTGCGCACTCGTTCAAACACGAGCAAACCCTATACAGACACCAGTCACTGAGCAGCCTTTAATTTTAGAAACAAGAAACAAGGACGATGGTTTTTGCTTTAGCGTAGACACTTTGAGCTAACCCTCCAGTCCAAAATATGTGAGGAGCCCCTGTAACTTCCCTTCTCCATATTGTGACATGTTGACATGTGGTTACAATTGGTGTCCCGCTTTTGAAAGATACATAAAGATGGTCTTTAAAGAGGAAGGGGACACTCAAACTGTAATTTAACTTGACTGAATGCTGCCATGTGCTTTACATCCTCATGGCAGTTCATGTCACGCATGTTCCCTGTCCTAATGTGCGATGACTTTTACATCTGACCTTTTGCCCTTTTACCAGGTCATGAATGCCTGTCCCGCATCAGAGAAAGGAAAATGCAAGACAGTGGATCAGAGTTTCTCTTCCATGACCAGCTGTAGACAATAAATGCCTGTGTTGGCAGATGCATCAGCAGTGATGCACTAGTGTTATGCAGGTTTTAGTTGTGAGATGATATATAACTAATAACTAATAATGACATATAACATTTAAGAAGACATATAACATCTAAGATGACATATAACATCTAAGAAGACATATAACATCTAAGATGACATATAACATCTAAGAAGACATATAACATCTAAGATGACATATAACATCTAAGACATAACATCTAAGAAGACATATAACATCTAAGATGACAAAACACCTCCAAAAAGACATATAACATCTAAGAAGACATATAACATTAAGACATATAACATGTCAAATCTAAGACATATAACATCTAAGAAGTCTTATAACATCTAAGAAGACAACATCTAATATGTCATATAACATCTAAGAAATATAACATCAATGACATAGCATCTAAGAAGACATATAACATCTAAGAAGACATATAGCATCTAAGAAGACAAAAAAAAAAATTGGAAAATTATAAATGTTATTTCACCCAAGATGTCTTTTACTGTATAGGTTTGCCACGAGATCATTTGCATATTACACAATTCTCTTTTGAATCATTAAACGTAATGAGAAGGTTTCAAGTTAATTACATTGTTGAAAAATGTCTCCAGTTAGTTATAGAGCAGTTAGTTAGTTATAGAGCAAAATGAAATTGACTTGTAATTGACTGTCATTTGAATTAATTGATTTAATTGAAACCCCCACTGGAGCCTGGTGCTGTTAGGAATTGTGTTTAGAGTCTAAGGATCAATGTACATTCCCAACATGTCAAGTACACGGTGTGGCGGTCACTTGGGGCGGCAGGGTAGTTTAGTGGTTAGCGTGTTGGACTAGTAACCGAAAGGTTCCTGGATTGAATCCCTGAGCTGACGAGGTACAAATCTGTTGTTCTGCCCCTGAACAAGTTAACCCACTGTTCCTAGGCCATCATTGGAAATAAGAATTTGCTCTTAACTGACTTGCCTAGTTAAATAAAGGCAAAAAATAAAACTTCACTTTGTCTGAATGCAATGTCCCTTTCCCTGACGTTCAGAGCCAGAACAGTTCAAAAGCACACACAATGGGCTAGCCTCCATTGTTCCCTCTCTCCCTGCTTTTCATCAGATTTCTCTCTGTTTTCTTTTTTTTTTGTACCTGAGTGTGTTATCCTTGGGGAAAGACAAATGGCAAGTGCAAGCAAGGTCGCCCTCTAAACTGACATGAATGGTTTTTAGCCTTAGCTTCAGTGTGTGTATGCAAATACCTGTGCGTGTGTGTGCATGTGTGTGTCCGTGCATGCGTGCATGTGTGTGCCCCATCTAAACACAGAGCAGGTTGGGTCTGGAAAAGTGTACTATGTTAGATTAATTGAGCATGGCAGAATTATGACAGCTGTTTACACTAGAAGCCCAACACGCATTTTAACATACCTTTTAGCCTTGAGTGCACTAGCTGACAGATGGAGGAGTTTTTCCTTCCACTGTAGTGGAAACACTGAGGACGTCACACTAAATACGGCTGACCTTGACGTTGAACCCCACCAAGCTCTTTGAATGGCTTGGCCATTAGAATATCCCCCTTTCAGACAATGATGACATCCTCCTACTTAATGTGCATCATGTTAAAGGGAGTGAAGACACTGATCGGATTTTAATCAGCATGATCATATTAATTCATTGAGGAACTGTGGGCTCCCGAGTGGCGCAGCGGTCTAAGGTACTGCATCTCTGTGCTTGAGGTGTCACTACAGACCCTATTTCGATTCCAGGCTGTGTCTTAACCGGCTGTGATTGGGAGGCCCATAGGGCGGCACACAATTGGCTCAGCGCTGCCCAGGTTAGGGCTGTCATTGTAAATAGGAAGTTGTTCTTAACTAACTTCCCAAGTTAAAATTTAAAAAAGTCCTATATAGATGGAGTAACAAAGATGGGTTCGGGATTGCATTGGATACTCCTACCTGGTTCACATTGTATGAAGAAGTCCTGAAACCAGCTTGGGTCTCTTTATTGCGTTATGTGGATTGGGAAGGAATGGAGATTGAACCTTTATTTAACTTGGCAAGTCAGTTAAGAACAAATTCTTATTTACAATGACGGCCCACACCAGCCCTATGGGACTCCCAATCACAGCAGGATGGGATACAGCCTGGATTTGAATCAGGGACTGTAGTGATGCCTCTTACACTGGGATGTATAGTGCCTTAGACCGCTGCACCACTCGGGAGCTGCTTTCCCTCGTGTTTGTACATGTGACTAATGTAGGCCCCTGGCAGTGGTGGTCCCCAAAATATTTTGTGAGCACATGGATTCCCTCATGCTTGAGGGGCTCTGCTAGGCATGTCAGTGTGCTCTGGTGTATGTGCATAGGCGTATACACATGAACTGTTCACACATTTATGCACTCATGAACACAACACACACACACACACACACACACACACACACACACACACACACACACACACACACACACACACACACACACACACACACACACACACACACACACACACTAAACATAAACATTTAGCATTCAGAGATCCCCTGGGAAGTGAAAACACATTACCACACTGAACTTGACATACTGTATGCTTTCCAAGTGCAACAGGAAAAAGGTGTTTTGGTGCCTCTAGCGTAACAAGGGTTTTGCATGAAACTACATCTTCTGGTTCCCCAAAATGTTAAAATGGCCTCATATTCATGAAATATTCATTGTAAGAGTCTATGGGTCTCCCCAAGCTAAATACTGCATGTACCTTAACTCAATTTCCAGGACATTTTTCTCATGCTATCTTCAAATGTATAATTGTAGTACATCTACGACATAATCTGTACCTTATTGTTAATGCCTACATCTGATGAATGAGAGAATGTGATTACGTGACACACTGATGCATTTGATGTTTTGTTGGATGAATTATAAGACAAACTTTACAGTAGAGTGTCTACATTTTACTGTTCATTTTACTGTTTCATTTCAAAATATGTCAAATGAACAGTAAATTGGATAAGGGTGACTCGAGGCAGACCTCCTAGGTTGATGATGTTCAGGAGACAAAGCGGTGAGGCCCTGAGACTAAACTTTAAAAATGTTATTAACTGAGAATACAAATGCTGGCTCCCAGTGCTGCTCAGTGTTGACTAACATCTGCTCTTTCTCTCTGTCCCAGAGGTGATCAGTGAACTATCCAACGTTCTGGCTCTTTCGCCCTCTCTCTCTTTCTATCTGGATTGTGTTGTTCTCTTTTAATTGAAGTTGCACTATGTAACCTTTTGGGTGACCCGGCCAAATTCACATAGAAATGTGAGTTATAGATCTGTCATTCAACTTGAAAGCAAGTCTAAGAAGCGGTAGATCTGTTCTATGTGTGATATTTCTATGCTTCCTTTTCTTTTGTTTTTGCCTCTTTTACTTTTGGTTTTGTACATCAGCTGCAAACAGCTGAAACAACAATTTATTTTTTGGGGTTATGGAATATATATTTCACAGCTGTTTACATGGTACAATTCTCTACACTATACAAGCTTATTTTGTAACATAACTGAAATTTGGCGAACTATTAGAGTTTTAGCAACCAGGAAATGGTGGAGCGATTTCCGCATAGTGCAACCTTAATTGAAGGTGTCTCTTAGGTAACGTACTAAAGAACATCTGAAAGTCAAAGCTTCATTCTCTCTTTTTTCTCTCTCTTTCTATCCTTCTATTCTCTGTCTCTCTCCCTCTTTCTTTCTTACCATGACTCTCTATCTCATGTTAACTGACTCTCTCGCTCTCTGCTTTCTCCCAGGTCTGTATGATAAGTGTTTCTATGCCTCCAGCGACCGGGGCTGGCTGCTGGGCATCCGGGCGGTCAGTGAGCAGGGCAACTGCGACCCACGCTTCTTCTTCTCCTTAAAGACGGACCGTGCCCACAAAGTCACCTCCATCCACTCCAATGGCCAATACCTGCCCAACACCTGGGCCCACCTGGCAGTAACCTACGACGGCCTCTACATGAAACTCTACGTCAACGGCGCCCAGGTGGGTGTTAGCCGGGAACAGTCGGGCAACGTCTTCAGCTATCTAACCAAGAAGTGCAAGGTGCTGATGGTGGGCGGGAACGCTCTGAACCATAACTACCGTGGGGCTGTAGAGAGGGTAAATCTGTGGAGGGAGGCCCGGGGACAGAGGCAGATAATCAGGGATATGCAGGGTCATGAGGATCCTCAAGATGCGCCTCAGCTGGTGATCCGGGAGACCTTTGAGCACCCTGCCAGAAAGTGGCTGACTGTGAAGGATGGCAGCTTTCCCCAGCAAGAGGAGGGTAGCAGCAGCAGGGTGGGACAGGCTGAAGGGGTAGGAGGAAGTGGAAGTGGAGGGTCCTTGGATACCACCCTGGAACCCCCAACCTGTGGTCAAACTATCTGCGATAACGTGGAAGTGGTGACCAATTACAACCGCACCTGGACCTTCCGGAAACCCAAGACGATACGATACCGCGTGGTCAACGTGTGGGACGATGCTGGGCGCAGGCCCACTGTCATGCCTCATCAGATCCAACTGCAACACCAGGACCTCAACAAGGCCTTCGCTGTCTACAACATCACCTGGGAGTTGAGCGTCCACAACGTCACCAACTCCTCCCTGCGCCACCGTCTGGTCCTGGCCAACTGTGACATTAGCAAAGTGGGCGACGAGGCATGTGACCCAGAGTGCAACCACACACTGACAGGCTTCGACGCAGGCGACTGTAAGAGGCACCGCAGCCGATGCCCTGAGTACAAGCAGGGCAACGGGGTGTGCGACCCCGAGTGTAACTGGGACAACTTCTTCTACGACAACGGAGACTGCTGTAACCCCAATGTGACGGATGTGACCAAGACCTGCTTCAACCGCTCCTCTCCACACAGGTCAGCTCTCTGTCTGTGCTTTTATCTCTGCTTCATGAGTCCTAAACAAAGATATAGCTTGGTGTTCAATTTGAAGAGTTTCTCACAGATCATGAATTGATGTCAATGAGGGATTTGCATAGGCATTTGAAACAGATGTTCAAGAAAGCTGAGGGCCAAAATTAGCGCCAAATTAGCGTTTCATATCCATTTGATATGCATCGTCCATTTAGGATTTGTCAGGGTCTAGTCAACAGTTTTGTGTCAGAAAATTGTTCAAGAAAAAGTCATTGTAAGTACAATCAAGTATTATATACACTGAGTGCACAAAACAGTAGAAACACCTGCTCTTTCCATAACATAGACTAACCAGGTGAATCCAGGTGAAAGCTATGATTCCTAGACTAACCAGGTGAATCCAGGTGAAAGCTATGATTCCTTTTTGATGTCACTTGTTAAATCTACTTAAATCAGTGTAGATGAAGGGGATTAGACAGGTTAAGGGAGGATTTTTAAACCTTGAGACATGGATTGTGTATGTGTGCCATTCAGAGGGTGAATGGGCAAGACAAAAGATTGAAATGCTTTTGAACAGGGTATGGTAGTAGGTGCCATGCGCATCGGTTTAAGTGTGTCAAGAACTGCAAAGCTGCTGTGTTTTTCACACTCAACAGTTTTCCATGTGTATCAAGAATGGTCCACCACCAAAAGAACATACAGACAACTTGACACAACTGTGGAGAGCATTGGAGTCAACATGGGCCAGCATCCTTGTGGAACGCTAGACACCTTGTAGAGTCCCACAATGAATTGAGGCTGTTCTAAGGGCAAAAGGGGATGTTTTACTACACTTTATGTTTTGTACACTCAGTATATGTTCCTGACATGGCATTCTGTGCATTCTACCCTCAAAAATGTTCTTACTCAATGCTGTGATCCACTGTCCATGATTGTGAGGTTTTGATACACAGTCAGTCAGTCCTACTGTCTCCTGGCTGGCCCTTTTTGAGCAGAGTGTAACTCTACCCCCGGCGGTGTGTGTGTCTGGCCCAGCTGGGTGTTCTCTGGGACTGTTAGTCCAATCTGGCTTTCACACAGGCTCAATCAGCGTCCCACACTTGGGGGGCCAAACCAACGATCTTTTCTCTTTTCATTTTTCAACCTCTTTTCTCTTCCTTGCTCTCTGTCTATACTCTGTAGCCCTAATTAAGCTAGATTGATTGGAGAGCTAGTGAGATTGGAAACAATGACACTCTAGACAGACCAGAAGGAGCAATTAGAGGTCAAGGAGAGCGGCCAGCATCACTCTGCTAGCGGCGGTAGGGACTCATTTCAGTGTAACACTACCTTCGAGAGACATTTTTGTGGGGGAAGTATATCTCCCTCGGCAGGGGAAAACGGGCGCCCGATACGTCTTTGCACCGGTATTGCTCTTCTCTTTAAGCCTCGGGAAGAATTTTATAGGACTGGGGTCTTCAACCTTTTCTTGCTCAGGAATCCCTCCTAGGCAGACCAGCAAAACTAGGGAACCCCATCATATTGCACGTTAGCAAAAAATACAGTACCAGTCAAAAGTTTGGACACACCTACTCATTCTTTATTTGGACTATTTTCTACATTGTAGAATAATAGTGAAGACATCAAAACTATGAAATAACACATATGGAATCATGTAGTAACCAAAAAAGTGTTAAACAAATCCAAATATATTTGAGATATGAGATTTTTCCAAGAGCCGCCCTTTGCCTTTGCACACTCTTGGCATTCTCTCAATCAGCTTCACCTGGTATGCTTTTCCAACAGTCTTGAAGGAGTTCACACATATGCTGAGCACTTGTTGGCTGCTTTCCCTTCACTCTGTGGTCCAACTCATCCCAAACCATCTCAATTGGATTGAGGTAGGGTGATTGTAGGACCGGTCATCTGATGCAGCACCCCATCACTCTCCTTCTTGGTCAAATAGCCCTTACACAGCCCGGAGGTGTTGTCCTGTTGAAAACATATGGTAGTCCCACTAAGCGCAAACCAGATGGGATGGTGTATCGCTGCAGAATGCTGTGGTAGCCATGTTGGTTAAATGTGCCTTGAATTCTAAATAAATCACTGACAGTGTCACCAGCAAAGCACCATTCCACCTCCTCCTCCATGCTTCCCGGTGGGAACCACACATGCGGAGATCATCCGTTCAGCTACTCTGTGTCTCATAAAGTCACGCCGGTTGGAACCAAAAATCTCAAATTTGGGCTCATCAGACCAAAGGACAGATTTTCACCAGTCTAATGTCCATTGTTCATGTTTCTTGGCCCAAGCAAGTCTCTTCTTATTATTGGTGTCCTTTAGTAGTGGTTTCTTTACAGCAATTCGACCATGAAGGCCGGATTCACGCCGTCTCTTCTGAACAATTGATATTGAGATGTGTCTGTTACTTGAATTCCGTGAAGCATTTATTTGGGCTGCAATGTCTGAGGCTGGTAACTCTAATGAAAGTATTGTCTGTAGCAGAGGTAACTCTGGGTCTTCCTTTCCTGTGGCGGTCCTCATGAGAGCCAGTTTCATCATAACGCTTGATGGTTTTTGCGACTGCACTTGAAGAAACGTTAAAAGTTCTTGACATTTTCCGGATTGACTTACCTTCATGTCTTAAAGTAATGATGAGCTGTTGTTTCTCTTTGCTTATTTGAGATGTTCTCGTTCCCGATGTTCTCATATATGGACTTGGTCTTTTACCAAATAGGGCTATCTTCTGTTTACCACCCCTACCTTGTCACAACACAACTGATTGGCTCAAACTCATTAAGAAGGAAAGAAATTCCACAAATTAACTTTTAACATGGCTCCCCTGTTAATTGAAATGCATTCCAGGTGACTACCTCATGAAGCTGGTTGGGAGAATGCCAAGCGTGTGCAAAGCTGTCATCAAGGCAAAGGGTGGCTACTTTGAAGAATCTCAAATATAAAATATATTGATATGATTCCACATGTGTTATTATTTCATATATTTGATGTCTTCACTATTATTCTACAATATAGAAAATGGTAAAAATAAAGAAAACCTATTGAATTAGTTGGTGTGTTTAAACTTTTGACTGGTACTGTATTTTGTGCATGTCTTGTCTTATCATCAGGTGAATGATAATGGCAAGGAGAAGTAATCAACATTTTACAATAAATAGATCAGGTACATAGTTTTAAATGATTTTGTTCTCCCCACATTGTAATTGGAAGAGGAAGTGTTAACTCTTACAAAGACTATAAGCTGGAAAGGTAACTGAAATGTTGTTCTTTGAGAGCATGTGGTTATACAAAGGTTAGCCATGTGTTGGCAAAAATGAATGTCCTAGTCAAGAAAGCTTACCAGCAGCCAGCGCCACTTGCCACACTGGTAGCCTATTCGTGGGTGCTTTATCAAAGCCTATGCTAGATACTCCAGTGAGTGTCATTTATTCAATTTTAGTTGAGAAATGAAGTTGACATCATTAGAAAGAAGATATTCTCTTATTTTCTACTGTAGGTATGTCATTCAAAATGTGTTTATTCTGTTGTTGCTAGTGGTATTCATAAAAACATTGAAATAAAATACATGTTTTTTTCCACCAGTTTGTTAGGGTTACTGAGAGGAGATGCTGAGGCCTCCACTGCTCTAATACCTGCCAGTATGTGCAGGATTCCTACTCTGTGCCATGGAGGATGATTGAGCAGCAGTGAGAAAAACGGTTTCTGATTCTCTCTGGAACTGCTTTTCGTCATGGACCTTGAGGGGCTCCAGTAGTAAAGGGTTTTTCTTGGCGGCCGTGAAACTCGAACACTGAGGACAGAGACATTTTGCAGCGGTTGTAGAGGGTCCTTGTGGTCTTGAATTTCTAGCGGTGACTGGAGAAAAAAAAAACCTACCAATGTCAGAATGCTAGTAGATGTTTTTGGACAGCGTCATGCTAAAGAGAGGGGGGGTGGAAAAAGGCCCCAAATAGGGCTATTGTGGGGAATATTTGTGTCTTTCTGATGTAGCCAGATTCAAGGCACTAGGCTGTTTTCTATCATGCTCATTGCAAAGGCCTGGAAGCACTGTCTCGCTGGCACTCTCTGTGTTTAACATGGCTGCTAAACAACTTTGTGTGAGGCGACATCAGAAAGAAGAAGCAGGTGGGTCTGCCATCTCTTCCCTCCCCTCCGTTTCAGTCATCATCACAAAGTCATTCATCAACAGTCAGCCAAGACGGCGTCTCATAGAAATCAGCTATTGGCACACACTTACAGTCCCTTCCATTCAAATCTCCCTGCAGACATATGAAAGATGGGCTCTTAAAAGGGGGGATAAGAGAGATTGAAAGAGAAATGAAGAAAGAGAGAGAATTCTGACATTGAAAAAAGAGAAGCTCCCCGAGTGCTTCTTTATTTTGGTTTGATTATGGTATGTCTACAGAACCTCATGGAGGGCCGCACTACAAACATTATTCGACATTCCTCCTTAATTGTGGAATTCTGGACGAACTACGCACTACATACGCAAGGGAACAATGGCTGTGAGGTCCTGCGTTTATTTTTGTAGCCCTCATGCCTGTTACCACTTAGTGTGTTTAGGAATCTGGCTATTAGGGGACAGTGGTAGGCCGCTCGGCTCAGCAGCTCTGCATTGCTAGCTGCTCTTCTCTGCAGTCCACAGACAGAGGCTCCTCTGGAAATACCACTGATAATACCTAACAATCCCCTCGCATAAAATGAAATATTTTACATTGTTTTCACAGGCCTTTGTTGTTATACTGTTTTACGGTTCTGCTGATATTTGATGTTATTGTCAGGGGATTTTTCATGGGATGACATTCTTCCTTATGTCTGGTCCCGACTGTGCTTACCGGTATGTGAAAATCTGAGGTGAAACAACAGTAAGTACTTAGGAGTTGATTTGGAATTTACATGGGTGAGATAGTACAGAAATGTAATCTAGTGGCATTCACATGCAACACTGTCATGTGTAATTTGACCTGAGAACGCCAACACATTTTCAAGACTGTCCCACCACCTTTGAAACCCCACTTTAAGGTTATGATTGGTTGGTACGGACACACCACCAACACTATTAAGAGTCTCCACTTAAGATAAACAGATACACTACAAGTACTGGAAACTTTATCAATGTGTTTCCAGGTGCATATTCTCTATACTGTACTTTAATTCTAACTCTGGAAGTCCCAGTTGTCTAGCTTGGGTGTCCAACTTTTGAACACTAGTGTCAACACTTGGTCTTACGTAGGTTGTGTCCTCCTTAGAGCGGGAAAAAGCACAAAAGATTAAGGATGGAGAAAAAGAGCCTGTCAGTGTGGTAATAACGTCAGGGATGAATGAGGCCTTTAGGGTCTGCGGTGTTGACCAAGCCGATGACAGGAGAGCTGAGGGGCCCACCGATTTAAAAGTGTTCTTGGCCGTCAGGCCGCCATCACCATGCCAACTCACCGCAGCGTTTCACACTCAGCAGCCCCAGACGTATGTATACGAGGCAAATTTATGGGCTTATATGAATTATATATGGGTGTAAATGGATGAAGTCATAATCTTTCATTTAATATGTATCAGATATAAAAGCATTAACACTGCAGTTTGAGCTCTCTTTGCACCCTGGACTGCCCCAGAACAGATGCCCGCTGACATCTGAATTTAGTGTAGTTACATTTTCAATTTTTTTCCGCCTCTTCTCTATGAGGCTCTTCTCTCTCTCTCTCTCTCTCTTCTCTCTCTCTCTCTCTCTCTCTCTCTCTCTCTCTCTCTCTCTCTCTCTCTTTCTAAGTGATCTACAGGAGATGTTCTTCCCAGGGCATGCATGAAAAGTGGAGTCTTCAAATGAATGGAAAATTGTCTCTCCCCTGTGGCTCCCAAGGGGCAATGGACGTGGAATATGGGGCGAATGATAGAGTATGAAGGGTAAGAGATGAGGGGAGATGAGCACTGAGGGGGGTGAAACTGACCCATCAGGCCCTAATTTGGGTTAAACCAGAGACATCCTTAGAGAAGAGCCTGGGAGCCGGGAAAGGGAGAGTGGGAAGGAGGGAGGGCGTTAGAGATGGGGAGAGCACAAAAGAGAGGAGGGAGAGACAGAGAAAGTGAGAGCGAGTGTTAGAAAGGGAGAGAGACAAAGTCGATTGCAGGACAGGCCCAAGACTGGAATATTCACTCCCAGAGGCCCAAGTGGCTAAAGTAGTGTCAGACACAGTAGCTGTGTGTGAGTAAAATCACTGAGGAGGCCAAGCCAGTAGAAAAGCCATATTACAACCTGTTGCATTGTTTGCTCTATAACGCATTTGTTCATACGCCATCGTGATATACAATTAGAATGGCCCGTGACAACAAAAAGACAACAGTCACAGGGGCGGAATACATTCAACTACACATATGTTTGTTTCGTCACATAACCGGAGAGCAACATCTGACCAGTGAAGTCCACAAAGCAGATGTTGCATGTAGCAAACAGTTATGACCTGCAAGGTCAAGCAAGTTCATGTTTTAGACAGTTTACTAAACATCTACTGATTTAGAACCACAGAGTTACCACAGAGTCAGCACAAAGACAACAGGAGCACTGGCTCCGCTATTCCTGCACCATTTCAACTTAAACGTTTAAACATCAAATCAACAAGGCTATATATGCTTTAATACACTGAAAATGAACTGAATTATACCAAAAACAATTTAGTCCAATGTTGCTAAATATCATGTGGCTGTCCATGGTACTGATTTCTGTGTGTGTGCACGCAATCAAAACAAATGTTTGACTCACCTTACTGTACTTGTAGACCAGTTGAACGCCAATCCTCCTCTCTTTCATGTTGGCAAAACGGACTATGGTTCTGTCATACAGTATGATTTTAGTTTTTGTTGTCACAGGCTACCTACAGTGCCTTGCAGAAGTATTCGCCCCCCTTGGAATTTTCCCAATTTTGTTGCATTACAACCTCTAATTTAAATGGATTTTTATTTGGATTTCATATTATGAACAGACATAAAATAGTCCAAATTGGTGAAGCGAAATGAAAAAAAATGGTTGTTTCAAAAAAACAGAAAAGTGGTGCGACAGGAGTATATCTATTCACCCTCTTTGCTATGAGGCACCTAAATAAGATATGCTGCAACCAATTACCTTCAGAAGTCACATAATTAGTTAAATAAAGTCCTCCTGTGTGCAATCTAAGTGTCACATGATCTCAGTATACATACACATGTTCTGAAAGGCCCCAGAGTCTGGAACACTGGCAAGGGGCACCACCAAGCAAGCGGCACCATCAAGAAAGCTGTCTCGCCCTGGCCATAGAGAGGCTTTTATTCTCTATTTTGGTTAGGCCAGGGTATGACTAGGGTGTTCATTCTAGTTTCTTTATTTCTATGTTTTCTATTTCTTTGTTTTTTGCCGAGTGTGGTTCCCAATCAGAGGCAGCTGTTTATCATTGTCTCTGATTGGGGATCACATATAAGTTGTCATTCTCATTTTGGTGTTTGTGGGATCTTGTTTTTTGTTAGCTCTGTGAAGCCTGCAGAATGTGACGTTCGTTATTCTTTAGTTGTTTTTGTTTGGTGTTCTGAGTAATTAAAGAATCATGAACACTTACCATGCTGCGCCTTGGTCTCCTTCCGACGACAAACGTTACAGAAGATCCCACCACAAACGGACCAAGCAGCGTGGTCAGGAGGACTGGACATGGGAGGACATCCTGGATGGCAAAGGATCCTGGACGTGGGAGGAGATCCTGGCCCGGAAGGGATCGCCTCCCATGGGAACAGGTGGAAGCAGCGAGGGAGAGACGGCAACGAAGCAAGCACGAGAGGCAGCCCCCTCCCCCCAAAATTTGGGGGGCACACAGGGAGATTGGCAGAGTCAGGTTGTAGACCTGAGCCAACTCCCCGTGCTTACTGTGGGGAGAGAATGACTGATCAAGCACCGTGTTATCCGGTTCTGCGCACCATGCCTTCGGTGCGCAGCCACAGCCCGGTGCGCTCTGTGCAAGCTCGTGCTAGAGTGGGCATTCAGCCAGGACGGATTGTGCCGGCTCAGCGTTCCTGGCCTCCAATGCGTCTCTTCGGCCCAGGTTATCCTGCGCCAGCTCTACGCACAGTGTCCCCGGTTCTCCAGCAAAGCCCAGTGCGGCCTGTTCCAGCTCCCCGCACTTGCCGGGCTAAGGGGGGTATCCAGCCATGATGAGTTATGCCAGCTCTGCGCTCCAGACCTCCGGTGCGCCTCCACGGTCCAGTGTGTCCTGTGCTGGCTCTACACACTATGCGTCCAGTGCGACATCATAGCCCAGTGTGTCCTGTGCCAGCTCTCCACACTCACAGAGCGAGAGTGGGTATCCAGCCAGGACGTGTTGTGGCAGCTCCACTCACTAGGCTGCCAGTACGTCTCCTCAGTCCGGTGAGACCTGTTCCGGCTCCACATTCGAAGCCTCCAGTGATGATCCATGGCTCAACGCCTCCAGTGATGATACATGGCCCGACGCCTCCAGTGATGATCCATGACACGAAGCCTCCAGTGATGATCCATGACACGAAGCCTCCAGTGATGATCCATGACATGAAGCCTCCAGTGATGAATCATGGCACGAAGCCTCCAGTGATGATGCATGGCACGAAGCCTCCAGCGTTGATCCGCGGTCCGGAGCCTCCAGCAACGGTCCCCGGGTCCGGAGCCTGCAGTGACGGTCTCCAGTCCGGAGCCTCCAGTGACCGTCTCCAGTACGGACCCTCCAGCGATGGTCTCCAGTCCGGAGCCTCCAGCGAAGTTCCCCAGTCCTGAGCCTCCAGCGACGGTCCCTACCTAGAGAGGGCCGCCCACCAAAACTCACGACAAGGCAAAGAGGGCATTAATTAGAGAGGCAACAAAGAGACCAAAGATAACCATGAAGGAGCTGCAAAGCTCCACCGCAGAGATTGCAGTATCTGTGCATAGGACCACTTTAAGCCGAATACCCCACAGAGACATTTACATTACATTTAAGTAATTTAGCAGACGCTCTTATCCAGAGCGACTTACAAATTGGTGCATTCACCTTATGACATCCAGTGGAACAGCCACTTTACAATAGTGCATCTAAATCTTTTAAGGGGGGTGAGAAGGATTACTTTATCCTATCCTAGGTATTCCTTAAAGAGGTGGGGTTTCAGGTGTCTCCGGAAGGTGGTGATTGACTCCGCTGTCCTGGCGTCGTGAGGGAGTTTGTTCCACCATTGGGGGGCCAGAGCAGCGAACAGTTTTGACTGGGCTGAGCGGGAACTGTACTTCCTCAGTGGTAGGGAGGCGAGCAGGCCAGAGGTGGATGAACGCAGTGCCCTTGTTTGGGTGTAGGGCCTGATCAGAGCCTGGAGGTACTGAGGTGCCGTTCCCCTCACAGCTCCGTAGGCAAGCACCATGGTCTTGTAGCGGATGCGAGCTTCAACTGGAAGCCAGTGGAGAGAGCGGAGGAGTGGGGTGACGTGAGAGAACTTGGGAAGGTTGAACACCAGACGGGCTGCGGCGTTCTGGATGAGTTGTAGGGGTTTAATGGCACAGGCAGGGAGCCCAGCCAACAGCGAGTTGCAGTAATCCAGACGGGAGATGACAAGTGCCTGGATTAGGACCTGCGCCGCTTCCTGTGTGAGGCAGGGTCGTACTCTGCGGATGTTGTAGAGCATGAACCTACAGGAACGGGCCACCGCCTTGATGTTATTTGAGAACGACAGGGTGTTGTCCAGGATCACGCCAAGGTTCTTAGCGCTCTGGGAGGAGGACACAATGGAGTTGTCAACCGTGATGGCGAGATCATGGAACGGGCAGTCCTTCCCGGGAGGAAGAGCAGCTCCGTCTTGCCGAGGTTCAGCTTGAGGTGGTGATCCGTCATCCACACTGATATGTCTGCCAGACATGCAGAGATGCGATTCGCCACCTGGTCATCAGAAGGGGAAAGGAGAAGATTAATTGTGTGTCGTCTGCATAGCAATGATAGGAGAGACCATGTGAGGTTATGACAGAGCCAAGTGACTTGGTGTATAGCGAGAATAGGAGAGGGCCTAGAACAGAGCCCTGGGGACACCAGTGGTGAGAGCACGTGGTGAGGAGACAGATTCTCGCCACGCCACCTGGTAGGAGCGACCTGTCAGGCAGGGCGCAATCCAAGCGTGGGCCGCGCCGGAGATGCCCAACTCGGAGAGGGTGGAGAGGAGGATCTGATGGTTCACAGTATCGAAGGCAGCCGATAGGTCTAGAAGGATGAGAGCAGAGGAGAGAGAGTTAGCTTTAGCAGTGCGGAGCGCCTCCGTGATACAGAGAAGAGCAGTCTCAGTTGAATGACTAGTCTTGAAACCTGACTGATTTGGATCAAGAAGGTCATTCTGAGAGAGATAGCGGGAGAGCTGGCCAAGGACGGCACGTTCAAGAGTTTTGGAGAGAAAAGAAAGAAGGGATACTGGTCTGTAGTTGTTGACATCGGAGGGATCGAGTGTAGGTTTTTTCAGAAGGGGTGCAACTCTCGCTCTCTTGAAGACGGAAGGGACGTAGCCAGCGGTCAGGGATGAGTTGATGAGCGAGGTGAGGTAAGGGAGAAGGTCTCCGGAAATGGTCTGGAGAAGAGAGGAGGGGATAGGGTCAAGCGGGCGGGTTGTTGGGCGGCCGGCCGTCACAAGACGCGAGATTTCATCTGGAGAGAGAGGGGAGAAAGAGGTCAGAGCACAGGGTAGGGCAGTGTGAGCAGAACCAGCGGTGTCGTTTGACTTAGCAAACGAGGATCGGATGTCGTCGACCTTCTTTTCAAAATGGTTGACGAAGTCATCTGCAGAGAGTTAGAAGGGGGGGGGGGAGGATTCAGGAGGGAGGAGAAGGTGGCAAAGAGCTTCCTAGGGTTAGAGGCAGATGCTTGGAATTTAGAGTGGTAGAAAGTGGCTTTAGCAGCAGAGACAGAAGAGGAAAATGTAGAGAGGAGGGAGTGAAAGGATGCCAG
Source organism: Oncorhynchus nerka (assembly GCF_034236695.1). Classification (NCBI taxonomy): domain Eukaryota; kingdom Metazoa; phylum Chordata; class Actinopteri; order Salmoniformes; family Salmonidae; genus Oncorhynchus; species Oncorhynchus nerka. Next base: position 34,907,614 of record NC_088399.1, read on the forward strand.
GTCCACAGGGAGGCGAGTTTTCCTCCATTTCCGCTCGGCTGCCCGAAGCCCTGTTCAGAGCTGAGCTTTACGGAAGAGTGGCCAGAAGAAAATAAGCAAACATGTTTGTTGTTCACCAAAAGGCATGTGGGAAACTCCCCAAATATATGGAAGAATGTACTCTGGTCAGATGAGCCTATAATTGAGCTTTTTGGCCATCAAGGAAAACGCTATGTCTGGCACAAATCCCACACCTCTCATCACTCTGAGAACACCATCCCCACAGTGGAGCATGGTGGTGGCAGCATCATGCTGTAGGGATGTTTTTCATCGGCAGGGACTGGGAAACTGATCAGAATTTAAGGAATGATGGATGGCGCTAAATACAGGGAAATTCTTGAAGGAAAGCTGTTTCAGTCTTCCAGAGATTTGAGACTGGGTTGGAGGTTCACCTTCTACCAGGACAATGACCCTAAGCATACTGCTAAAACAACACTTGAGTGGTTTAAGGGGAAACATTTACATGTCTTGGAATGGCCTAGTCAAAGCCCAGACCTCCATCCAATTGAAAATCTGTGGTATGACTTAAAGATTGCTGTACACCAGCGGAACCCATCCAACTTGAAGGGGCTGGAGCAGTTTTGCCTTGAAGAATGGGCAAAAATCCCAATGGCTAGATGTGCCAAGCGTATAGAGACATACCCCAAGAGACGTGCAGATGTAATTGCTGCAAAAGGTGTCTCTGCAAAGTATTGACTTTATGGGGTTGAATAGTTATGCACGCTCAAGTTTTCAGTTTTTTATGTTATTTCTTGTTTGTTTCACACCCCAAAAATATTTTGCATCTTCAAAGTGGTAGGCATGTTGTGTAAATCGAATGATATAAACCCCCCAAAAATACATTTTAATTCCAGGTTGTAAGGCAACAAAATTGGAAAAATGCCACGGGGGGTGAAAACTTTCGCAAGCCACTGTAGCTAAAATGCTTGCTAGCTTAACTTTCTTGCATGGGCAACAATGAACCAGCTAAGTTAGCTAGCTAGTAACATGAGCCTACTAGGCTACATATTGAACTTCAATCTCTCTGGCCAGTGGCACAACATATTAATTTATGGTTAGATCAGAATCATTGACATAATCATTGCCTGTAGAGAGAATTAAGTCCAAATCCACATCTCCATCCATGGCTTAGAAAAGGGCCGATTTAGCAAGCTAGCTACTGCAGGACATCAACACAAGCTAGCTACTGCAGGACATCAACACAAGCTAGCTACTGCAGGACATCAACACATGTAGATCCGCAACAGACACGTTTTTCTGTAAATTACATTTTGCTTTGGATGTGATTTGATTGTGTGAATCCAAATCCAAACTGGCCTCCCTTGGGGGGAGTTTTGCTGCACCAGGACCACCCACAGTTGAGATCAGCTCGACGCTGATTGGCTAGATCTTCTTTTTTTTTTAAATGCATCAAGGGAGTCCAAATTCTTGCTGGCATCAATCAATGAAATGCTATGGCGACAACGTCATACTCTTTTGCTCCAGACAGCATCAGATACATGGGCTACACATACTAAGAGGCGCTGTTTCCCACGCTCTGATGATATCTCCGGTAAGATTCAGCCACTTGTGAATTTACATAAGATTATGAAAACACAGAGAGACAAAAGATAAATTATTTTATAATTCATATTTTTTTATTGGTCAAATATTTGGGCAAGCCTGGCTTCCTTTGGCATCCATGAATACAGACCACTGGTCAGACAGGCACTGCTCTCTCCCCATTTTTCAACAGCCTCCCACAACATCAAGCAGTCAATTACTTTCATACAAAGCTGATCACATGTATACACACAGAAGAGTGCAAATCCTATGCACCCTGACAGACACTTTGCAGCCAGGCCTGTTTTTATGCAGTCATGCTAAAGCCTGCATCCGTCCATCCAGTCCACATCTGATGTGTGTTGTGTTGTTGTCACAGAGCCAATACATTAGACTTAATTGAACTCAGTTTAGATGGGTTCTGACCTACAATAGTACTGCTTTTATCTGTTGTTGATTTACTCATCTCGCCATTAAACCCCCCTGACCCTTTTTTCCCCTCATGCACGGCCAAAATGCCGGACAAATATTTTCCGAGGAAATAATGAAATTCCTGGAATTATTAGGAAGAAGGACCTTATATCATGTGCTCTCTGTAGGCCTGGCCCCTGTGCGCGCCTCCGGTTTCCCACAGGCCGAGCAGGACTTTTCCACTATGCCGTCTCTTATTCCAAACACACCTGGCCCAGACCCCGTCCCAGGAACTAAACCTATACAGCATCCTTATCCTTCCTCACCTACTGGTCTGGACTTATTTCTCTGAAGGAGCGGAGGGAAATCAATCTAGAAGAGCCAGATCAATAGTAGCAGGGGTTTAACTCTAGCAACTAACAGCAATAACGACATGTCCCCTGTCTGCACCACTTGGCTCATCCTCTTCATTTTTCTGTCCCAACACTTAACCAACCATGTCCTGACATGCCCCCTGTCTCAACCACTTGGCTCATCCTCTTCATTTTTCTGTCCCAACACTTAACCAACCATGTCCTGACATGTCCCCTGTCTCAACCACTTGGCTCATCCTCTTCATTTTTCTGTCCCAACACTTAACCAACCATGTCCTGACATGCCCCCTGTCTCAACCACTTGGCTCATCCTCTTTATTTTTCTGTCCCAACACTTAACCAACCATGTCCTGACATGTCCCCTGTCTGCACCACTTGGCTCATCCTCTTCATTTTCCTGTCCCAACACTTAACCAACCATGTCCTGACATGTCCCCTGTCTGCACCACTTGGCTCATCCTCTTCATTTTCCTGTCCCAACACTTAACCAACCATGTCCTGACATGTCCCCTGTCTGCACCACTTGGCTCACCCTCTTCATTCTTCTGTCCCAACACTTAACCAACCATGTCCTGACATGTCCCCTGTCTGCACCACTTGGCTCATCCTCTTCATTTTTCTGTCCCAACACTTAACCAACCATGTCCTGACATGTCCCCTGTCTGCACCACTTGGCTCACCCTCTTCATGTTCCTGTCCCAACACTTAACCAACCATGTCCTGACATGTCCCCTGTCTGCACCACTTGGCTCACCCTCTTCATTCTTCTGTCCCAACACTTAACCAACCATGTCCTGACATGTCCCCTGTCTGCACCACTTGGCTCACCCTCTTCATTCTTCTGTCCCAACACTTAACCAACCATGTCCTGTCATGTCCCCTGTCTGCACCACTTGGCTCACCCTCTTCATTCTTCTGTCCCAACACTTAACCAACCATGTCCTGACATGTCCCCTGTCTGCACCACTTGGCTCACCCTCTTCATTTTTCTGTCCCAACACTTAACCAACCATGTCCTGACATGTCCCCTGTCTGCACCACTTGGCTCACCCTCTTCATTCTTCTGTCCCAACACTTAACCAACCATGTCCTGATATGTCCCCTGTCTGCACCACTTGGCTCACCCTCTTCATTTTTCTGTCCCAACACTTAACCAACCATGTCCTGACATGTCCCCTGTCTGCACCACTTGGCTCACCCTCTTCATTCTTCTGTCCCAACACTTAACCAACCATGTCCTGACATGTCTTCTGTCTGCACCACTTGGCTCACCCTCTTCATTTTTCTGTCCCAACACTTAACCAACCATGTCCTGACATGTCCCCTGTCTGCACCACTTGGCTCACCCTCTTCATTTTTCTGTCCCAACACTTAACCAACCATGTCCTGTCATGTTCCCTGTCTGCACCACTTGGCTCACCCTCTTCATTCTTCTGTCCCAACACTTAACCAACCATGTCCTGACATGTCCCCTGTCTGCACCACTTGGCTCACCCTCTTCATTTTTCTGTCCCAACACTTAACCAACCATGTCCTGACATGTCCCCTGTCTGCACCACTTGGCTCACCCTCTTCATTCTTCTGTCCCAACACTTAACCAACCATGTCCTGACATGTCCCCTGTCTGCACCACTTGGCTCACCCTCTTCATTCTTCTGTCCCAACACTTAACCAACCATGTCCTGACATGTTACCTGCCACGACCATTCACTCCAATTATGCTGCATGGCACCCCACTGTCGTCTACTTCTGCAGAGCAGAGGGTGGTAGCTTAGTCTATATTTTATCCCCGAAGGAGGTTTTTACGGCAACTTGTATTTCTTCTTCTTCCTTTTCCGATGTCGTCATTTGTCAGCATGTTTATGGCTGCCCACTTCACCCTTGTGCTCTGTTGTCCTCCTTCCCCACTTACTGATTCTCTTCCAAACGGAGTCTGAGATCTCTCCTTCACTTTGCTTTACTAGTCATTTGAAACAGCCAGGGCTCTCTTTAATTAATCATTGATGTAATTACATAAAATATTACAGGTCAGTTTTCTGCCGTCGTCTCCCCCTTCAGTTTTCTGGGGCCTTTCAGTTCACCTCCAGTTGCCCTGTGTGTATAACACAACAGTCTCTCTCCGCAAGACAGCTGACAAATATCAACTGAAGAAACTCAAATTTGTAACATATATCTCTCTCATCCAAGAATTCACTGATCTTGTCAATAGGATTTGCCAAGACCACCAGTTTGGCTATTGGATAAGGGCTTCTGACATGGGCAGAAGGAAGGGGACTGACAGTTTCATGGTGTTGGACTATGTGTTCTCATTTATTCCCCATCCACTTCTAGCATAGTATTAGCCAAGCACAGTAAACACATCTCATTCAGTCCTGCTCCACTGGTCTCTTGACAACCAGCCTACATTCTGTCTCAATCTGCCTGTCTAAGCTCCAGGACTTTTCTATTCTGAAATTATTTCGCTACCTCTCTTCTTAACAGTCTTTTGTCTGAAATGATCAACTTTTTGGGGAAATATATTTGCTCTGCTAACTATTGTGATGTGAAATGAACTGGCTCTTGTTCCTACATTTGTTTAAATCTCCCCCTCCCTCTATCTCTCCCCCTCTCGTGCTCTCTCTCCCCCTCTCTCTCGCTGTCTCTCTCTCTCTCTGGTCTCCAGAGCCTATTTGGATGTAAAGGAGCTGAAAGAGATCCTGAATTTGGATGGCTCCACTCACCTGAACGTCTTCTTTGCCAACTCGTCTGATGAAGATCTGGCCGGTGTCGCCACTTGGCCGTGGGACAAAGAAGCCCTAACACATTTGGGTAAAGACAGACACACACACACACACACTCCCCCTTCTCAACAGCCCCCGTTGTTGATTAAGAGTAATTACAGTGTGAGCCCCGAGCAGTCTCGCCATCTCTACCTCCGCACTGACAGTGAGGAAGGTGATAATGAAGCCGTGTGGGTCGATGAATAATGCATTATCTCAATCCTACTCCAGCTTCCAGTACTTTCTAGTGTGAATAGGTGTTTGTCTGTGTCTGCTCCCCATTCATAGGTGGTATTGTTTTGAACCCCTCCTTCTACGGCACATTTGGTCACACCCACACCATGATCCATGAGGTCGGCCACAGTCTCGGGCTGTACCACGTTTTCCGGGGGATCTCTGAGATTGAGTCGTGTAACGATGCGTGTCTGGAGACTGAGCCCTCGTTGGAGACAGGAGATCTGTGTGAAGACACTAACCCCACACCCAAGTACAAGTACTGCAGAGACCCTGAGCCTGGCAATGACACCTGTGAGCGTCGCCACTTCACACACACACCGTACAACAACTACATGAGCTATGCAGGTGAGATTGCTAACATACAGACACACACACACGCGCATACACACACGCATGCACGCACAGACAAATAAAAAAATATTAATCGACATACGAACACGTGCACACTTTCTGACACACATAAACAGGCACAGACACATGCATACACACTCAGATATGTCATGCAAACTTGTGCCGATGGTCCCATCACTTTAGAAATAAACACACATAACATAGGAATGTCCTACCATACAGTATGCTGACCCCGAGTGTCACATAAAGATGTAGGATCTTAATTTGAGCCAGTCTCCTACACCAGGAAAATAATCCTGCAGCAACAGAAAATAATGAATGGATATTTTTGAAGTGGTTGATGCATTTTTCATGAGGGAAAACAAAGTGTGAAATTTCTAAGTGTAAATTACAAACTTGAGAAGCCTTTCTAAACCTCAAATACACTGCACGTTTTAAATGCCCTGCAATGCAGGAAAGTTATCCTGCAACAGGGTGATCAAATTAAGATCCTACATCTGTGTGTGTGCCTTAGCAGGTGTGGAATGTAGACATTGCATTGGAAAAACACCCTGGCTAAATTCAGGTAACTGACCTGTGGAGACTGTATGAATATTGCTTCCCTTAATAACATTGCTACAGACTGTACATCCGGGCCCTGTTTTTCTTCCTTCTGTACGTATACAGTATATGTACATTACTTCTCAGGCATTCCCTAACCATTCACTATTGGCTAATTCAACCTATTAACCTGTATTCTGCTATAAAATATAATGAATTTTAAATCCTACTTAAATCCCATGAATACATAATCTACATCATATTGAACCGTTTCTGATCATCTCTTCCACATAGATGACGACTGTACAGACTCGTTCACCCCCAACCAAGTGGCCCGGATGCACTGCTACCTGGACCTGATCTACCAGACGTGGCAGTCCGCGTCCAAACCACCCCCTGTGCCCATGGCGCCCCAAGTGGTGGGGCAGGAGCATGACGCCATTACCCTGGAGTGGTTCCCGCCTATCTCCGGCCACTTCTACGACAGGTGAAATGAGCTGGACGAATGGGGCATGCAGCACAGTCAGGGTCTTTAGTATTTACTTCCACTCTGCAGAGTACTGGAGATATTTTGGACAAATGGGTTGACTGTCTGTTTTGATTGCATCAAAATTAGCACCTGTCTATTGGCCTGTATACAAATGAGTACCAGTCCAATTAAACTGTGTCTTAGTGAGTGTGTTTTATAAACTGTATCTAAGTTGGTTTCTGTGCCTGTCTGTTGGTTTCCTAGAGAAGTGGGATCAGTGTGTGATAAATGCACAGAGGGTCGGGTCCTGCTGCAGTACGCATCCAACTCCTCGTCCCCCCGACCCTGCGCCCCCTCTGGACACTGGAGCCCCCGCGAGGCCGAAGGTAAGACAGCTCTCTCCTGGCTTATTTATTACCACACGACTGACTGACTGACTGACTGACTGACTGACTGACTGACTGACTGACTGACTGACTGACTGACTGACTGACTGACTGACTGACAAACTGACTCATCACCTCTCTGTCTCACCGCTGATACATCTGTACCCTTCAAAGCTCAGTGCACTTCTCCTACTCACTTTACCCATTCATTTACTTTTACTCTGTTGGATTCTAACCACCCTACCCCAGAACATGCAGTACACACGGTAGCTACTGTAAACCACCCACCCTGCCTTGCAAGGCAGGACACACGCATTCTCAATGTATCCCCACCCTGTCAATAACACACCTGAACTTCTTCCCTCCTCTTTCTCTTACGGATAGCATCTTCACCACATCAGGAACTCTCACTCTCACTAGGACAGTATGAGGCTCAATGTGGCTTCTGGGTCAACTCTCAAACATGCAAATAATTTGGTTGCTGAGTCAAGCCCCAAGCATGCAAATGATTCATCTGAGTCACGGCCCTTGACACGAGCTGAGGGATGCAGAGGGAGTTAAAGTTGAGCCAGTGTTCCCAACGGAATGGAGATTCCGTATCCCAGAAATACCAAACGTGGGCTCACAGCGACAGGCATGGTGGGAACTGGGAAGAGCTCTCCATGGATCATGTCCATGACATCATTTCTCCCATTTGATATCAGGGAAAGTGAGGACAGTGAAAGCTTAAATCAACAGAATTCCCGAAATAGGATGCGTTTTTCTTCCCCTCTCTCCTCCAGCTCTTGCAGAGGATTTTAGAACAACTGTAGAGGGACCAGCATTAAGGAGGTGGAATTTGGTATTTATAAATAGTCTGCACAGCTGTGCACCTCTGACCGCTAGCTGGCTCTGGCATCTGCAGTATTAAGCATTGTTCAGAGTGTGTTGGAGTGTGTTTCAATGTATGTATCAGTGTGTCAGTGTATCCGCCATTATTATGCCATTCTGCGTCTAGAGGAAGTTTGATGGCTAAATACACAGCTGATAATATCTGTACATCAGTCTATTCAGTCTAGTCTATATATGGAGATGCAGAGGTATTACAACTCTGTCCAAGGTATTCTGATAAGAAATACATTGAAAAGGAATAGATTATCCCTACTGTGTTGGTATGTTGATAGAGATGCCAAGATGGTACAGTTTCCCAAGCTTCAAAGTTATTCCATTGTTATTCCGTGGTCTTTCAGGGTCAGAGCTGGAGTCTGTAGAATCCAGTGAGATCTGATCAATTTGGCAGCTGTCCGACAGCACATGGCTAATAATGAACCCAGTGACTCATTGGGCTAGGGATCAGACTGCCATTAGTGCTGTGTCTGTGTGCATGTGTGTGTGTGTATGTGCGTGCGTGCTCACACTTGCGCACATGTCTATGTGTGTGTCTGTTTGCATGGTCCTTGCTCCACACAGGCTACAGTGTGTGTGTGAGAGGCAAGTCTGGGCTTGTCTGCGGCACTGTGTGTTAACCTCACTGTTTGGAAGTGCTCCCTGTTAGCAAGCAGCAGATTCCCACTCCCCTGTTTACACACCAATGCTAGTCCATCACAGGCTGCTAACAGCTGCATTATTGTGTGTGTGTGTGTTGTCTCTATGGCAGCTTATGACAGTCTTGTAACCGCCACCCACAGACATCCCGACGATGCAAGCATGCAGAATGCCAATGCCATGAGTCTGTGTATGTGGGCATGTGTTAGCGTAGTGTGTATGTGTGTAGTTGAATGGGTGGCTGAGAGGGTAAATATGTATTTGTGTGTGTGTGTGTGTGTGTATGTGTATGTGTGTGTGTGTGTGTGTGTGTGTGTGTGTGTGTGTGTGTGTGTGTATGTGTGTGTGTGTGTGTGTGTGTGTGTGTGTGTGTGTGTGTGTGTGTATGGACAGTGGGCATGTTCAGGCATGTGTTTGTGTGTGTGAATAGGCGTGTACAGGCTTATATGTGTGCGTTTGTGCGTCTGTAAAACGCCTGACACCTGTCAGTCCCATGGCTCGTGTTCCAACACTTCTGTAGCTAGGAAACCCTGGCGTGGTCAGAGAGAGAGTTGGAGCACCCCTCGTAAATCTTTACTGCTCTAGACCCAGGAGAAATATGGCTGGGGGAAGAGAAACCAGAGGATGAAAAAAGAGAGGGAAGAAACCATGTGGAAACCACCCAAGATAGTTAAGAGAATTACATGTGGTTTGTGACATTCATGAGGAGGATCCTGCAGCTGATTGGAACCAGGAGTGTGTGTGGATGGACGTGAAGGATCTGAGATGTGTGTATGCAAAGTCATGCGTGCACACGTGTGTGTGTGTGTGTGTGTGTGTGTGTGTGTGTGTGTGTGTGTGTGTGTGTGTGTGGAGCGGGTTTATTCAATGAGGGCCTTGTAAATTGTCTGTGTGTGTGCACATACAGTATGTGCATTTTTCTGTGTGTACATTTATGTGTATATGTGCTCGCTACACCAAGCCGTGCATCGCCAAGTGTTCCTGTCTGACTGGCCCAGATGTCGGGCCATGCTTTCATTAACAGCGGTCTCCTTTGTAGGCGGGGCAGTGTCAAGCCTCACTGCATTATGTGATGCTGTGTGTGTGTGTGTGTGTGTGCTCTCTCTGTCTGTCTGGGAGAACAACACTCACTGGGCTCTACTCCATTGCTGTCAGGGCTGCACACTGCAGGGACTCAGGGTGACAGGGTTCAGACACAAAGTACCTGAAGAGAAAGAACAGCTTCCCCTGCTTTATCTCCACTAGCACTTCAATGATAGTCATGAGATAATGATTTGGTGATGGAGAAGGATTGGATAGAGACATGGATGCACACAGAGACTTACAGAGACATCCACAGTCATGCATGTACTGTACGCTCACATACTCACAAACACACTTATTCTGGAGAATATCAATCCTGACGTGTGCTACCTCAGCATAAGGGAGGCTCCCTTAAGGAAATACAATACAAATGACAGATCAGCCAGAAACTTGCCCAGGACCTTGTTGCATTGTGTATGACGCAAAATATTGGAAAAGACTCCCCTGCCGCATGCCCGATTGCATTGACGGATGCCCTGTTCCATCTCCAAAACGGTCCAATCCCTCAGTAGTATCTTTTCAAATCCAACAATGGTTTTACTGCTGCAATGCTCCAAATGTTCCAAAAGCTACTCACTATTTCAGAATGTCTTAATGACATTGCTTGTTTCTCTTGTTTGGCTTCTTGGCAAAACTCTTAGCAATAATGAATCACAGTGGAACCTTGAACCCAGAACGTTCCAATTCAGCGTTCCGGTACATTTCATTGTATAATGTCACAGGAATTCCCTCCGATATCCTATAAAAGAGTTGCACTATATAAAAGCATTGGGATGTTGAGTGGAGGCCAGTGAGGTTTATCTGGAAAAGAAGGAGAGGTGTGGTGGATGTGTGCTGAAGAAAATATCTGCAAACTCCCCAGGCGAGGGGGAGGAGAGGAGCCGGACTGTCAGTCACCACTCTTCCTTCAGGCCCTCTGCTTTCCCCTTCACTCACCCTTCCCACCACGTTCTCCATCCCTCACCCCTGTCACCCACGCCAACCGTTTAGACTGCAGATATCATATGCAGAGAGATGGAATGAATACTGACTGACGTTTATTGGCCTTCTAGACTATGAGGAATCGCTTGATTGGTTTAATGTAACAATTGGAAAATATATGCTGTCATACAGCTATGAATGTGTTCACACAGATGACACAGTAAGGCTCTCAAGGGACAAAACACAAGTGAGCAAGACATATTTCCATTGTAGTTCCTCTCATGCCCTCTAGTTAGAGGTCATGGCATGAATTCAAGTAGTGAAAGTTACTTCCGTGCAAGTCGGTCATTCTGTTGTGTGTTTGACTCCATTCCATTAATTCCATTCCAGCCATTACAATGAGTCTGTCCTCCTATTGCTCCTCCCACCAGCCTCCTCTGAGGACAGTGGTTACTTCAGTGCAAGTCAGTCAGTCTGTTGTGTGTGTTATAGAGAGTGTGACGTATGATGGAGAGGTAGGCCCCATTCTTAGAAAGCAGAGTGCATGCCCGGACATATCCCTCTATGTTTATCTATCCGTATCCCAGTTCATTCCAGTCCCCTGTTTCCAGCACTCCACAATTCCACACCGTCTGATTCCCACATGATGCCGGAGGGCGAAACACGACACATTCAACCCTACTGCAATTAAGCTGGAATTCCTCCAAATGTCTCTTTCCTCCTTTCCTAGAACATGCGATCTCCTAGACAGGTTAATACCCCCATGGGATTAGCAAATCAAGTGAGAAAGCAAGGCCTCCTATTCAAAGGCCAGGTTTGGATTGTCTGAACACCTTGAGGGCCTTTCAGCAACTTGGGAGGCAAGGCTAGGTCAAATGCTTCAGAGCTGTTTTTATAACAGAGAGTAGATTTAACCCTAATGAAAAGGTGCTGTCTTGGTTGGATTTTAAGGATAAAATCTGTAATACTCAAAATTACTGTATTGGTAATTCTACAGTGTTTAAAAACAGACATGGGTCTTGCCAAGGTTGCATAAAATCTTTATGCATTTAAAAAAAAACTTACTCTATAGATGATCTTATGATGGATGACATCCCCATCCTGTCTCATGGTAAATCTGGAACCTCTGGTATCCGCAGTAGGAGTTCTAGAGCAGGAGGACAGCCCATCATAACAGCTGACATTACAAAATATTTTCAGTGGCTAAAACTCCTTTCCTCAAAAAGTCAATGAAAAACTAAACACAGAATGTGAGGGGCACATTATGAGAGAGAGAGAGAGAGAGAGAGAGAGGCTGGGTGCAAAACTCTGAGTATCTCAGTTCCTCAGTTTCTTTTCTGTCCTTTTTTTTTCAAAGTTACCTCTACTCTGGCCACACACACACTTACAATAATAAATGTGTTGAGATAATGTGGCCTGGAAACCGAATTCAGTGCTCACTTGATTAAACACTGGAATTTTGTGCGGTGCCCAGAATTGAGGTTAGCAAATGGGTTTGTCGGTTGCCAGTTTGGAAGTGCACAAAAGGAAAACAGGGAGAACACACTGTCTTCCATAACGCTGGCCTTTCAAAGCGCTTGATGAATGTTGGTATACGTCACTCTGGATAATACGAGGTAGCTGTGGACTCCAAATATGGCTGGAGGAGTGCTGTTTGGTGTTGTAATGACTGCCACTGAAGTGAGAACCCTGTGCAGGGCCTCTCTCAAGAGGAACACAGGCAGCTCCCCTGCTTTACTGACAATGAACTCAGTCCCGTGTCTGTCGCAATGTAGTCAATTGCTGAGAAAAGCCAACAGCTTATTCAGCCCTGATACTTCACCTGCAACAGCCATTTGTAGTCAGTCAGACCACTGTTCTATATACACATTATATATTTATTTTTTCGACATGCACCTGCAGCTCTTCCCTGCATACAAACGAATTCAAACAACCACACATGGTCATGTTCGCAAATGCAATAACCTAACCTTTGTTTTCTATTGTATTTCATTTTCTCTGTGTTGGTTGTGTCTGAGTGTGTATTTACTTTATAGTTGTTTATATGTTATGTCTGATCTGCTGTACCTCTGTCCTTTTGACCCCCAGGACCTCCAGACGTGGAGCAGGCGTGTGAGCCCAGCGTGCGCACCTGGAGCCCCAACGCCGGCATCGAGCAGGGGGCCGTGGGACTGTCCGAGTGCCCACTGCAGGGCTGCATGCTCCAGCTAGAATTCCCCCACCCGCTGGTGCCCGACTCCCTCACTGTATGGGTCACCTTCTTCAGCCCTGAGGAGACGGCCTTTCCCGCCATCCACAACATCCTGCTCCTGACCGTGAATGGAAACAACCTCTCGTTGGGCCCTAGTAACGTGTTCTGTGATACGCCACTGACGCTGAAGCTGGACGTGGAGGAGGAGGTGTACGGTGTGCAGTTCTTCACCATGGAGCAGCACCTGGAGATTGATGCTACCCTGCTGGCGTCTAAGCCCAACTGCCTGCTGTGCCGCCACTGCAAGCCGCTCCGCCACCGACTGCTGCGCCAGCCACCATTCTCCCATGCCCCCCACGGTGTGGTGTTGAACGAACCTACCAGGCGATACACTGACAGGTGAGGGACCAGACCGGGGTAGTTAGCGGTTTACTGTCAGTTACACGCAGCTTTGAATGTCTTGACTGTGTGGGTTGTACAGTATTGGCCTAAAGTAGCTTAATGATACACCAGGATTGCTGCGTTCTCTGCTTAATGGCTGAGAAATTGCAGAGTAAGCATTATCTCTTCACACTGCAAATTAATCTGATCTTGAACCCAATCTCCTCACTGACCCTGGGTCGGGGAAAAAAATCATATTTTTCACCAAGTTGTTATTGGTCAGGGGGTGAAGCAGAGCCAAAGTTAATATGCTGAGGCAAGCGCTGCAGCTGCAGGCTGGGCCCCTGCCTGCCTGCCTGCCTGCCTGCCTGCCTGCCTGCCTGCCTGTGTCCAGAGGAGCAGCTGGTGTGGTCTTCTTGGCCCATACTCTGTCTACCCCAGCCAGGCACCAGAGATCTGGGCTGTGGGCTCCGTATATCTCCCCTCTGGGATGGGCCTCAGCCTACCTCCCCTCTCTCTGGCTCTCTGGCCAGTCCAGTCCTGGGCGGAGTGATACTTGCACCGGTAGAATTAAGTGTTTTTGACTATTTTGACGATCTCAGAAATGTTTCGCAGTTAAATATTATGTATTTTGGGGGTCGGAAGAAATCTTTTAAAATCCCAAATTAGAAACCTCTGTGAAAATGTTTTCTATAAAGATAAATGTCACGATGTCTCAATGTGTTCTTTTCAAACATCCTCAGGCGTGTTCGTTCGGTGAGCCACCATCAGTTTGATGGTTTCAAATCCACTGGCCAACACCCACTTCTCGAATCAAAGGTCATTCATTGCTAGCCACATTTTTGGGGGGACCTGCTGGGGAAAACAAATGTCTTGTTGATGGCATTATCTGTGCACGGTGGCAGAGTTTTGTGCTTTACTTTCATGGAATGTGCTGAGTAGATAAAGGTAGCACTCTCCACGGTGTTGCCATGTGTCGTTCAATTTCACTATCATGCTGTCAGCATAGTTCACATAAGAAGGAAAGTGGATGATAAGACACGATAGAGTGAGTATGCCTGTTATGCAAGATAGAGAGGGTATGCCTGCGCGTAGCACATCAGAATAACACCTGGTAATGAAGCATTTATAATGGATTAGTAAATAGTTTATTTATGTTTTAATCATTACTCCCTCATTTGTAAATATTAGTAAGCTAGTTATTCACACATTCATTAACACATTTTCAAGTATGTCATTATGTTTCATAAGATCGTTCATAAGATGTTGAATATAGATCCTTATAAACCCTTTACTAATCATTAGTCAAGTATTTTCCCAGTATCTAAAGTGAGGGCTATTTATACTTTATAAATACTTTTATAAATGTTTTGAATGCCCAGTGTCATTTCTCACAAAAATATGGACATGTCATTGGTAGACATTCCAGCAGTACCTGATGCTCCATCATCATGTCCTGCTCCATCCTAGGTCTCAAAATGGCCCCTGGAACATATCAATGGTTAAACAACAAGCCCACAATACAGAGGATGTTTAAGAAAATATATTCAACAGTTCATTCCAAAACAGTCACACTGTTGTAGTAGTGTGGTGTGTAACTTCATACACACTCTATGCTGAGTAAAGTCATGTTTTTCTTTCCGAAAATGCTCACATTACTGTTTATTGCTGTTGAACTTTTCTACCAAAACCAAAGTGTGGATTGCAGTCACTCCTTCGAGCAGTTCATAGACTGCTCATGAAGTAAGAAAACAAATATCTGAATACCTGATTTAGCTGAACTATCCTAATTACATTTAAAGAGTTACTCCCATTAAAAGACCAGTAAAAGTGCAGCCCCCAAAAAATTGTATGTGGTTAAAATACTGAAGCACTGGAAGCATTTAAATACATATAACATTTCTATCTGCAAATACCTCTAAATGTCAATCACATATCAGTAGTAATGAAGGGATAAACATCCATTTGAGAAAAACTGTCTGGTCCTGCCAGCTGTTGGGTGCAGGCTACATCTCCCTGTTTAATGATTTGTTGGTTTGTGAGGTTGACAAAATTGGCAAAATTGTCATTTACAACTCTTCCTCACGTCCTTGCAACAGTTGTTTCACAACAGTTTTTGTGAAAATATGTTTCCTTAAACATCCTGTACTGGGTGCTTATTCTTTTACCATTGATATGCTCCAGGCTATTTTGAAACCTTAATAAATCCCCTTATGATCTAAGGGTGCGGGATGGCTTTCTACTAAGCTAACATATGGAATTGTTTTAAGATGGTCATACCAAGGACCATTTAGATATTAGATTTTTTTAAATTTTAGGACCCCTGTAGGTATCAAAGAAAGATTCAACTAATGAAACATTGAATTTGGCCTTAGTGCTATTAGCCCCTAGAAACACATTGAATAACAGATTCATACATGGAACAAGAAATCAAAATGAGAATGTTGAGAAGTGTCTGTCCTTTACCTGAGAGATGTAAGAAAGGTCAGAAAAAAAATCATGTGGAATGATCTGTATACCGTTGACGTGTAAATACCCCATTCCCTTCCATTCCTTTTTCATCCCGGTACCAGATTTCCTTCAGATGAGTCCTGTGACACTTGTGGGGGTCGTAAAGCAAAACGTCAAGAAAAGCAAAACGGAGAGCAAAACAGAGAACACTCATCTTTCCATAGAGTGCACATATTAGTTTGTAACCAGAACCAATCGGACGCTACGTTTTCGTGAAAAGACCGATGTTTTGGGATGTCTCCTGGTCTGACAAACAGCGCTGTGGCTCTGCCACCTTCCACCGCGGATGCAAAAGGCCAACATTGGCGTATGCGGTGGTATGAGACGCAGCCCATGCAAAAAACAGACATTTCTAACTTAAACAGACAGATTTGATTATGTTAATTAGATGTCGGACATCGATTAACGCGGACGTCGATTAAGGAGCGTCAGGTACTGCTGGAATGTCTATCGATATTTTTGTGAGAAATAACACTGGCCATTCAAAAGAAAGTATAAATGGCCCTCGCTTTAGATTAGACCCCACAAAAATACTTTACCAATGATTAGTAAATGGTTTATAAGGACCTATATTAAACATCTTATCAATGATCTCATTAATCATTATTACATACTTTTAAAGTTGTTATGAATGTGTGAATAACTAGCTTATTAACATTTACAAATGAGGGACTAATGATTAATACATTATGAATAAACAATTTACAAATCCACTATAAATGCTTCATGACAAGATGTTATTGGAATGTTTTTCCGCATGCACTGGGGGTACTTAGTGGTATTGTGGCCACAGCAATTGCTCTTGGAGCTCTGAAGCTGGTAGAATGTCAGTTGTGAGTGTCTATTGGTGGTGCATTTTGGTCTATGGTCTTGGTGCATTTCAATGGTTTTGGTGGATTTCAATGGCCTTTGGGTGGATCATCATGGCGATGGTCAGTGTTGGCTTACGCTTTTGTTGTGTAAGAGGAGTTTAACGTCATTCCCAGAGAGAAAGGTCCAGGTCAACCCACAGCAAAGGATTCCTCATCATAGGAGTCAATCTAACACACATGCATGCATGCACACACGCACACACGCACGCACGCACGCACGCACGCACGCACGCACGCACGCACGCACGCACGCACGCACGCACGCACACACACACACACACACACAGATTAGATAGGGGTGGTTGGAGAACAGTTTGGGGGTCACCCAGATCTTTTGACATGTTTTGAAGTCGGCGGAAGTGTTGTGGTTGACCCATGGTTTTTCTGCTGGAGTGTTTTGATTGACCCATGGTTAGTTTGCTGGATCGTCATGGTTCACTGGCTCCCCAGGCCTGTTTCCATAGACAGAGGGCTGACCTCCCACACTCAGCCCACTGCCCTTCCCCTGAAATGGGGCACTGAAGGGGGAGTAGAGGCCTCCCTGGCTCCCTATTCAAGGTTGGATGTATGAGAGGGTGAGGGGTGGGAGGTCAGGCTAGTGGGGATGAGTTATGAAGGGGTGAGCAGGGGGTGGGATGGAGATGAGAGGGAGAGAGCTGGAATGTTGGACTGGTTGGGGGTAAACCATGGAGTGGTTAGGGGTGGGCTGAGAGGAGGGTTAGTGGGTGTGATGGGGGGACCCTAGCCTTCTGAGACCCCCTGGCCCATAGGCTAATCCTCTCCCTGACCTGGGTCCTCTGGGTCCTCTGGGTCCTATGGCCTGTCAGGGTCTCAAAACCTATTCAGCTCTGACGTGACGGGACCCCCCAGCCCGGGAGGGAGAGGGCAGCTGCCCTCTACGCTACCCTTTTTACTGGGACCCCTCCCCCCCGTTCTGGCCTTCTCCTTCACACTTTTATCCCCTATGTTCTCCTATGCTCTTACCCCTGTGGTCCCATGGCCCTGCTCCTCTCCTGTCAAGTCCACTGTTGCTCTAGCCCTGAGAAGACAACCTCTTCACCTCTACTCAGAGAACTCTGTTGTTTTCTCAGCTCTGACTGCTTGACTTGTAGGTTTTCTGTTTTCTTTTCGCCAGCAATACGAGATTGGGGATGTAGAATACACTTCCTAGGTATTTGTGAGAAATGGCTGTGTGCTCCAACGGTAATTGTTTTAGATCGCCTCCATGTGCGGATTATTTTCGGGGAGGTTTTTGGTTTTGTTTGTCACATATGCGTGCAAACATTACAGACTTTCTTCCCTCCATGGTCTAAGCCCATTTTGTCAAGAGTATAATACTGGGTATGGTTTTAAAGACTTTGTCTACTGAAAATAAAACATTCCACACCTCCCCCCTCCACCTAGTGGTTGAACATTGGGCCAGTAACCGAAAGGTTGCTCGATCGAATCCCTGAGCTGACAAGGTAAAAATGTAAAAATCTGTCGATCTGCCCCTGAGCAAGGCAGTTAACCCACTGTACCCTGGGAGACGTGGATGTCGATTATGGCTGCCCCCCCCCCGCATCTCTCTGATTCATAGGGCTTGGGTTAAATGCGGAAGACAGATTTCAGTTGAAGGCATTCAGTTGTACAACTGACTTGGTATCCCCCTCTCCTCTTCACCTCTCTTCCTCCTCTTCTCCTCATAACACATTCTCTCTGTCTCCATGGCCCCCTCCACTCCCACAAAGCCCCACTGTGCCCTGCGCTCCCTCCGCCATCCTCTGCCTGCTCTCTGTCCATGAGGAGCAGCATTAGCACTGAGCCTTGCATAAGCTCTCTAATATGAACCATAATGGTGAGTGGCAGACAGAGGAAGTGGAGGAGGCAGCAGCGGGTCCCAGGATGTCTGGACCCCCCACAGAACAATTTTTCAATGAATTGCAACCGGACTTCCCAAGGATAAAATTGGGCCAGGTCCAAAAAGTGGATTTGGAGGGATAGTTAAGGTGGAATGTTCAGGAAAGGGTTAAGTTTCTCTGTGGGAAGCAGAGAAACCCATTTTACTGTAAAGTGCTAAATTGAAGTTTAAGGTCCATGCCGGTAAGATTCTAATGGTTGTTATGATAAAGAGGTTCCCTGTAGGGTTCCCACAATGAAGCTCCACAGGTATCTGCAGCCTCAGTCTTGGCTCAAATATATACCGTATGTCAAATACTTTAAGGAACATCTATAGGGGATTTAAGGTAAAATTACTTAGCACTTTTTGTTTGACATCAATGGTTTCCATTGTTATTACTATCATTACTTATGCTGTCTTTGCTGATATTCCTGCTTTGGCACTGTCCATATGTTAGGTTTACTCTCCACTGTCTGATTTGGCAGAATGAGTGCACCACTCAGCAGTGAGTCATTGACGCTAGGCTAGGCCAGTGGAGTTCCTCGCTAAGTGACGTGTCAACATCTGAACCATAGGAGTGATGGAACTTCCCGTACGTGTCATCAATGTGAGACAAACTGTTGGTTGACGGGGTGTCTACTGTGTAGCTTGGTATTGTGCTGTATTGAGGTAATGTCTTATTCCTTATAATATAGCGGAAAATATATTGGATCTTATGATTCAAGCATAGATAGAAGAGGCACTGCCACCAACTCCTTGTGACTCTGTCTGAGGCTGTGCTAATATGAACATTGTCATTTTACATTGTAGAGTTGCAGGACATTGAGTTAGGCTCGTTGTACCAAAGAAAACAACATAATGATGTAAGTCTGAGAGGTCTTACTGTGTAGCACTTGAATTTGTTGAAGACTTAATAGGCAGGAAACCTCACATGTATGGCAGCTGTCACCATGACAAAAGGTATATTGCTTTATTTATTGTATTAAGGTTTAATCTAAGCATTTCTTCAACAATCTTAGATTTTTCTGGCCTCTCATCTAGTATCTTTACGGCACAAACACGCACACACACACACACACACTTCCGCATGCAATCAGGTGGTGATATCAAAAACACCTTTGAAAGGCATATTACTGTGCATTGTGCCAGACTCTAAGTCTGTGGTGAGATAAGGTCTCTATTCTCACAAGGGCCTTAGGGAAGAATGTCTGGATGAACTGCAATGGAAACCGCCATGACGAAATCTTATCACGCGACAACTTGTTGGCAGTAGAGTTAAAGACTTGCATGGAGAATAGTGGCATGGAGAATAGTGGCATGCAGAATAGTAACATGGAGAATAGTGGCATGGAGAATAGTGGCATGGAGAATAGTGGCATGGAGAATAGTGGCATGGAGAATAGTGGCATGGAGAATAGTAACATGGAGAATAGTGGCATGGAGAATAGTAACATGGAGAATAGTGGCATGGAGAATAGTAACATGGAGAATAGTGGCATGGAGAATAGTGGCATGGAGAATAGTGGCATGGAGAATAGTAACATGGAGAATAGTGGCATGGAGAATAGTGGCATGGAGAATAGTGGCATGGAGAATAGTAACATGGAGAATAGTGGCATGGAGAATAGTGGCATGGAGAATAGTAACATGGAGAATAGTCAGAAATAGTAACATGGAGAATAGTGGCATGGAGAATAGTAACATGGAGAATAGTGGCATGGAGAATAGTAACATGGAGAATAGTGGAATAGTAACATGGAGAATAGTGACATGGAGAATAGTGGCATGGAGAATAGTAACATGGAGAATAGTAACATGGAGAATAGTGGCATGGAGAATAGTAACATGGAGAATAGTGGAAGAATAGTGGCATGGAGAATAGTAACATGGAGAATAGTGGCATGGAGAATAGTGGCATGGAGAATAGTGGCATGGAGAATAGTAACATGGAGAATAGTAACATGGAGAATAGTGGCATGGAGAATAGTAACATGGAGAATAGTAACATGGAGAATAGTAACATGGAGAATAGTGGCATGGAGAATAGTGGCATGGAGAATAGTGGCATGGAGAATAGTGGCATGGAGAATAGTGGCATGGAGAATAGTAACATGGAGAATAGTAACATGGAGAATAGTGGCATGGAGAATAGTAACATGGAGAATAGTGGCATGGAGAATAGTGGCATGGAGAATAGTAACATGGAGAATAGTAACATGGAGAATAGTGGCATGGAGAATAGTGGCATGGAGAATAGTGGCATGGAGAATAGTAACATGGAGAATAGTAACATGGAGAATAGTGGCATGGAGAATAGTAACATGGAGAATAGTAACATGGAGAATAGTGGCATGGAGAATAGTAACATGGGGAATAGTAACATGGAGAATAGTAACATGGAGAATAGTGGCATGGAGAATAGTAACATGGAGAATAGTAACATGGAGAATAGTAACATGGAGAATAGTGGCATGGAGAATAGTAACATGGAGAATAGTAACATGGAGAATAGTGGCATGGAGAATAGTAACATGGAGAATAGTGGCATGGAGAATAGTGGCATGGAGAATAGTGGCATGGAGAATAGTAACATGGAGAATAGTGGCATGGAGAATAGTAACATGGAGAATAGTAACATGGAGAATAAACATGGAGAATAGTGGCATGGAGAATAGTAACATGGAGAATAGTAACATGGAGAATAGTAACATGGAGAATAGTGGCATGGAGAATAGTAAGAATAGTAACATGGAGAATAGTGGCATGGAGAATAGTAACATGGAGAATAGTAACATGGAGAATAGTAACATGGAGAATAGTGGGAGAATAGTAACATGGAGAATAGTAACATGGAGAATAGTGGCATGGAGAATAGTAGAATAGTGGCATGGAGAATAGTGGCATGGAGAATAGTAACATGGAGAATAGTGGCATGGAGAATAGTAACATGGAGAATAGTGGCATGGAGAATAGTAACATGGAGAATAGTGGCATGGAGAATAGTGGCATGGAGAATAGTGGCATGGAGAATAGTGGCATGGAGAATAGTAACATGGAGAATAGTAACATGGAGAATAGTGGCATGGAGAATAGTAACATGGAGAATAGTAACATGGAGAATAGTGGCATGGAGAATAGTAACATGGGGAATAGTAACATGGAGAATAGTAACATGGAGAATAGTGGCATGGAGAATAGTAACATGGAGAATAGTAACATGGAGAATAGTAACATGGAGAATACTAACATGGAGAATAGTAACATGGAGAATAGTGGCATGGAGAATAGTGGCATGGAGAATAGTGGCATGGAGAATAGTGGCATGGAGAATAGTAACATGGAGAATAGTAACATGGAGAATAGTGGCATGGAGAATAGTAACATGGAGAATAGTAACATGGAGAATAGTGGCATGGAGAATAGTAACATGGGGAATAGTAACATGGAGAATAGTAACATGGAGAATAGTGGCATGGAGAATAGTGACATGGAGAATAGCGGCATGGAGAATAGTGGCATGGAGAATAGTGGCATGGAGAATAGTGGCATGGAGAATAGTAACATGGAGAATAGTAACATGGAGAATAGTGGCATGGAGAACAGTAACATGGAGAATAGTAACATGCAGAATAGTAACATGGAGAATAGTGGCATGGAGAATAGTGGCATGGAGAATAGTGGCATGGAGAATAGTGGCATGGAGAATAGTAACATGGAGAATAGTAACATGGAGAAGAGTGGCATGGAGAATAGTAACATGGAGAATAGTAACATGGAGAATAGTGGCATGGAGAATAGTGGCATGGAGAATAGTGGCATGGAGAATAGTAACATGGAGAATAGTAACATGGAGAATAGTGGCATGGAGAATAGTAACATGGAGAATAGTAACATGGAGAATAGTGGCATGGAGAATAGTAACATGGGGAATAGTAACATGGAGAATAGTAACATGGAGAATAGTGGCATGGAGAATAGTAACATGGAGAATAGTAACATGGAGAATAGTAACATGGAGAATAGTGGCATGGAGAATAGTAACATGGAGAATAGTAACATGGAGAATAGTGGCATGGAGAATAGTAACATGGAGAATAGTGGCATGGAGAATAGTGGCATGGAGAATAGTGGCATGGAGAATAGTGGCATGGAGAATAGTAACATGGAGAATAGTGGCATGGAGAATAGTAACATGGAGAATAGTAACATGGAGAATAGTGGCATGGAGAATAGTAACATGGAGAATAGTAACATGGAGAATAGTAACATGGAGAATAGTGGCATGGAGAATAGTAACATGGAGAATAGTAACATGGAGAATAGTGGCATGGAGAATAGTAACATGGAGAATAGTAACATGGAGAATAGTAACATGGAGAATAGTGGCATGGAGAATAGTAACATGGAGAAGAATAGTAACATGGAGAATAGTAACATGGAGAATAGTGGAGAATAGTGGCATGGAGAATAGTAACATGGAGAATAGTAACATGGAGAATAGTGGCATGGAGAATAGTAACATGGAGAATAGTGGCATGGAGAATAGTGGCATGGAGAATAGTAACATGGAGAATAGTGGCATGGAGAATAGTAACATGGAGAATAGTGGCATGGAGAATAGTGGCATGGAGAATAGTAACATGGAGAATAGTGGCATGGAGAATAGTAACATGGAGAATAGTGGCATGGAGAATAGTAACATGGAGAATAGTGGCATGGAGAATAGTAACATGGAGAATAGTGGCATGGAGAATAGTGGCATGGAGAATAGTGGCATGGAGAATAGTAACATGGAGAATAGTAACATGGAGAATAGTGGCATGGAGAATAGTAACATGGAGAATAGTAACATGGAGAATAGTGGCATGGAGAATAGTGGCATGGAGAATAGTGGCATGGAGAATAGTAACATGGAGAATAGTAACATGGAGAATAGTGGCATGGAGAATAGTAACATGGAGAATAGTAACATGGAGAATAGTGGCATGGAGAATAGTAACATGGGGAATAGTAACATGGAGAATAGTAACATGGAGAATAGTGGGAGATGGAGAATAGTAACATGGAGAATAGTAACATGGAGAATAGGAGAATAGTAACATGGAGAATAGTAACATGGAGAATAGTGGCATGGAGAATAGTGGCATGGAGAATAGTGGCATGGAGAATAGTGGCATGGAGAATAGTAACATGGAGAATAGTGGCATGGAGAATAGTGGCATGGAGAATAGTAACATGGAGAATAGTAACATGGAGAATAGTGGCATGGAGAATAGTAACATGGAGAATAGTAACATGGAGAATAGTGGCATGGAGAATAGTGGCATGGAGAATAGTAACATGGAGAATAGTAACATGGAGAATAGTGGCATGGAGAATAGTAACATGGAGAATAGTGGCATGGAGAATAGTAACATGGAGAATAGTAACATGGAGAATAGTAACATGGAGAATAGTGGCATGGAGAATAGTGGCATGGAGAATAGTGGCATGGAGAATAGTAACATGGAGAATAGTAACATGGAGAATAGTGGCATGGAGAATAGTAACATGGGGAATAGTAACATGGAGAATAGTAACATGGAGAATAGTGGCATGGAGAATAGTAACATGGAGAATAGTAACATGGAGAATAGTGGCATGGAGAATAGTAACATGGAGAATAGTAACATGGAGAATAGTGGCATGGAGAATAGTGGCATGGAGAATAGTGGCATGGAGAATAGTAACATGGAGAATAGTAACATGGAGAATAGTGACATGGAGAATAGAATAACATGGAGAATAGTGGCATGGAGAATAGTGACATGGAGAATAGTGGCATGGAGAATAGTGGCATGGAGAATAGTAACATGGAGAATAGTGGCATGGAGAATAGTAACATGGAGAATAGTGGCATGGAGAATAGTAACATGGAGAATAGTAGCATGGAGAATAGTAACATGGAGAATAGTGGCATGGAGAATAGTAACATGGAGAATAGTGGCATGGAGAATAGTGGCATGGAGAATAGTGGCATGGAGAATAGTGGGAGAATAGTAACATGGAGAATAGTAAGAATAGTAACATGGAGAATAGTAACATGGAGAATAGTGGCATGGAGAATAGTAACATGGAGAATAGTAACATGGAGAATAGTAACATGGAGAATAGTGGCATGGAGAATAGTAACATGGAGAATAGTAACATGGAGAATAGTAACATGGAGAATAGTAACATGGAGAATAGTAACATGGAGAATAGTGGCATGGAGAATAGTGGCATGGAGAATAGTAACATGGAGAATAGTGGCATGGAGAATAGTAACATGGAGAATAGTAACATGGAGAATAGTGGCATGGAGAATAGTAACATGGAGAATAGTAACATGGAGAATAGTAACATGGAGAATAGTGGCATGGAGAATAGTACATGGAGAATAGTAACATGGAGAATAGTGGCATGGAGAATAGTGGCATGGAGAATAGTGGCATGGAGAATAGTAACATGGAGAATAGAATAACATGGAGAATAGTAGGCATGGAGAATAGTAACATGGAGAATAGTAACATGGAGAATAGTAACATGGAGAATAGTGGCATGGAGAATAGTGGCATGGAGAATAGTGGCATGGAGAATAGTGGCATGGAGAATAGTAACATGGAGAATAGTAACATGGAGAATAGTGGCATGGAGAATAGTAACATGGAGAATAGTAACATGGAGAATAGTGGCATGGAGAATAGTGGCATGGTGAATAGTGGCATGGAGAATAGTAACATGGAGAATAGTAACATGGAGAATAGTGGCATGGAGAATAGTAACATGGAGAATAGTAACATGGAGAATAGTGGCATGGAGAATAGTAACATGGAGAATAGTAACATGGAGAATAGTAACATGGAGAATAGTGGCATGGAGAATAGTAACATGGAGAATAGTAACATGGAGAATAGTGGCATGGAGAATAGTGGCATGGAGAATAGTAACATGGAGAATAGTAACATGGAGAATAGTGGCATGGAGAATAGTAACATGGAGAATAGTGGCATGGAGAATAGTGGCATGGAGAATAGTGGCATGGAGAATAGTGGCATGGAGAATAGTAACATGGAGAATAGTAACATGGAGAATAGTAACATGGAGAATAGTAACATGGAGAATAGTGGCATGGAGAATAGTAACATGGAGAATAGTAACATGGAGAATAGTAACATGAAGAATAGTGGCATGGAGAATAGTAACATGGAGAATAGTAAGAATAGTAACATGGAGAATAGAATAGAATAGTAACATGGGAGAATAGTAACATGGAGAATAGTAACATGGAGAATAGTAACATGGAGAATAGAATAGTGGCATGGAGAATAGTAACATGGAGAATAGTAACATGGAGAATAGTAACATGAAGAATAGTGGCATGGAGAATAGTAACATGGAGAATAGTAACATGGAGAATAGTGGCATGGAGAATAGTAACATGGAGAATAGTGGCATGGAGAATAGTGGCATGGAGAATAGTAACATGGAGAATAGTGGCATGGAGAATAGTAACATGGAGAATAGTGGCATGGAGAATAGTGGCATGGAGAATAGTAACATGGAGAATAGTGGCATGGAGAATAGTAACATGGAGAATAGTGGCATGGAGAATAGTAACATGGAGAATAGAATAGGAGAATGGCATGGAGAATAGTAACATGGAGAATAGTGGCATGGAGAATAGTAACATGGCATGGAGA
Source organism: Oncorhynchus nerka (assembly GCF_034236695.1). Lineage (NCBI taxonomy): Eukaryota > Metazoa > Chordata > Actinopteri > Salmoniformes > Salmonidae > Oncorhynchus > Oncorhynchus nerka. The sequence continues at coordinate 34,933,805 of NC_088399.1, forward strand.
ATAGTGGCATGGAGAATAGTAACATGGAGAATAGTAACATGGAGAATAGTGGCATGGAGAATAGTAACATGGAGAATAGTAACATGGAGAATAGTGGCATGGAGAATAGTGGCATGGAGAATAGTGGCATGGAGAATAGTAACATGGAGAATAGTAACATGGAGAATAGTGGCATGGAGAATAGTAACATGGAGAATAGTAACATGGAGAATAGTGGCATGGAGAATAGTAACATGGGGAATAGTAACATGGAGAATAGTAACATGGAGAATAGTGGCATGGAGAATAGTAACATGGAAAATAGTAACATGGAGAATAGTAACATGGAGAATAGTAACATGGAGAATAGTAACATGGAGAATAGTGGCATGGAGAATAGTGGCATGGAGAATAGTGGCATGGAGAATAGTGGCATGGAGAATAGTAACATGGAGAATAGTGGCATGGAGAATAGTGGCATGGAGAATAGTAACATGGAGAATAGTAACATGGAGAATAGTGGCATGGAGAATAGTAACATGGAGAATAGTAACATGGAGAATAGTGGCATGGAGAATAGTGGCATGGAGAATAGTAACATGGAGAATAGTAACATGGAGAATAGTGGCATGGAGAATAGTAACATGGAGAATAGAATGGAGAATAGTAACATGGAGAATAGTAACATGGAGAATAGTAACATGGAGAATAGTAACATGGAGAATAGTGGCATGGAGAATAGTGGCATGGAGAATAGTGGCATGGAGAATAGTAACATGGAGAATAGTAACATGGAGAATAGTGGCATGGAGAATAGTAACATGGGGAATAGTAACATGGAGAATAGTAACATGGAGAATAGTGGCATGGAGAATAGTAACATGGAGAATAGTAACATGGAGAATAGCGGCATGGAGAATAGTGGCATGGAGAATAGTGGCATGGAGAATAGTGGCATGGAGAATAGTAACATGGAGAATAGTGGCATGGAGAATAGTGACATGGAGAATAATAACATGGAGAATAGTGGCATGGAGAATAGTGACATGGAGAATAGTGGCATGGAGAATAGTGGCATGGAGAATAGTAACATGGAGAATAGTGGCATGGAGAATAGTAACATGGAGAATAGTGGCATGGAGAATAGTAACATGGAGAATAGTAGCATGGAGAATAGTAACATGGAGAATAGTGGCATGGAGAATAGTAACATGGAGAATAGTGGCATGGAGAATAGTGGCATGGAGAATAGTGGCATGGAGAATAGTGGCATGGAGAATAGTAACATGGAGAATAGTGGCATGGAGAATAGTGGCATGGAGAATAGTAACATGGGGAATAGTAACATGGAGAATAGTAACATGGGGAATAGTAACATGGAGAATAGTAACATGGAGAATAGTGGCATGGAGAATAGTGACATGGAGAATAGTGGCATGGAGAATAGTGGCATGGAGAATAGTAACTAGGCTTATATTGAATACACATAGAATGTTTACCAACACTGGAGCTCAGTGGATGACTACAGGCTGAAATTAATCAGATGTGTTGTGTCACAACAACCATTTGTGTTCATCTCTATTTGCAACGATGGTATAGAATTCATCACAATACTTTTTTAGAAACAAAGATATACATTGTTCTGATTACCTCTAAACAAAATATAAAGGCCCCAATCTGTTGAAGTCTTGGTCCCGCAAGGTGGTTTAGTGAGCTCACAAAAGCTATTTTCAAGCCCCAGGTCTGTCTGGATGGATCCATGGTCCAGAATAGTCTCTGTGTGACCGAGTATCAGCCCAAAGTAGAGGGGCTCCCAGGGCCATAAACCACATATCTATCACCTGAATGTGTGTACACACATACACACAAATGCCTGAACCACTTCCCATCAAGAAATCAGTGCTACAGATTGCCTTGAGTGATGTCAGAGTTTCCCCTTTCAACCTCTCTCCCCTCTGTGTCATGACAAAGGTGCTGTTCTTATGTATGTCCCCCCGGAGTATATTTCACATGCAAGTTATTGTCCCTGGTGGTCCCTGGTGGCCCCAGTGTCTGTTCAGCCTCTTTGACACTATTTGAAAAGTATGTTTTATTTTCCTTTTACCTCCTTTTTTCCATTATCTACTGCATCCCAACGTTTTTTATCTCTCCGTCCTCTTCCTCCTCTTCCTCATCCTCTTTCTTTTCCCTCCAAGACTGAGGAGCATTTGAAGATGGGAGGCTGAGAGTGGTGGCTGATCTTGGCAGAGGACATGAAGGAAGCCTGATGTGACCTGTTGCTCTGATATGAGACACATAGTAAAAATCACCAGAGGTCTGCGACGTGGCTCTCCGAGCATCGAGAATAAGCCGTCTGCCTCTCTGTCTCGCTCTGTCATTCTCTCTCTCTCTCCCTCTCTTTTGCTCTGTCGTTCTCATCTTTTGTTTCCCAGCCATCCTTCCCGCCGTTCCAGCCGCTTGCCTCCTCCCGCATGGGTCACGTACATCCGTCAGGCCCAAGCGAGGAATCACAGTGTGTGTATGTTTCTTGCCCTTGTCCCGTCCCGGGCCTGGCTTAGCCTATCACCCCCGGTGTTCTTTTTGTGACAGATTCGGAGGAAGGGAAGAGAGAGGGCCATGGTGCTTGTTGGCGGCGTCACTCATTCTGTCGCTCCCTCTGCTGCTCCAGGCTCATGTCTCCCACAGCTTTCCTTTTCCAGAGGCTTGAATAATTCAATTAAGACTAAAGGATATTTGAGAATGACCCCGGAGTTGCCTCGAAGCGGGCCAAGGCTGCGGAACACTGTGTAAAACAGAGCGGTAGGTCAGGTCAAACATCCCCTTTGATTGTTGATAATAATCCAGTCAAAACCCAGACCCTCAATCTCCTACACAGCACCGGAGAACATTTGTAGGCCATACCTGCCTTTGTGTGTGTGTGCGTGTGTGTGAGTGGGTGTGTTTCCATTCTATCTGGGGCAGGACAGCCAATTGGAACCCCATGTTCTCTCTCCTGCTGTGGGGGAGTAGGAGAGTGACCGGGGCTTTGGGAAGAGAAGGCATGGAACACATTTCATACTGAAAACCACCACGGTAAAAAAGGCTTTCCTGCAGTAAATCTTTTGACACATTTCGAAGGCACGGGCTGTGTGTTCGGTCGGTGTGCTCTGTGCTGTGCATATGTGCGTGCAAGAGTGCATGTGTGTATATCTGCGTCTGAGTGTGTGTCTTTGTCTGCATTGCGCCTCTATCTATGTGACTGTGTGTGCGTCTGTCTGCGCCTGTGCCTGCAATGAGCCTCCATCTGTGTGCGTGTCCGTCTGCTTCCCTTCAACTGTGTGTTTTATTGGATGTGAGCAACCCCATTCCCAGCAGTGTCCCGGTCAGAACAGAGCTAAATCCATGCATAAAAAGGCAGCCCGGACCATTCATGTTCAGGGCTCATTTGAATGATTTGTTTTGCCACTTAATAAACGTGACTGCTTCCCTGGCCGTTAGTGCCGACACCTCCTAAGTCTGCCGATGGCGGCTGGAAGAGAAGGGGCGAGGAAGGGGAAGGCTCTGGCCTCGTGTGAACCCATCTGTGAGTGTGATGGATGCCACAGCCATTGCAGCGGCTCTGGAACACAGGGCCGCTACAGTGTGTGTGTGTGTGTGTGTGTGTGTGTGTGTGTGTGTGTGTGTGTGTGTGTGTGTGTGTGTGTGTGTGTGTGTGTGTGTGTGTGTGTGTGTGTGTGTGTGTGTGTAGTTTTGTTGTCGGGGAGTTGCCCGTAATCAACAGGCAAGGGCTTATGTTTCCCAGAGGGGGATAGACGTAAATGCTAATAATGAGGGAATTGTGTGTGTTTTTGTTTAACTATCCTTGTGGATACCAGAAGTCCTCACAAGGATAGTAAAACAAGGAACCATTTTTGGTCCACATGAGGAAAAATATAATTTTAGGGTTAGCGGTTAGGGTTACAATTAGGATTAGGGTTTAGGGGTTAGGTATAGTTTTAGGTTTGGGGTTAAGGTTAGGCTTAGGGTTCAGGTTAGCATTCATTTTAGGGTTAGGATTTTGGATGGGAATCAATTCTTTGGTCCCACAAGGATAGCAATACAAACTGTGTGTGTGTGTGCATACGCGCCCATGTGTGTGTTCTTTAAATATCTGCCACGGGTATGGAGTAGGTTGTAATACTGTGTTTTTCTGTTAGTGAGTGATCGAGAGCACGTGTGTGCATGCATGTGTGTTTGTGTGAGTATGTATGCTTGTGTGTTTATGTGAGCATGTGTGTGTGTATGTGTATGTGTGTGTGTGTGTGTGTGTGTGTGCGCGTACGTGCGTGCGTGCGTGCGTGCGTGTGTGTGTGTGTGTGTGTGTGTGTGTGTGTGTGAGCTCAGAGGTGTGAGTAATACCAAAGAAATTCAGAAATGAATTGGACTTGATGGTCTATGTGGTTCTATTAACTGGCATTCTATAACATCTTCCCTGTTATTCTGTCTCCAGGAAAATCCTCTCCAAACATGAACCAGCAACTCTCATGATGATAACTGACCATTAAATAAAACACAATCAAAACCAAGGCCAACCACATGCATACAGTATATCTCCTGATTCCCTTGGCACATTCATTGTAGGGTGTCCAATCAAAAACTCATCTTTTGACCAATGGGTAAAATGATATGTTAGTTGTGTAGATAATCATCTAAGAAAACCAATGGTTCAAACTGCATGTCTCATAATCCGTTCAAAACAAATTGGAGTGTCTACCCTTGTAGGATGGCCAGGATTAGGGTGACTAAATCAACCGAGGCCAGAGAAATAAAGTTGTCAAAAATCTGGAAAATAGCAAGGCGTCAGCTAGGCTGGAAGCTGTGTGAGAATTAAGGCTTACTGTTGAACTCGTCATCTTTCTTCTCAAATCCGGAAGACATAAAACTATATAGAGGCAAGATGGATATCGATTTTGAGACATGATATTTTCATATTTTAGTATACCCTATTCACCCTTTTCATATTAATGCCAAGTTCCTGTTATTTTTTTATGAATTCTCACAAAAACAAACTTTTCTCTGAATAGTCAATGGAGCACAGAGCGTACAGCAAGCTTTATATTTTCAAAACCTCGTGTCATGCTAATTTTGCTATTTGCAACCCTTGGAAACAACTTGGACGACGACGACCACAAAACGAGAAAGTTTCAACGAGAAAGCTGCACCGCTTTGTCAACAGAGCCCGGTGCTATTATGGAGTGCATTATGTTACGAAATCCGACTTTTTGGATACCATGTTAATGATACGTTAGAGAAAGACCCCACTGAACAATTCAGAACATGAGAATCATATTTGTCTTGGTAAAATGTATTTTATAACATGAGGAAGTGAAATGCCATCACCACTGGGCAGAGTGGGTGGACACCCTGTTTATTGTGTCGTAGGCTACAGTGTTGAGATATCCTGCTGGCTCGGACCGCAGAGAGCACACTGATGCGGAGCTATGCAGCTGGATGTTTTTTTAACTCCCATCTTGTTTTTGGCCTGCGCGGGCCATATTGTATTACACCCAATGAAAGCGGTGCTGAAGCCCCTCGCCAGATGTTTGTTTGTGTCCAAGTGTCCTCGGAGTGGGGCGGAAGGAGAGGTGTACAGCTGAGTATACTGTGGCCCGTGGCTGTCCCCTCACCTCTATACCTAAACAGACACAGATGCACAAAAGGCATACATGTGTGAGTGTCACACATACTACACACACACACACACACACACACACACACACACACACACACACACACACACACACACACACACACACACACACACACACACACACACACACACACACACATAAACAGACCCACACACATTCTGCGGTCACAGCGACCAGCACGCCTTGACTTTTTGTTCGAATGTGAACTCACTTTGTCTGTCTTTGTGGAGCGGCTCCATAGATATATCACTTACAGAACAACATAGAAGGAGGGGGAGAGGCAGGAACCCATACAGCCAGTAGTGACAGAGGTGCGTGAATACTGTGCCATTTTCCTGAATATCCTGCAATAGAAACCTACTGTAACAGTCATACCCACCCTCACCTGCTCATTAATCAATCAAATTGATTTATAAAGCGCTTTTAACATCAGTCGATGTCACAAAGTGCTGTACAGTAACCCAGCCTAAAACCCTAACAGCAAGTAATGCAGATGTGGAAGCACGGTGGCTAGGAAAAACTCCCTAGAAAGGCCAGAACCTTGGAAGAAACCTAGAGAGGAACAAGGCTCTGAGGGGTGGCCAGTCCTCTTCTGGCTGTGCCTGGTGGAGATTATAACAGAACATGGCCAAGATGTTCAAACATTCATAGATGACCAGCAGGGTCAGACAATAAAAATCACAGTGGTTTTAGAGGGTGCAACAGGACAGCACCTCAGGAGTAAATGTCAGTTGGCTTTTCATAGCCGATCATTCAGAGTTAGAGACAGCAGGTGCAGTAGAGAGAGAGTCCAAAACAGCAGGTCCGGGACAAGGTAGCACATCCAGTGAACAGGTCAGGGTTCCATAGCCGCAGGCAGAACAGTTGAAACTAGAGCAGCAGCATGACCAGGTGGACTGGGGACAGCAAGGAGTCATCAGGACAGGTAGTCCTGGTGCATGGTGCTAGGGCTCAGGTCCTCCAAGAGAAGAGAGCGAGAAAGAGAGAGAGAATTAGTGGGAGCATACTTAAATTCACACAGGACACCGGATGAGACAGATATATATATAACAGATATGACAGACTGACCCTATTGCAGCATAAATACTGGAGGCTGAGACAGGAGCGGTCGGGAGACACTGTGGCCCTGTCCGACAATACCCCCGGACAGGGTCAACCAGGCAAGATATAACCCCACCCACTTTGCCAAAGCACAGCCCCCACACCACTAGAGGGATATATTCAACCACCAACCTAGTACCCTGAGACAAGGCCGAGTATAGCCCAAGAAGATCTCCCCCACGGCACAAACCCGAGGGGGGCTCCAACCCGGACAGAAAGATCACATCAGTGACTCAAGCCACTCAAGTGACGCATGGAAGAGCACCAGTAAGCCAGTGACTTAGTCCCCGTAATAGGGTTAGAGGCAGAGAATCCCAGTGGATAGAGGGGAACCGGCCAAGCAGAGACAGCAAGGGCGGTTCGTCGCCCCAGTGCCTCTCCGTTCACCTTCACACCCCTGGGCCAGACTACACTCAATCATAGGACCTACTGAAGAGATGAGTCTTCAATAAAGACTTAAAGGTCGACAAAGGAGTAAGGAGGCCTGCATCTTGTGACCGTAGCGTACGTGTAGGTATGTACGGCAGGACCAAATCGGAAAGATAGGTAGGAGCAAGCCCATGTAATGCCTTGTAGGTTAGCAGTAAAACCTTGAAATCAGCCCTAGCCTTAACAGGAAGCCAGTATAGAGAGGCTATCACTGGAGTAAAATGATCACATTTTTTGGTTCTAGTGAAGATTCTAGCAGCTGTGTTTAGTACTAACTGGAGTTTATTTAGTGCTTTATCCGTGTAGCCAGAAAGTAGAGCATTGCAGCAGTCTAATCTAGAAGTGACAAAAGCATGGATGAACTTATCTACATCATTATTGGGCAGAAAGTTTCTGATTTTTGCAACGTTATGAAGATGGAAAAAATCTGTCCTTGAAACAGTCTTGATATGTTCGTCAAAAGAGAGATCAGGGTCCAAAGTAACGCAGAGGTCCTTCACAGTTTTATTTGAGACGACTGTACAACCATCAAGATTAATTGTCAGATCCAACAGAAGATCTCTTTGTTTCTTGGGACCTAGAACAAGCATCTCTGTTTTGTCCGAGTTTAAAAGTAGAAAGTTTGCAGCCATCCACTTCCTTATGTCTGAAACACAGGCTTCCACAGAGGGCGAATTTGGGGCTTCACCATGTTTCATCGAAATGTACAGCTGTGTATTGTCAGCATAGCAGTAAAAGTTAAAATTATGTTTCCGAATGACATCACCAAGAGATAAAATATATAGTAAAAACAATAGTGGACCTAAAACTGAACCTTGAGGAACACCGAAATGTACAGTTGATTTGTCAGAAGACAAACCATCCACAGAGACAAACTGATATCTTTCCGACAGATAAAATCTAAACCAGGCCAGAACTTGTCCATGTAGACCAATTTGGGTTTTCAATGTCTCCAAAAGAATGTCGTGATCGATGGTATCAAAAGCAGCCCTAAGGTCTAGGAGCACGAGGACAGATGCAGAGCCTTGGTCTGATGCCATTAAAATATAATTTACCACCTTCACGAGTGCATTCTCAGTGCATTGATCGTGCAGAGCCTTTATGGACCTCTCTTTGTAGGTTACTGGAATTTGTTCTTATAGGACTGAACTCAAACTGATGCGTAAAACACAAATTTTGTCAATGGGACGTGTGTGGAAAATCAAGTTCCACACACATATCTTAAGTTAGGATTCATCCTTAAATGCTCTTGGTATTTCTAGGGCCAATAGTCTTGGCCACTCTATCACCACTCTAGGTCAGTGGGCTGAAGGTCTATTCTCTGTGTATGTTTGTAGAGATGTGGTGTCAGCTAAAGGTTTATTCTCTGTGTGTGTTTGTAGAGACGTGGTGTCAGCTAAAGGTTTATTCTCTGTGTGTGTTTGTAGAGATGTGGTGTCGGCTAAAGGCTTATTCTCTGTGTGTGTTTGTAGAGATGTGGTGCCAGCTTAAGGCGTATTCTCTGTGTGTTTTTGTAGAGATGTGGTGTCAGCTAAAGGCTTATTCTGTGTGTGTTTGTAGAGATGTGGTGTCAGCTAAAGGCTTATTCTCTGTGTGTGTTTGTAGAGATGTGGAGCCAGCTAAAGGCTTATTCTGTGTGTGTTTGTAGAGATGTGGTGTCAGCTAAAGGCTTATTCTCTGTGTGTGTTTGTTATCGATGTGGTGCCAGCTAAAGGCTTATTCTCTGTGTGTTTGTAGAGATGTGGTGCCAGCTAAAGGTTTATTCTCTGTGTGTGTTTGTAGAGATGTGGTGCCAGCTAAAGGTTCATTCTCTGTGTGTGTTTGTAGAGATGTGGTGCCAGCTAAAGGTTTATTCTCTGTGTGTGTTTGTAGAGATGTGGTGTCAGCTAAAGGTTCATTCTCTGTGTGTGTTTGTAGAGATGTGGTGCCAGCTAAAGGTTTATTCTCTGTGTGTGTTTGTAGAGATGTGGTGCCAGCTAAAGGTTCATTCTCTGTGTATGTTTGTAGAGATGTGGTGTCAGCTTAAGGCTTATTCTCTGTGTGTGTTTGTAGAGATGTGGTGTCAGCTTAAGGCTTATTCTCTGTGTGTGTTTGTAGAGATGTGGTGTCAGCTAAAGGCTTATTCTCTCTGTGTGTTTGTAGAGATGTGGTGCCAGCTAAAGGCTTATTCTCTGTGTGTGTTTGTAGAGATGTGGTGCCAGCTAAAGGCTTATTCTCTGTGTGTGTTTGTAGAGATGTGGTGCCAGCTAAAGGTTTATTCTCTGTGTGTGTTTGTAGAGATGTGGTGCCAGCTAAAGGCTTATTCTCTGTGTGTGTTTGTAGAGATGTGGAGCCAGCTAAAGGCTTATTCTGTGTGTGTTTGTAGAGATGTGGTGTCAGCTTAAGGCTTATTCTCTGTGTGTGTTTGTAGAGATGTGGTGTCAGCTTAAGGCTTATTCTCTGTGTGTGTTTGTAGAGATGTGGTGCCAGCTAAAGGCTTATTCTCTGTGTGTGTTTGTAGAGATGTGGTGCCAGCTAAAGGCTTATTCTCTGTGTGTGTTTGTAGAGATGTGGTGCCAGCTAAAGGCTTATTCTCTGTGTGTGTTTGTAGAGATGTGGTGCCAGCTAAAGGCTTATTCTCTGTGTGTGTTTGTAGAGATATGGTGCCAGCTAAAGGTTGCTCCCCTGTATGTGTGTGTGTGTGTGTGTGTGTGTGCATGTGTGTGTGCGCTTGGATGTGTTTCCGTTTTATCTGGGGAAGGACAGCTAAAGTTTTCATCTGTGTGTGTCTTTAGGGATGTGGTACCAAGCAGTGTGTACACCTACCAGGTCCAAACCATCTCAGCCCGCAGTGAGAGTGAACCCTCCCCACCCCTCACCCACCAGCTTGGGGCACCATACTGTGGAGACGGACGCATCCAGAGGTAACGTGTGTGTGTTTGCATGTCTGCGTGCTTGCGTGTGATTGTTCTCCCAGTAACAGTCTCCTGTCTGTCTGTCTGTCTGTCTGCCTGTCTGTCTGTCTGTCTGCCTGTCTGTCTGTCTGCCTGTCTGTCTGTCTGTCTGTCTGTCTGTCTGTCTGTCTGTCTGTCTGTCTGTCTGTCTGTCTGTCTGTCTGTCTGTCTCACTCTCTCACTCTCACTCTCACTCTCTCTCTCTCTCTCTCTCTCTCTCTCTCTCTCTCTCTCTCTCTCTCTCTCTCTCTCTCTCTCTCTCTCTCAGGGCCCAGGGAGAGGAGTGTGATGATATGAACTCCATGAATGGAGACGGCTGCTCCAGCCAGTGTAAGAAGGAGCCCTTCTTCAACTGTGTCGGTACGTCCTCCTCAGCACCATCAACATTTTAACCATTGTAGTTATTTGTCCCTAGTTAACATATTAGTTATACGGTATGTCACTTATGGTGACATATTTTCTAAATGTCACGGACACACAACCAATCGAATATGAATAACTGTTATTTAACACAGTGGCTGGTTCTATGACTCAAAATGAATAATGTCCACAGCTGACACATTATGCATGCTTCAAAAGGTGATTCATTGGTAAGACACAGAAGAATACAATTTCCATCCCCATTGAGATCTCTATGAGGGCGGAACTACACAGACACATTTTACTTTCCATCCCCATTGAGATCTCTATGAGGGCGGAACTACACAGACACATTTTACTTTCCATCCCCATTGAGATCTCTATGAGGGCGGAACTACACAGACACATTTTACTTTCCATTCCAATTTGACGATTTCATTGGTCCCTTGAACTTAGCAAGTTTATTTTAATTGGCCAGCTGTTACGGTAGTTCCTGTGCCTCTTATCGGTAGGAGGATGCTCCGGTGTGTGTGGTTGAGAGGCGTATGAGTTGTGGGGAGATGTGAGTAACATGCTAGTCACTCGCTGGCTCTGTGAGTGACAGCGGCGAGGCATTTCACATCTGTGTCTGGGACTTGTCCAAAAGGCTTGATGCGTTTCTCATAAGAGCAGATGCCATTGTGTATCATGGGCATGTTGATGTCTCGCTGAGAGTTTGGGAAGGATTGTCCTTTGAAGAGAGAATTAACAACTTCACTCAGTGGATTGGATCCTCTGGCATTCTCGCCAGTCACTGTTTGGTCAATAGATGGATGATTTCCTGTCCTCCTTCAAGTGATTATTTTTCTCTTCCTCTCCTGTTTTTTCATACAATAAAAAGTCCCATTGTGTCATAGCTGATCTCGCCTCGTCGAGTCATGTGTTTGTATGTGCATGCATGCACATGTTTGCATGAGCGTTTGTGTGTGTGTCTCACAACTCCCGTGAGAGCACGGCAGCGTCGTTTTCCGTTGACCGCAGCGCTCTGGGATATGTGTGTGACTGCCTGACATATTCCTAGTGTTTGTGTGGAAATCGGACACTATAATGAAGGGACCTTCTGTCTGTCGGTCTGCCTGTTGAACAAGCGGCTAAGAGAGCATGGTGCAGCCTGACGTGCTCTCAGGCTAGGGAGAAGGGACAGATACTGTACACATACTGTTGCCATAAGGGAATAAATTAAATGTGTATAGGCTGAGGAGGGAAGTTGACTGGGTTACCTTGTTGAATAGAGTCATCGTACAGCTTCACAGAACAGCTCTCGTTCTCTATGGCCTCCCCCTCTTTATCTATCTATTCCCAACGTTATTCAGCCTCTTTTTACCTCCTTGTTTTACTCTGTAACCCTTGCTTTTCTTCTCCTCTCTCTTCTGGTTCATCAATTTTATCATTGTTTCCCTCCTGAACTCAATCACCTCTTCTCTCAGTCTCTCAGTCTCTCCTTTTCTTTCTCTCTCTCTCTTTTTCACTCTCAGTTTCTTTCTCTCTCTTCCTCTCACACCTTTTCTCTCTCTGCCTCTCACTCTCCATCCGTTTGGAGTGGCAGGAGTGCATTCTATATGCCCCCTCTGCAGCCCCTCGTTTCAACATCGTCAGAGCAGAGTACAGCACTAAGCGGAGCAGAGCTGGGGAGGGCTGGAATTTCGAGGAGGCCCAGCCAACTTGGCACAGAATGCCGTCTTCCCCTTAACTGGAACCCCGACACTGAGAGCACACGCACAACCCAGCCTCCTCTAACCCAGCTCCAACCCCAACTCTAGCCCCAGCTCCAGCCCCAGCCCCAACTCCAGCCCCAACTCCAGCCCCAACCCTAGCTCCAGCCCCAGCTCCAGCCCCAACTCCAGGCCCAGCTCCATCCCCAGCCCCAGCTCCAGCCCCAGCTCCAGCCCCAACTCCAGCCCCAGCTCCAGCCCCAGCTCCAGACCCATCCCCAGCCCCAGCTCCAGCTCCAACCCCAGCCCCAGCCCCAACTCCAGCCCCAGCTCCAGCCCCAGCTCCAGCTCCAGCTCCAGCCTCAACTGGAGCCCCTGCTCCAGCCCTAGCTCCAGCCCCAGCTCCAGCCCCAACTCCGGGTGGGATGTCTGGAAAAGCCATACTGGTGTATCCTCCTGCCTGGTCTCGCTCTCTCAACTCTCTCTCTCGCCCCCTCCTCTCTCTCTAAATAAAACAGAAACGATCCTAATCTGTCAAGTTCATCAGATAGTGTTACGCTCCTGGAGGCCCTACTCTTTCCCAGCCTTCCCCTGCAGGAGAGGGCACCCCTTGAGTGTTACTTTATTTATGCAGACATCCCATTTCTGTCAACTGAAACGAAAACAATGATGGGAGACAAGCAAGGGAAAGCTGGAACTGCTGAGAGGGCAGAGAGGGCAGACATGTTTACACTCTGTGAGAGGGGAGGGGGAGGAGGTGAGAAGAGAAGGAGGGGAGAGAGATGGATTTTAAAATACTCCCACTGTTGATACATTGTACTCTTAGAGAGAAACTGATGTTATGGTGTGCAGCAATGGAGTTGCATCTTGTGGGATGTGTTTGCCACTCACTGTTGGTCAGTATCTGAGAGAACTGTCTCTGTGTTTCCCAAGATGCCTTGTGTGCTTGAGGAAAAAGATCCCTTCGATAATGTACCTGTTTCTCAACTCTGCAATGTGGGGTTCTTCCTTGTGACACAGCTGGCCTATCAAAAGAGTTTTAAAACCACAAATAGATCGAAAGTTCTGAAAAATGTCTAGAGTGTAAAATACCGACCATGCTAAAAGGGCTTATTTAAACAAATAAAAGCTTTTTTATCCTAAACAGATAGCATCTCTAGCTTCCTCTATCCCCATGTCGAATGTTCTCTACCAAATAGTTTTCGGACCTCATGAATAAAGCAGGAATAATCGTTGAGGTGTGGTACAGTAGTGAGTGTGGCCTAAACATCCAACACAAGACAAGACAAGACCTAAACATCCAACACAAGACAAGACAATAAACCAAGACAAGATCAACTATTAGCAAATGCAGTTGATAGCTAAAGTGCAATGGATAAGCTATGATATATATATTGGGTAATCTGGGCCCAGTTCAACAAGGTCATTGACATCAACACTAACAGTTTTGAAACCGTTTTCAAGTTCATTCACATACACACATTAACCTCCACACAATCCAAACGGTTTAAGAGCGAACATTAAGATTGAATCTCTTCACTCTTCTCTCTTCTCTCCCTCCCTCCAGAGGAGCCCAGTATGTGTTACTTCTATGACGGGGACGGAGTGTGTGAGGACTTTGAGCGGGAGACCAGCGTGAGGGACTGTGGCCTGTATACCCCCAGTGGCTTCTTGGACCAGTGGGCTACAGCCGTGCACGTGTCCCACCAGGAGAGTCTCTACTGCCCTGGCGAGGTGGCCGCCGGCTATCCTGCTGTCACTAAGGTACTTCCTTCAAATGATTACAAAAAATGTTTACCCCTTTTTCATGGTATCCAATTGGTAGTTACAGTCTTGTCCCATCCCGTACGGACTTGGGAGAGGCGTGCGTCCTCTGAAACACAACCCAGCCACACTGCTCACCTAACCCGGAAACTAGCCGCACCAATGTGTTAGAGGAAACACTGTGAACCTGGCAACCATGTCAGCGTGCTCTGCACCCGGCCTGCCAAAGGAGTCACTAGTGTGAGATGGGACAAGGACATCCCTGCCAACCAAACGCTCCCCTAACCTGGACAACGCTGGGCCAATTGTGCACCGCCCCATGGGTCTCCCAGTTGCGGCCGGCTGCAACAGAGCCTGGACTTGAACCCAAGATCTCTAGTGGCACAGCCTTAAACTACTGCGCCACTTTGGAGGTCCAGGTACTTCCTTAATCTACGCCACACCACATTATAGGTAGTGTTCAATAGGGCACTCAACAGAAAACATTTGAAACACTTTGCAGCAAACTTTGGTGTTTGTTATTGGTACTTGTCCAGGTAATCCTCCATTTTTCAGCACCAAGTAGTTTTAACAATGACATGGTTTTCCATAAGTGGTTATGACAGACAGATAATGGTAGCCAAGGTAATGTGTACATGCCACCTCACATTACCTTGTTGAATATTTTTGGTATTATTTAGCTACTTATGAATGTCTGTATCTGTTACTGTGAGCTGAGTCTATGTTCAGGGGCTTGTAAGGTCACGAAGACAACGGATGTCTACACTTCACCTTGACAGGCCCCCATGATGTCAGCATTTTGTTTGGGAAGTTTATTCTCATCTCAGAAGTCTCCAGCTTTTCTTTTCTGGGGGGGAGGAAACTGAGCCCGAAAAGCTCTTGAAAACGTTATCTGATTCATTTTTGGCCCCGGGGTGTTGTAAAGAGAGATCTGTCTGTTGTCTGAGGTGAAGTTTATAGCTTTCATTAATGTAATGCTTATGGAGGACAGGAGAAGATATCATTGATTCCACTCAGAGACTCTGGGGCCATTGATCTGTTGCTGTCTTGGGACACAGGGAATCACTGAGTGCCAAAAACACACTACACAGAGAACAACTGCATTAGGTTCTGTCCTATTGAACCTCTCTCTGCTCTACAGGCCGTTACCACAATGTTATTAGATTGGATATAATGATTAACAAAGTGTTATTTAATTGGAGGCAGGCTTATTAAAGGACCCCACAAAAGGGCAACGTAACTCATGTTCTAGAGCGGAAAAGCTTGATCAGGTTCCACCTCAGAAGAATGACGCAGGTTACTTATACATATTAATGAATTGGGGGTGGGAAGGAACGTTGTGGTGATTTCTCCCTTCGAATAGGGCACTGACAAGCTTTCAGTGTAGCTAGCTAGCATGCTAACCTTATCTCGCTAGCTAGCTATCTTGCTAACCTTATCTAGCTAGTTAATGTTATCTGTTGTTGCTGTCTTATTTATTTTTCCTACACCATATTCAAAAGATTAGCCAGCTTGCTAGGGATATGGCTGGCTATGGCTGGAGCTTGGTTTGTCATAATCATCTAAGGGAAAACATTTCCAACAGAAACTAGTATATTTGACTTCACCAATATAGTTGTGGCATTTTCCATAAATTGTTACTGTGAATCAGCTAAAGAAATAGTATTAAGATGAATCTCCGGTAATATGGATAACTGTTGAAAGGTTGACATGCGTTTTTCTACATTGTATTGGACACGGACCGTGCAACCTTTGGTAGGTAGGCTGCTGGCAGGCTTTGGCTGCAGTACAGAATAGCCAATTCAGCCCGTGCTCATAGCTCTCATAGGGGAAGAAATGATAGTCTACCATGACTTTGCTCAAGATGCACACCGCAAATGACAACACCCTGAGCACATCAGACACAAAACACCAATACAAATGTGACAACAGCACAACAAAATAGATAAACATGGTCCTTGAATTTTCTTTTGCAGCTTCCTTTTCATTGTAGGACAGACAATTGTGGTTTCTAGCTGCACCAATCAAAGCAGTGGAGTGTGTAGTGAAACAGTAGTGAATGGTAAAAACCATTCATCTTGGGGCAACGGGGGGAGAGGGGTTCCGAAATGAAATCATATCACGCAATTTTACAATTTCTAAAATGATCAATAATATTTTTTAATACAGACTAGCAAAAAAATTATAGCAAATTGACATGCAATGGATTATGATAACTTTCTGGTACAAAAGTGGAGGCGCAAAAACATACGTTTGAATTTGCTCCATGGCTCAGGAGGCCAAGTGGACGCACGGCTGTTTGGCTCAGCTCAGTCGCAAAGAGGAAGAAGTTTGCAGCTGTTTCTGATTAATAAACAATGTCATAAAATCCAGCCCTGAAGCGAAATTTAGTCTGGAAATTATTTTCACAGTATATCATAAGAAAACATGACATTGACACATTGACATTGGATTTCCCAATTCAAGCCCAAATATATCATACTTTGACTAAAACAATTACTCACTAGCTAGGTTTCCACCCAATTGGCTGCAGATTTTCATGCAAATATTCTAAAATCTGCATAAACAAAACATGTACATTTTCCCTCCAGAAATGTATTTACATAAAATGGATTTGTTTCGGATAAAAGTCTGTGCATGATGACGTAGTGCACATGAAAATTACTTTTGCAGTTAAATTCCCATGTACTGAATAAAAAATACAAGTTTAATGGGGTTCCATCGCATTTTCAACTCACTGATGGTTTTGTCACACAAATGTTTGCGTTATATACATAGCAAATGTGCCAAAAGCTCAAAAGCTCATCACGTTTCGCTTTCATCACCTTGTTAAGTTCATCATCATTTATTTCATCTATAGCCTAAGAAACTGTATGCTTTCCTGAGTCACAATGAGGAGAACCATGCAACATATCATATTACTTTGATATGATGGCTATTATATCAATATTTTTGCATAAGTGTTTACACTGATATTTCTCACATAATTAAGCTTACCGATACAATATGATCCCACCTTCTCTAGAATATTTTCTTTTGGTGACATTTTGAGGGAAACCTGGTTATTGACTTAAATCATTGTGCAGCATCTTGAGTAACTCAGAAAAAAAGTGCCGCTGTTGTGGTACTTTAATGTGTTATATGATTGGACATAGTGCAGGGAAAATGGACTGGTGTGTAACGGACATTTTTGTATTATTTGTATAATATTATACTGTAAGTATGTATGTGACAATTTCTGCCCGATTGACAGAGATCTTACTATAAAGCCAAAACAACATTTCAAATAGACAGGAATCATCTTACAGACTTCAAAAGGAGTGGCATACATCCCACTGAAACTATTGGGACTAGAAGCACTTCAGTGTGGTCCTTTGCAGCTCAGTTGGTAGAGCACGGTCCTTGTAAGGCCAGGGTAGGTGGATCAATTCCTGGGACCACCCACATGTCAAATGTATGCACGCATGACTGAGTCGCTTTTGGATAAAAGTGTCTGCTTATATTCATGTTTTCAGAACTGTTTTTGCACAAAGAATGTAATTGAGTCTACGCAGTGTTTTCAATACACAGAAAGGTGGCCTCTCAATACAAGTGTTGAGCTCCTTTTGTGACGTCAATGTTCATACTATCTACACGAGCTCACAGCTCGATGCGTGTGAGAGAGGAGACAAAGTGTGTTCCCACCAATGTAGTTGCATAAGAAGCTATTTTCCCTGAAGACCCAGCAGAACAGCACACGTGCTCCAGAAATGATTTCTACTGTGAAGAACACAGTGCCCTGGGTCAGCTTGAGATGGTATCACTGCCAAACTGCAAGGCCACCTACCGTAGGCTACACACACACCATCACATGCACACACACTCACACTGTACGCATACACACGCATACACCATACAACAACATCTGACGCTATCCAGGAACAGCAGCAGCTACAGTAGCAGCATGTGTTCACCCTGAGTTAAGGACCTTGTGGTTTCAGTGTCTTAAAACACTCGGCTGAAAAACGCTGGGTTTAGTTGGGTTCATCTGACATGCCTTCACTGTTGATCATTACAGTAATGGCTACTTTTCAGCACATGCTTACTCAACCTGTCTGACTTCCCTCGGACTCCCCGTGCCCAGCTCCTGCCGCACCTTTAGGGAGATCCTTCATCCAGACGTGGCACGCACACACTCTATTTGATCCTGGCCTGTGCGCTCAGAGATACTATCTCCCCCAGTCAAGATGACAATAAAGCTGTCTCACAAAATTACAGTACTCAGCTACCTCTTTGTATGGACTGCACGCCCCACACACAATATCCCCTGCCTTCCATTCTCTCTCCCCCAAAGGTGGGCACAGGAGATGACACGTTCTGATTTCCTGTCTACTGTAACCAGAGCACCTAGGGTTTATTGGTACCATAAGCAACTTCCACAGACTCAAGTTTGCTCGTTACAGTTTTCCCTCCATGCAAGGCTGATTGGGTCACTATCCAGTTCTGCTTCCCGCTGAAGGTTGCTACTGCACTGTACCGAAGCAATGTTGTTCACCCTTAACTATACATATAGGTGTTTTTGGCAATGTTACGTGCTGTAACTAGATAGTTACACACGGGTGTAACACTTACTTTTCCAGCGATGTTGCTGATACATAGACTTTATTGTTTTCTTTCATGACTTTTCCATGTTTACTGTTTAGTGCAGATTCCACTTGGACATAACAGGTTTACCAGAAACCTACAGTTTCCCACTGTACCATATACATTCTATTTACGCTTTGAGGCTGAACTTCACATGTCATGGCTCAGAGCTGTGAGGTCATGGAAACGAGTTTGGGGCATGGAACCATGGGCGCTTCTGATCTGGATCTTCAGTGGTAAACAAAGGTAAGGGCCGCCCACCAGCCAGCAGCCCCAGCCCCAGGTAGTGTGGGTGATGGTGGAAGGCTCCTGGCTCCAAACACCCTTGTTGTTTTCTACCACGCTTGTTGTGTCCCCCACCGTGGTCGGGGCAGTGTCGGGCCAGGTGGGGTTTCAACATGACAAAGGGACAGGGTGTGCGGGGACCAGAGGGAGAGAGCTAGTGATAGGAATCTGTCAGGATGCACGAAAGGAACAACAGACGAATGGAGGACGAAGGCACTTGGGATGATTTTGACTGGTTATTCGTGGAATCTGACTGGGGTTACCGGAGGGTGTATCTACAGGCAGGCCAGACGCACACAGGCCAACATATGTCTGCACCTGGTTAGATACAGTAAATGAACTTCTTATAGGAAGTTCAGGGCAAACTTTTGCCAAGCAAGTCGATGGTGGATCATTCTCATCCACACATCTGCAACACTGAGCAAAATTCTGGCAGCTTCCTTCTTCCCTCCATCTGGGTGAGCAACAACCTTCCAGCACCAGGCCATGCACAAGTACAGAAGAAACACATCATTCCCCTGAAGACACATGCACTGTCTGACAGTCTGGCCGTCAGGGCCAGAACCAGGCTGAGAAATGATATAACGCAGCATGCAAAGACTTGTACTTAGGAAACAAAATATACACACTGCCACTGTGTGTAACAGCTGAGAGCTGAGTAGCCTGCAGTCTTTCTTCTTTCTTGAAGAAATCAGCGATTCAGAGTGACACGCATCTATCAGAGGGCCACTGAGCGTGGCTACCGGGCTCGCCTGTTGACTTTTATAGCCCCTCGCCCTGTCGGAGGGCAGGGCCCCTTTCTTTCCTAGTTTTTTTCTTCTCGCCGTCAGTTTTATCATGTCGGTTGCACAGTGTACCGGTTGTGCAGGAGGGTAACTTACTCCATCCAGAATGAATGTGGAGGTGGCGCTCCATTGAGATGTCTTGCACTCTGAGAATGTGTAAAGGGCACATGGGATGGAGGGACAGACAGACGAAGACAGAAGGCGATAGAGAGAGTGTGAGAGAGAATAGGAAAAAGAACGAGGCACAGAAATAGGATGTGAGACAGAGACGGACATAGAGAAAGAGAGAGTAGGAAAGATACAGAGAGAAAGAGAGAGTGGGAAAGGGAGAGAGAGACAGACAGACAGACAGACAGACAGACAGAGAGAAAGAGAGAGTAGGAAAGATACAGAGAGAAAGAGAGAGTAGGAAAGGGAGAGAGAGAGACAGACAGACAGACAGACAGACAGAGAGAGAGAAAGAGAGAGTAGGAAAAGGAGAGAGAGAGACGGACAGAGAGAGAGAGTAGGAAAGAGAGAGAGATGGACAGAGCTAAAGAGAGAGTATGAAAGGGAGAGAGCGAGGCGGACAGAGAGAAAGAGAGAGTAGGAAATGGAGAGAGCGAGGCGGACAGAGAGAAAGAGAGAGTAGGAAATGGAGAGAGCAAGGCGGACAGAGAGAAAGAGAGAGTAGGAAAGGGAGAGAGCAATGCGGACAGAGAGAAAGAGAGAGTAGGAAAGGGAGAGAGCAAGGCGGACAGAGAGAAAGAGAGAGTAGGAAAGGGAGAGAGCGAGGCGGACAGAGAGAAAGAGAGAGTAGGAAAGGGAGAGAGCGAGGCGGACAAAGAGAAAGAGAGAGTAGGAAATGGAGAGAGCAAGGGGGACAGAGAGAAAGAGAGAGTAGGAAATGGAGAGAGAGACGGACAGAGAGAAAGAGAGAGTAGGAAAGGGAGAGAGCGAGGCGGACAGAGAGAAAGAGAGAGTAGGAAAGGGAGAGAGCGAGGCGGACAGAGAGAAAGAGAGAGTAGGAAAGGGAGAGAGCGAGGCGGACAGAGAGAAAGAGAGAGTAGGAAAGGGAGAGAGCGAGGCGGACAGAGAGAAAGAGAGAGTAGGAAAGGGAGAGAGTGAGGCGGACAGAGAGAAAGAGAGAGTAGGAAAGGGAGAGAGCGAGGCGGACAGAGAGAAAGAGAGAGTAGAAAAGGGAGAGAGCGAGGTGGACAGAGAGGAGAGGAAGAAGGCAGACAGTGTTTCTTTGTACTGTGTGCTTTGCTTTCGTCACCAGCTCTATTCCCCTCACTAAAGACCTCAGACAGTTTGTTAATGGATTATGTCTGCTGTCAATTTGATCCTAGCGAATAATGTCTCCACCCAGTAACACAGGGAGGAGCAACACTTCAGATGTGCATTTTATGGAAAATGCCATGGCTTAGAATTAACATTTCAGAACAAATAATGGACACTAATGCATAAATTGGCAAAACCCCAGTTTCACACCCCAAGGACAGCCCTTATTTAATTATTTGAAACAGATTCAAAGTCATCACAACTCTGCTTTTTTATTTAATTAAAATACCACACAGAGACAAGATATGTAATTAACTTAAGCATTAAAACAATTTGAGGGTTGATAAGTGTTAATGACGATACCAATCTGCCTCCTTGCACATTTGAAATGTGTTTCTTGGCCAACTCATCTGTCGTGCTAGCTTCATCTTTCCCATTGAGGAAGTGAGACGATGTTAGGGTTCGCCATGTATAGGCGTAGATGCATATAGAAGACCAGTGTTTGAGGGTCTGCTTTGGGAAGTGTACGTACATGAACATATGTTTTTGCTTTCCCATGGAACACATGCACGCACGTTCACACACACACACACACCACACACATCACATACTGTCCGCACAGTCTGTTCAGCAGCAGCTACAGTAAGTGGGCCATGCTTCATGTAGGATTATAGTCGTGGTCCCCAGAGGATTCATTGTACCACTACTGTCTTAGTGCAGCACAACACAATGTTCGCACAGTAACACCATGGGATATTTATTTTAGCTGGGTTTAATTGGTGAATTGGGCTTAGCGCTAGCAACCAGCAACGCATATTACAGTAAACCATTTAATGGTGAGCCAGGTGATTTCTCAGGGGATGGATGCTGCCCAGCGATCTCTGACGCAACCCCGGTCCAGAGCCCTAGAGAGCCCCAGTGTTTTATCATGGATCCCAGGCAGACTACAGGATAGTAGCAGTCCACTGACGCCATAATCACCAGCATATGATGCTGAGCCCAGGCGTTGAGCACGTTAGACCATGTATGTGCACGGGCAGGGAGCTATGGATAGAGACTTCTTCTCGCTGGCAACTAAGATGGTGTGGTCCCTCAGGTAACTCATCGTTGACTAGAACAGGAGGAGGGAAGAACAAGAGAGAAGAGGAGGAGGAGGAGGAGGAGGAGGAGGAGGAGGAGGGGAAAAAAAGTGTCTGGCTAGTAAAAACAAGGAAACAATCACCGTGGTTTTGTTCCGAGTCCCAGAAGTGCAGTGTGCGCAGGCAGCAACACACACACCAAAGCCCATCCAGTAGCTAACAGCTCTGTGCTCTCGGTGAGAAACTACAAGGAAGGGCATGTTTCCCTCACACTATAAACCCACTCCAAACCACACTCCTCGTCAGGCTTGCGGCCAGTGACATAAGCATGTGGTAACATTAAAAAAGCCCTGAATGGCGTTCCGACGTTCTCCTGTTTCAATTATCATTAAGGGGACCATCTGGTAACCTCATCAGGTCGGGTTCTGGAGGTATCAGCAGCCCTCATTTACATTTCGAGCTGTTAACGCGTAGGTTTTGGCCGCAGGGACGAGTGTTGGACGTGTTGAGTGAGGGACATTTATGTGCCAGTGGCAGCCTGACAAAGAAGGCCATGCCCAAGGAATCCATCGCCATTCTGAATCCATCTGCGATCGGCTGGTTGGCCTGGCACTGGTGCACCCACCCACCCTGGTTCTGTGGTCGTAGCACCAGCCACTGCTTAGGTCTTGACAGATGAGATCAGGGGAGTAGGTAGACCACACTATTACTTTGCCCTCAGCTCACTCGCTGGGCTGCGGCTAGAACATGGCCTCCTCTCAGTAGGCCGTATAAGCCCCGTTATTAGCTCGGTAGCCAATGGGAGGGTGTGCCTGGCGGTAAGGGTGGGGTTGGGGAGCCGTGTCTCCTCGGTGACAGGACATTACCTCACACGTCAGGCGCTTACCAGCATTCCGCTAAATAATGGCGGTTTGAACCTCGCACAGGACTCGACCCGCAAATGTCTCACAGATGCTCGCCTCTTCCGCCCTGATGGAGCTCTTATTTATGCTAACTTTCACAAAACAAAGCGGGGATGAATGAAAAAAAGAGAAGAAAAAGAAGCCAAGCAGCTGTTTACTGGATGTGTTTCGATGAAATAAATAAACACATTTGGGAGCCGTGGCCAAATAAGAAACATCCGCTCCCCAAATGTGCCGTAATGTGTGTTGAATCCAGTGTACTTAGGGAGGGGCAGCCGGACGTAGAGGAAGCCGGTGGTAGTCAGCGAGGGCGGACAAGCTCCAACAAACGCCGTGTTCCAAAGCTGCACTTTTCACAACCAATCCTGAGAGGCCAAACAGGGTCACCCCTCGCCCTGAATAGGCCTTTCATAAGCTACGCAGTACACAGGAGCAGAATGTGGACCATTCTGTTGAGAAGCAACACAGATGTTTATGGCTTGATTAGATGTCATTCATATTTATGAATGAAAATATTTGCAGAGAAGTGTATACAAGCATGGGCTAATTTCAACTCATGAACTGAGTCCCAGAGATGCTGCATGTACTCTCCTCTGCAGGATGGCCATGAGGTTAGAGAGAGAGGAACTGTGAGATCACACTGCAGCCAGTTAACATATTGTGAGTGGGCTGCTCTTGGGTGGCTGAGGTTACTGTTGGGTTTGGGGTTACGCTTGGGGCCTCTCCCTCTTTCTCTCTTCCAGCTCGCCTGACTGTGTGTTTATAGCTATAGACCTAGGGTTGGGGTTAGGGCCCTCTCTCTTCCATCTTCTGGATAAGAGCGTCTGCTAAATGACTTAAATGTAATGTAAATGTAAATCTTGACTGTGTGTGTGTTTCCTCCTAAGGCTGAGGTTAGCGTTGGGTTCGGTGTTATGGTCTGGGGCCTCTCTCTTCTCTCAGCCTGGCTGTGTGTGACTGGTTGTAGAGGTTGGTGTTATGGTCTGGGGCCTCTCTCTTCTCTCAGCCTAGCTGTGTGTGACTGGTTGTAGAGGTTGGTGATATGGTCAGGGGCCTCTCTCTTCTCTCAGCCTGGCTGTGTGTGACTGGTTGTAGAGGTTGGTGATATGGTCAGGGGCCTCTCTCTTCTCTCAGCCTGGCTGTGTGTGACTGGTTGTAGAGGTTGGTGATATGGTCAGGGGCCTCTCTCTTCTCTCAGCCTGGCTTTGTGTGACTGGTTGTAGAGGTTGGTGTTATGGTCAGGGGCCTCTCTCTTCTCTCAGCCTGGCTGTGTGTGACTGGTTGTAGAGGTTGGTGTTATGGTCAGGGGCCTCTCTCTTCTCTCAGCCTGGCTGTGTGACTGGTTGTAGAGGTTGGTGTTATGGTCAGGGGCCTCTCTCTTCTCTCAGCCTGGCTGTGTGTGACTGGTTGTAGAGGTTGGTGATATGGTCAGGGGCCTCTCTCTTCTCTCAGCCTGGCTGTGTGTGACTGGTTGTAGAGGTTGGTGATATGGTCAGGGGCCTCTCTCTTCTCTCAGCCTGGCTGTGTGTGACTGGTTGTAGAGGTTGGTGATATGGTCAGGGGCCTCTCTCTTCTCTCAGCCTGGCTGTGTGTGACTGGTTGTAGAGGTTGGTGATATGGTCAGGGGCCTCTCTCTTCTCTCAGCCTGGCTGTGTGTGACTGGTTGTAGAGGTTGGTGTTATGGTCAGGGGCCTCTCTCTTCTCTCAGCCTGGCTGTGTGTGACTGGTTGTAGAGGTTGGTGTTATGGCCAGGGGCCTCTCTCTTCTCTCAGCCTGGCTGTGTGTGACTGGTTGTAGAGGTTGGTGTTATGGTCAGGGGCCTCTCTCTTCTCCCAGCCTGGCTGTGGCTAAGGCTTCCCTCTGCAGAGGTGATCTAACTTCTACCACTGGTATCCGATCTGAACCGCAGCGGGAAACGCCACAGTAGAGGCAAATTAAGCAATTAAGACCATCATTATGTCTCTGGCTCTGTGGTTTTTTACCCTCTCCCTCCTCCTTCTCTCTACATCTTTCATTTGGTGGGGGATCATTGTGAGAAACGGTGCTAATAGGCAGTCTGTCCTATTTGCTACATTTGAGTGAAAACCTGCTCCATGCTCTCTGTCTCTGTCTCTCTCTGTCTCTCTCTGTCTCTCTGTCTCTCCGTCTCTCCGTCTCTCCGTCTCTCCATCTCTCTCTGTCTCTCTCTGTCTCTCTGTCTCTCTCTGTCTCTCTCTGTCTCCCTCTGTCTCTCTCTGTCTCTCTCTGTCTCTCTGTCTCTCTCTGTCTCTCTGTCTCTCTCTGTCTCTCTCCATCTCTCCGTCTCTCTGTCTCTCTGTCTCTCTCTGTCTCTCTGTCTCTCTCTGTCTCTCCGTCTCTCTGTCTCTCTGTCTCTCTCTGTCTCTCTCTGTCTCTCTCTGTCTCTCTGTCTCTCTGTCTCTCTCTGTCTCTCTCTGTCTCTCTGTGTCTCTCTGTCTCTCTGTCTCTCTGTCTCTCTCTGTCTCTCCGTCTCTCTATGTCTCTCTGTCTCTCTCTGTCTCTCTGTCTCTCTCTGTCTCTCTCTGTCTCTCTCTGTCTCCCTCTGTCTCTCTCTGTCTCTCTCTCTCTCTCTGTCTCTCTCTGTCTCCCTCTGTCTCTCTCTGTCTCTCTCTGTCTCTCCCTGTCTCTCTCCGTCTCTCTGTCTCTCTGTCTCTCTGTCTCTCTCTGTCTCTCTGTCTCTCTCTGTGTCTCTGTCTCTGTCTCTTTCTTTCTCTCTCACTTTCCCTCTCTCTACCACCCTGAATGATTGCCCTGGCTGCAAGAGTCTTCAAATGGAGCCTTCTCACGTAGCTTGCTAAAGTGTGTGGGTCAGGGCAGCCAACATGCATCTTGGGATCTGTCTGGTCTAGGCTGATATGACTTTAGGGCCAAAGGGGAAGTAGGGCTCTCTGCTTCAGCCAGACTGGGTGAACCCCTCCATGGAGGAGACACACAGGAGAATGGCCTCAATGCCAAACCCCCCACCCTCTCTCTCGCTCTCTCTCTCTCAATTCAATTCAATTCAAGGGCTTTATTGGCATGGGGAACATATGTTAACATTGTCAAAGCAAGGGAAGTAGATAATAAACAAAAGTGAAATAAACAATAAAAATGAACAGTAAACATTACACTCACAGAATTTCCAAAAGAATAAAGACATTTCAAATGTCATATTATGTCTATATACAGTGTTGTAATGATGTGCAAATAGTGAAAGTACAAAAGGGAAAACAAATAAACATCAACATGGATTGTATTTACAATGGTGTTTGTTCTTCACCCTTTTCTTGTGGCAACAGGTCACAAATATTGCTGCTGTGAGGGCACACTGTAGTATTTCAACCAGTAGATATGGGAATTTATCAAAACTGGGTTTGTTTTCTAATTCTTTGTGGATCTGTGTAATCTGAGGGAAGTATGTGTTTCTAATATGGTCATACATTGGACAGGAGGTTAGGATGTGCAGCTCAGTTTCCACCTCATTTTGTGGGCAGTGAGCACATAGCCTGTCTTCTCTTGAGAGCCAGGTCTGCCTACGGTGGCCTTTCTCAATGGCAAAGCTATGCTCACTGAGTCTGTACATAGTCAAAGCTTTCCTTAAGTTTGGGTCAGTCAGAGTGGTCAGGTATTCTGCCGCTGTGTACTCTCTGTTTAGGGCCAAATAGCATTCTAGTTTGCTCGTTTTTTGTTCATTCTTTCCAATGTGCTAAGTAATTATCTTTTTGTTTTCTCATGATTCAGGTGGGTCTAATTGTGTCTCTCTCTCTCACACCCACAATGAGACTGCTCTTCTGGCTGCCTGTCTGCTCTCGGCCCTCCTTCCCTCCTTTTACCTTAAGTGGTGATTTAAAAACAAAAGTGTGTATCTGCAGGCCGGGTGCTCAATGTTGTCTGCTCGTAAGCAGACAGCTGGTCTGAATGAAGGAACGATGGAGGGGTAGAGGGGGGGGAAACACAACAGTACAAGTCTTAGAGCTCCTTCCTCGCTGTTGCTGCTGTGTTGTTCAGGGAAGCATAGGCTTTAGGTGTTTTACTTGTAACTTCCAAACACCCAGTTTGAGCTGCGCAGAGGCTGAGGGGGTGGAATGGAGGGGATGAGAGGGGGGTGCACTATTGGTGTTTGAGGATGAGAAACGGGTGCCGTCTCTCCCTCCCTCCTTCTGTTTACCCTCTCCCTTGATGTGACAGTAGAAGGGGTCTGCGGCCACATGGCCTTGTCTTTAGGCTGCTACAAGTGTGAGGAAACCGCAGAGGGCTGACAACACTACTCTCACCTCTTTTATAGGGACTTTTTTATTTTCTCTCTCTCTCTTTCTCTCTCTCTCTCACTCGCTCTTTCTCTCTCTCTCTCTCTCTCTCTCTCGCGCTCTCTCTCTCGCGCTCTCTCTCTCGCTCTTTCTCTCTCTCTCTCGCTCTCTCGCTCTTTCTCTCTCTCTCGCTCTCTCTCCCTCTCTCTCTCTCTCTTTCTCTCATCCTCTCTCTCCCTCTCTGTCTCTCTATCTCTCTTCTCTCTCTCTCTCTCTTTCTCTCATCCTCGCTCTCTCTCCCTCTCTTCTCTCTCTCTCTCTCTCTCTCTCTCTCTCTCTCTCTCCCTCTCTCTCTCTCTTTCTCTCATCCTCTCTCTTGCAACACAGAGACCTAAAATAGTCTCTGGGACTGTCTTTTGTCAACATCTCGTGCGATAATGTTGTAGCAATTTAGTTGATCGGCGCGGCAGAGGACTTTTTTACTGCCATAACAAAGTGAACAAAAAAGGCTCTAAGTTTAGACTCAAGTGTTGTTTCTTCTTTCTCCTTTCCCTTTTCCGACGTACTCTCTCAAGCTGCGGTCTCCGACGATTTATTGTCCAGCATTTGTTTTATTGGTTTATTTTTCCCTGTGTGTTGCTTATGTTAGAGACCTTGTTGGCTGCTCTGTTGTGGTTCGCTCCGTGATGCAAGCCCCCTGCTATGTGGTCCTCTGTGGGCTCCTGCTTTACACCCCCATCACCCCCCCACCCCAACCTTACACACACATATGTATACACACACACAAACACACAAACACACACACAGGGTCAGTCCTTGGGGGAGGTTGGGGGTTGTATTTACAACCTCCTAATGACCAAATCAAATGAATGACCAATCTTACTTGGACTAGTCTGACTCTTGCCATTGTACAGGAGGAGGCTGGGGAGTAACAGAACTTTGGAGGCTGATGAACCCTCCTGCCGGCATTGCTCTTTATAGGTGTTTGCTAGAGGGCAAGCTTGACGTGCAATTACAGTGTGCTAGCTCTGTCTGTCGAAAACTGCGGGGTGTTATAAAAACACAGAGGGGGGTGGGGGACTTTGACTCAGTGCTACCTGTGTTTACATAAATAAGTCATTGGTTGGCTGTCACCTGTGCAATATTCCCTCGCCGCTCCAGTCTGTAGCAGGGTGAGGAGCCATAGCAACTCTCAACACAAGACATCAGCAGTGCCCCAGTGCATTGAGAGGGAAGCACAATGAAGAATATCACCAAACAACAACAGAAACCATCAGGTGGCTAGGTCTTCGTCACCTCAGCTCCCTCCTCTGCCTATCCATAACTGTCACCTCGGCAGATCCAGGAGACAGATAGATTACTCCAAGAGCTTCTGGGTAGTTTCCACCACTGCGTCTGGTTCGTCTAGCTCTGGCTGGACGTCTCTGGTTACAGGTGTCTGATTTCACTGGCATCAGGCAATGGGCGAAACTGTGTGTCCTTGTGCCTGTGCCTGTACACTCTACCCCCCAGGTAGGCAGGTAGCCTGGCGGGTAGGAGCGTTGGGCCAGTAACCAAAAGGTTGCTGGATCGAATCCTGAGATCACAAAGTAAAAATCTGTCATTATGCCCTAGTAAACCCACTGGTCCCTGGGTGCCGATGTCGATTAAGGCAGCAGCCGCACCTCTCTGCTTCAGAGGGGTTGGGTTAAATGCAGAAGACACATTTCAGTGGGATGCATTCAGTTGTACAACTAACTAATGTAGGTATGCCTACCTTGGCTCCTGAGTGGCACAGCGGTCTAAGGCACTGCATCTCAGTGCAAGAGGTTGCCACTCCAGTCCCTGGTTGGATTCCAGGCTGTATCACATCCAGACGTGATTGGGAGTCCCGTAGGGCGGAGCACAATTGGCCCAGCGTCGTCCAGGATTGGCCGGGGGAGGCGTAATTTGTTTTTAACTGATTTGCCTAGTTAAATAAAGGTTAAAAATAATAATAATTAAATACCCCTTTCACATTGCTATCGCTAACACACTTCTTCTTCTCGTCACAGATAACCTCTCTCCTGTGAAGAGAGACAGCAAACAACACAAACAGCCTTCCATCTATGCCTGTCCCTAACTAAGCAGCCCACATACAGAGGATGAAGTAGAGCTGTCAGATAGAGGCATGGAAGTGTTTAGGCCTTATGAGTTGACATCTGGCTCTCTGGTTCTGAGTCTGAAAAACATTACAGATAGAAGAGTTAGAGGTGGGATAGAGAGAGAAAGAGAGTGGAGAGATGGAGGGATAGCGAGAGGGGATTGGGGAGAGAGAACAAACGAGTGGTGGAGTGAATGATGGAGAGTGAGATATTTAGAGAGAAAGAAAGAGAGAGGAACTGAAGCACCCTCTCCCCAGACGGCCTGTTTTGTCACGGCGTTAACTTGCTTAGCGTGTCACACTGCCCCTCCATGTGTGCCGTATCAACTCAGCCTTGTTTTCCCTAGCAACTTCCTCACACTATTACGTAACTCCAGGAATGACCCTGTTGGCAGGGCTTTGAACACATCTCAATCTTCAAGGCAACAAAATAACAAAATAATCAGAAAAATACACCTTCTAATGATGCCAATTCACATTGATTTGGTTCATAATCTGAAAATGAACTATCTTGTTTCAGAAAAAGAAGCAAAGATTATCTGACATCTGTCTCTCTCTGTCTCTCTGTCTCTCTCTGTCTCTCTGTCTCTCTCTGTCTCTCT
Source organism: Oncorhynchus nerka (assembly GCF_034236695.1). Classification (NCBI taxonomy): domain Eukaryota; kingdom Metazoa; phylum Chordata; class Actinopteri; order Salmoniformes; family Salmonidae; genus Oncorhynchus; species Oncorhynchus nerka. The sequence goes on from NC_088399.1 coordinate 34,963,636, forward strand.
GTCTCTCTGTCTCTCTCTGTCTCTGTCTCTCTGTGTCTCTGTCTCTCTGTCTCTCTCTGTCTCTCTGTCTCTCTCTGTCTCTGTCTCTCTGTCTCTCTGTCTCTCTCTTTCTCTCTGTCTCTCTCTGTCTCTGTCTCTCTGTGTGTGTTATCAGACATGCCAGTCCAAGGTGTTTGACCTGTCTGATGGGGTTTCCCAGTACGCCTGGTTCCCCTGCAGAGAGGCCCAGCAGTCCTCCTGGTACCCCCAGTACTGGCTCAAGGTAGGTCACAGGCCATAGGTTAGAGGTCAGGAGTCATGGGATATGGGTGGGCAAAGGCTGAAGTTACATAAACATATCTCCAGTTAGTAATATCCCCGATATGAATGTGCTGAGAGTTTAGGGCACTAAATGTGAGTGTTCCCTTCTCACCAGGCCTACTTCTCCCACCCCATGGTGGCTGCTGCTGTGATAATCCACCTAGCTGCAGACGGGACAGGCTACATCGACCAGACACAGTGCAACATCACCGTTCAACTGGTGGACACCAAGGAGGTCATCCACAGCTTAGGTCTGTAGATACAACCTATGGAACTGTGGAAGCGTGGAAAGATCTCTTAAAATCCCATATGAGCTATTTCTCTAACTTCCCACATCCCTCTTTGTCCCTCCTTTCTCTGTCTCTCTCCTTACCCCCATCCCTCTCCCTGTTCCCTCCTTCTAGGTGATTGGCGTCTGACCTGCAGGACCAACCCCCTGGTAATCCCAGTGAGCCATGACCTGAGCGTGGCCTTCTACCGCACCAAGGCCATCCTGGTCCAGTTCCGCTCCCACCTGGTGGCCATCTCTGGCGTGGGCCTGCGTTCCTTCCAGTTCTTTGACCCAATCACCATTAGCGGGTGCCAGAGCAACGAGATCTACAACCCCATGGGTCAAAGGTGAGGAGGGAGCTCGGGGGTGAGGAGGTCACTGTTATGCATGTAGAAGTAAACGTGTAGAGAAATGTTTAAAATGAGCATGCGTATAACTGGGCATACGCTCGCTTGCATGCGCGAACACACACACACACACACATACACACACATGGGTGCACACACACACACAGGCCTCAGAATTGGTCAGGGGGCTGTCATGAGAAATAGGGCCATTTGTGGCTTTTGTTGTTTGCCAGTGAAGCAAAGGAGGAAAGCTAATTGGATGAGGAGGATTCTGCTCTCGATAAGACGTTGTTTGATGCCACAAACAAAGAGAAGTTGCCCTCCTCAGACTTGTCTTTGGCTCTGTGACCCATTCCACTGAGCTGTCAAACTCAACAACTCACTTGGTGTTACTCAGCTGATGTGTGTGGTGACAATTCTTCGGTTTCCTATAGAGCAGAGATGGGCAGCTGGCAGCCCCCTTTTGTAGGCCTGTGGATGAATTCACAAGGTGCAAACACAAGGTGCAATCTTAAAAATGTGGTTGTGCATCAGCAGTTTTTCTCTTATGTCATCATTGACAGTCACTCAATTAGCCCAGGTTAGCTATATTTTTTAGATTGGTAAGTTAGTCTAGCCAGCTATCTAAACCTGTAGTATTTAAACGGTCAAATTACTGACACTGCGGGCCCTCATGATAAATTCAGATTTTTTGTGGCCCCCACTCCATCAAAGTTGTCCATCCCTGCTATAGAAGATTTAAGTACCAAGTTCTGATGTATTAGATTTACTTAGCAAACATTGTGGATGCTCTGTAGGCTATGCAAGCTCCAAAACCAACTAGCATGCCAGACCTGGAGCTCATTACATTTTCATAAGAAAGAAATCCTCCCTTGTCCATACACGTTTGTATCAATAGTTTATTAACACCATTGTAATAGATTACATGCGAGAAATAAAATCAATCAACTATATCTCCCTTGCGAAACACATTTGATCTCAATGAGACAAAACCTGGGATGAATAAAGGGTCAAACCACTCTAAAAATGCACTAGTGCACTTTTCATGCCCTTCTGTTGGAGCGGTTGCGCTAAAGCTGGGTGCATCCCAAATTGCACACTATTCCCTACTTAGTGCACTATGGGCCAAGGTCAAAAGTAGTGCACTATATAGGGAATAGGGTGGCATTTGGGATTCAGCCCTGGATTTGACTGTTTCAGTAGCAGAGCTTTGGTGGAAGGCTGGCGGTGGGAGTTTCCATGCCGACCCAGAGGAACAACGCATTCATTATTAATTAGTAATTGCCTACTATTACAGCTCCTTGTATTGACATATTTGGGGTTTGTTGTGCTCAGCGGCAGCCATATCCAAAGTGTAAATATGATCTATTTGGCGGCTCCTTGCTTCAACAGCTCCCGCCTGAGCCTCTAGAAGGGATTTAGTACAGGGAGTCTTTAGCTTGAGCATTTCTCCTCCTCTGACTCCTCATACTCCCTTACCTTCATTTGTCCTCCTCGTCATCCTATTCCCTATCCTCCTCTCTTCTCTTCCCTCTCCATCCTTTTCCCTTCATTCCTCTCCTTCCATCTCTCTTCGCTCCCTGCCTTCTCCCTCTTCTCCTCTGCTTCCTCTTCCCTCTCCTCTTCCTCCTCCTCTTCTCCCCTCTTCTCCTACTCGCTCTACTTATCCCCCTCTCTTTGCTCTCTTCCCCCCTTTCCTCCTCTCTCTCTCCAGCCAAACAGCCGATTTCCCGTAATAATTCTACCTCTACAAAACACAAAGTCCCTTATTCCCTAAGTTGTTAACAACACAAGCTATTAACGTGTCCCGGTTTTATGTTCCACACTTGTTTTCTTCCCTTCGTCATCCCTTCTTTCAAATATGAAGAATTGAGGGGTAATGGCAGATTATTGGACTGTAAGTGTGGAGGCTCTAGAGTCTTTCTCTACATTTGTCCTCGTCTCCAGTGAAGGTTCAGATTTTGAGTGATGGGACACTCGTCATAGCCCCTTCTAGTAGTCTTCAGACTAGTGATCATTTTTCAAGTGTTTCAAAAATTATCCAGGAGACAGGGGCTGAAACCACACCTATAGCTTAATACATACCTTATGGTTCATGTAATGTAAAGAGGCATGAAAACAACTCAGTGTTTAGCTGTCTATAAAGCCTGTTTCTTTCCACCTACTTAGCTAAGGATCCTAAAATGTAAACACTGGCTCAAGCAGGGAGTTTGGTTTTGTTGTGAGTATCGGTTTGTGTTTGCTCTGCCTTCTCTCTATACGTTTAGAGGTTCATGTTAGGATTTCGGAGTATGTTGTTGAGGTGGAAGGAGAGAGAAAGAGGGGAAGAGAGGGAGAAAAGCACTACATTTACATTTTAGCAGATGCTCTTATCCAGGGCGACTTACAGGAGCAATAAGGGTTAAGTGCCTTGCTCAAGGGCACATCAGCATATTATTTTTTACTGGCCCAACACTTAACCTGTAAATTACCTGCCGCCCACTAGAGAGATCAGGTTTGCAGAGATATATGATGCAGAGAAATATGCAGAGAAATATAGAGAGACCAAAACATTTTGAGAGAGAGAGAGAGAGAGAGAGAGAGAGAGAGAGAGAGAGAGAGGCACCCTATTCCCTACATAGAACAGTACTGGTCAACATTAGTGTGCTGTATAGGGAATACAGCAGGCAAACTGTTGTTAAAGACAGCCCTCAGGGTCCCGGCATTCCTTAGAACATTAAAGTCCTCTGACTGCTACCAACGTAGTGCTTGGCCAGACTCTCTCATTGTAGTCTGCTCACAATATCCCACTTCTCCATTAACCACAATCCCACGTGTGTGTGTGTGTGTGTGTGTGTGTGTGTGTGTGTGTGTGTGTGTGTGTGTGTGTGTGTGTGTGTGTGTGTGTGTAAACAGACACAGAGAGACACACAATCTTTATGCACAGACTGAAAAGCATGCCTACTAATTCGCTCTGACCATATGTGAAACATTTCTAGATTGATTAATTCATATTTTTTTCACAATTTGTGTGTTTGTGTCTTGTGGGCTTTCAAATACTGATACACAGCTACAAGGAATGTATCTATCTAGCCTACCCAGGGCTACAGTACACCTTGTTGATAACTAGTATCTACTCCACCAAACCTCAACCCAGTCTGAGTGGAGCAGCTATGCCCAGAGAATCTTACAGCAGCCCTATACTGTAGTGTGCTGACTCAAGACATTCACTTATCCATTTGTGTTGCTGGTTCTGGTAGCTTCAATCTGTTTAACAAAGTGTATCTCATGTAAAGAGGAGATATAGCACATTCTATAGATAGCTGAGTGTTCTCCATGCTATAATGAAAACATACTGTACTGGATGACGTCAGGGATGATGTTCTGTGGGCATTGATTCATTGATTGCGTCCCAAATGAAATCCTAATCCCTATATAGAGGACTACCTTGGACTAGAGCCCTATGGCTACCCTTTGGGCCCTGGTCAAATATATTGCACTATATAGGGAATAGGGTGCCAATTGGGGCGCTCACATGGTTCCACTTCTAGGGCAGCCAGGTGAATGCAGTATGGCAGTGTGTGTTTTGAGACAGTGTTGTTGATACAGTGTGGTTGTGTGTGTGTTCAGACAGTGTGGTTGTGTTGAGACAGTGTTGTTGTGGTTGTGGGTGTGTTGAGACAGTGTGGTTGTGTGTGTGTTCAGACAGTGTGGTTGTGTTGAGACAGTGTTGTTGTGGTTGTGGGTGTGTTGAGACAGTGTGGTTGTGTGTTGAGACTGTGTGGTTGTGTTGAGACTGTGTGGTTGTCGTTGTGTTGAGACAGTGTGGTTGTGTTGAGACAGTGTAGTTGTGTGAGTTGAGATAGTGGTTTTTGTGTTGAGACAGTGTGGCTGTGTGTGTGTTCAGACAGTGTGGTTGTGTTGAGACAGTGTTGTTGTGGGTGTGTTGAGACAGTGTGGTTGTGTGTTGAGACTGTGTGGTTGTCGTTGTGTTGAGACAGTGTGGTTGTGTTGAGACAGTGTAGTTGTGTGAGTTGAGATAGTGGTTTTTGTGTTGAGACAGTGTGGCTGTGTGTGGGTTCAGATAGTGTGGTTGTGTTCAGACAGTGTTATTGTGGTTGTGGGTGTGTTGAGACAGTGTTGTTGTGGTTGTGTGTGTGTTGAGACAGTGTTGTTATGGTTGTGTGTGTGTTGAGACTGTTGTTGTGGTTGTGTGTTGATATTGTGTGTTTGTGTTGAGACAGTGTGGTTGTGTTGAGACAGTGTTGTTGTGGTTGTTAGTGTGTTGAGACAGTGTTGTTATGGTTGTGTGTGTGTTGAGACTGTTGTTGTGGTTGTGTGTTGATATTGTGTGTTTGTGTTGAGACAGTGTGGTTGTGTTGAGACAGTGTTGTTGTGGTTGTGTGTTGATACTGTATGTTTGTGTTGAGACAGTGTGGTTGTGTGTGTTGAGACAGTGTGGTTGTGTGTGTTGAGACAGTGTGGTTGTGTTGAGACAGTGTGGTTGTGTTGAGACAGAGTGGTTGTGTGTTGAGACAATGTGGTTGCGTGTTGAGACAATGTGGTTGTGTGTTGAGACAGTGTGGTTGTTGAGAAAGTGTGGTTGTGTTGAGACAGTGTGGTTGTGTGTGTGTGTTTAGACAGAGTGGTTGTGTTGAGACAGTGTGATTGTTTTGATACAGTGAGGTTGTGGTTGTGTTGAGCCTGTAGTTGTGTGTGTGTTGAGGCGTTGTGGTTGTGTGTGATTTGAGGCGTTGTGGTTGTGTGTGTGTTGAGACAGTGTGGTTGTGATTTTGTTGAGACAGTGTGGTTGTGTGTGAGTTGAGACAGTGTGGTTGTGTTTAGACACAGTGGTTGTGGTTGTGTTGAGACTGTGTTTGTGTGTGTGTTTAGACAGTGTGGTTGTGTGTGTGTTGAGACAGTGTGGTTGTGTGTGTGTTGAGACAGTGTGGTTGTTGTTCTGTGTATGTTGAAACAGTTTGGCTGTGTGGTTGTGGTTGTGTTGAGACAGTGTGGTTGTGTTGAGACTAGATGTCGACCGATTATGATTTTTTTAACGCCGATACCGTTACTGATTATTGGAGGACCAAAACTAGCCGAAACCGATTAATCAGCCAATTTTTATATATATATATATTTGTAATAATGACAATTACAACAATACTGAATGAACATATATATTTTAACTTAATATAATACATCAATAAAATCAATTTAGTCTCAAATAAACAATTAAACATATTCAATTTGGTTTAAATAATGCAAAAACAAAGTGTTGGAGAAGAAAGTGAAAGTGCAATATGTGCCATGTAAAAAAGCTAACGTTTAAGTTCCTTGCTCAGAACATATGAAATCTGGTTGTTCCTTTTAACATGAGTCTTCAATATTCCCAGTTAATCTAATCTCGGGAGTTGATAGGCTTGAAGTCATAAACAGCGCAATGCTTGAAGCACAGCGAAGAGCTGCTGGCAAGTGCTGTTTGAATGAATGCTTACGAGCCTGCTGCTGCCTACCACCGCTCAGTCTGACTGCTCTATCAAATCATAGCCTTAATTATAATATAATAACACACAGAAATACGAGCCTTAGGTCATTAATATGGTAAAATCCGGAAACTATCATTTCAAAAACAAAACTTTTCAGTGAAATACGGAACCGTTCCATATTTTATCAAACGGGTGGCATCCCTAAGTCTAAATATTGCTGTTACATTGCACAACCTTCAATGTTAAGTCATAATTATGTATAATTCTGGCAAATTAATTACGGTCTTTGTTAGGAAGAAATGGTCTTCACACACTTCACAACGAGCCAGGGGGCCCAAACTGCTGCATATACCCTGACTCTGCTTACACTGAACGCAAGAGAAGTGACACAAATTCCCCAGTTAAAACAAATTCATGTTAGCAGGGAATATTAACTAAGTATGCAGGTTTAAAATATATACTTGTGTATTGATTTGAAGAAAGGCATTGTTGTTTATGGTTAGGTACACATTGGTGCAACGACGGTGCTTTTTTCGTGAATGCGCTTGTTAAATCACATGATTCAATGATAAATGAACAGGCATCGCATTAATTATATGCAATGCAGGACACGCTAGATAAACTAGTAATATCATCAACCATGTGTAGTTAACTAGTGATTGTGTTAAGATTGATTGTTTTTTATAAGATAAGTTTAATGCTAGCTAGCAACTGTCGTGTCTTTGGCTATGCCGGATTAAGTGATATGACATGCTATTCTATAAAATAATTTATCCGTAATTAATATCACCTGATTGAGCTAATCATGTAAATGTAATTAACTAGAGAGTCGGGCACCACAAAATAATATTTATAGAGCTGTTATCTTCCGAATAAACTCTTAAAGACCTAGTAATATTTTACATCAATAGCAGTCAACGTTAATCCTCATCTTACTTTAGTCTCCTCTGAAAGTTGTAAATTCTTGGTTATCTGCAAGAACCCTGGCTAACAATTTGAATCAGCAATACAAAATTGGGTTTAATTATTTATTTACTAAATACCTAACTAATCACACAGAATTCACATACACACAATTAATCATAACTTGATTACAAATTACGTCATAAAGGAAAACGTCCCTAGCGGGCAGAACAGATATGACAGCTTGTTACACAAAGGAAAAGGGGCTGGGATGAGTGAAAGAGCGGGCGACTGAGGAACAAATGGAAACAGCTGTGCTATCGTAAATACAGTATCTTATGCATTCTAAATTACCGCCCATTTGGAAAAGGAAAATGCAATAAATATTTACTCTGAGCTGCGCTTCAGTAGGTTGGTGGTAGATGGAAGACCGTGTTGCCAAACCGAGTCCTTTGTCCTTTGAAGAATGTCTCTGGTGGTCAATTGAATACGTTGTAGTGACGTGGTTGTGTGGTAGATGGAATACTCTGTCTGTTCCTTCCTAACCTGCGTTTGCAGCTGCGGTCGCTAACTCAACGGCTAGGAGGTATCACTTCTGTCGTGAATAAGATTTCAAAGTTCATACCATTCGCAACCAAAGCTCACGCTGATGTTGGCATCGTTCTGTAGTTATTATCTGAACCATTTTGACATCGGACCTTCGTCCTCACATCCTCGGAACACGAAGTTCTATTGTCATCAAGGCTTTATATAGGAAGGGAGAGGAGGGCATGTTTGAAAAGTGTTACAGCCCATGTCCCTTCACAGAGGCGGGCCACTGAGTGAGCAGCCCTAACTTATGAAAACCCACATCTCACATTTTAGAAGCTAAAATCACATTTCATCCCGTCACAAATAATTTAATATTCAAACATTTAAATTGAACAACAATTCCATGTGAATCCGATAACTCTGATGTGTAGACTTATCATTGATGAGAATGTCTCAGATGACAACCGAACTGACATCATATTCATTAAGTACCACCGTATATGTTCAGATAATATAGTTCATTTCCCCCCACCTACTGATGTTCCCAGAATCTCTATGTTAACCAAGTTTAAAAAAAATGTAACCTCAGTAGGTTAGAGAGAGGAAAAAGGGGGGAAGAGGTATTTATGACTGTCATAAACCTATCTCCCAGGCCAACATCATGACACAACTTACCTTGGCTTCTTGCTGCACTCGCATAACAGGTACGCAGTCTCCTCGTGGAGTGCAATGTAATCGTCCATAATCGGTATCCAAAAATGCAGATTACCGATTGTTATGAAAACTTGAAATCTGCCCTAATTAATCGTCCATTCCGATTAATTGGTCGACCTCTAGTTGAAACAGTGTGGTTGTGTGTATGTTGAGACAGTGTGGTTGTGGTTGTGTTGAGACAGTGTGGTTGTGTTGAGACAGTGTGGTTGTGGTTGTGTTGAGACAGTGTGGTTGTGGTTGTGTTGAGACAGTGTGGTTGTGGTTGTGTTGAGACAGTGTGGTTGTGGTTGTGTTAAGACAGTGTGGTTGTGGTTGTGTTGAGACAATGTGGTTGTGTTGAGACAGTGTGGTTGTGGTTGTGTATTTGTTGAGACAGTGTGGTTGTGTGTTTGTTGAGACATTGTGATTGTGTTGAGACAGTGTGGTTGTGTTGAGACAGTGTGGCTGTGGTTGTGTATTTGTTGAGACAGTGTGGTTGTGTGTGTGTTGAGACAGTGTGGTTGTGTTGAGACAGTGTGGTTGTGGTTGTGTGTTTGTTGAGACAGTGTGATTGTGTGTGTGTTGAGACAGTGTGGTTGTGTATGAGTTGAGACAGTGTGGTTGTGTTGAGACAGTGTGGTTGTGTTGAGACAGTGTGGCTGCGGTTGAGACAGTGTGGTTGTGTTGAGACAGTGTGGTTATGGTTGAGACAGTGTGGCTGCGGTTGAGACAGTGTGGTTGTGTTGAGACAGTGTGGTTGTGGTTGAGACAGTGTGGTTGTGGTTGAGACAGTGTGGCTGTGGTTGAGACAGTGTGGTTGTGTTGAGACAGTGTGGTTGTGGTTGAGACAGTGTGGCTGTGGTTGAGACAGTGTGGTTGTGGTTGAGACAGTGTGGCTGTGGTTGAGACAGTGTGGTTATGTTGAGACAGTGTGGTTGTGGTTGTGTGTTTGTTGAGACATTGTGGTTGTGTGTGTGTTGAGACAGTGTAGTTGTGTGTGAGTTGAGACAGTGTGGTTGTTTTGAGACAGTGTGGTTGTGTGTGTGTTGAGACAGTGTAGTTGTATGTGAGTTGAGACAGTGTGGTTGTGTTGAGACAGTGTAGTTGTATGTGAGTTGAGACAGTGTGGTTGTGTTGAGACAGTGTGGTTGTTTTGAGACAGTGTGGTTGTGTGTGTGTTGAGACAGTGTAGTTGTATGTGAGTTGAGACAGTGTGGTTGTGTGTGTTTGTACTTTATATTGTACTGTATGGGTGTTCTACCCACTGTGAATTTAAGTTGGCTGTGTCTGGCTGTGGACGTAGCTACACTGTGATGCTGTTTCTTCTTTGTATGTTCTTCCCTGCTCCAGTTGTATCATATATACTGTACAACATACCTCATATGGGCAGTATATATTTAGCTACTATGTTTATGATTATACTGGTACTAAATAATTCACCCATGTGTTTGTGTGTACCCCTCCTTCTCTAGTTGTGTCCATTACTCATGTGAGGCCATCGACTGCCAGGAGCCGCTGATCCGCAATGCAGAGCTCAAGTGCAGCAGTCTGGGCTTCTTCAACGGAGCTCGCTGCACCATCACCTGTAACTCTGGCTACGTCCTGCAGGTCCACAGAGACGATGACATCATCAAGACCCAGGTATACACACATACATGGCAGACACACACACACACACACACACACACACACACACACACACACACACACACACACACTAGCCATATTCTTCACCTGCAACAGCAGCTTGGCAGTGTAAACCCACTGGGAGGATGACATCATGTCAAGCCCAGGTAGCTAGCTAGACGCCTCCTCCTTCCTTCCTTCTCCCTGCTTTATACACACACACACACACACACACACACACACACACACACACACACACACACACACACACACACACACACACACACACACGCACACACGCACGCACGCACGCACGCACACACACACACACACACACACACACACAGATGGACAAAGGCACATGCACGTTCACATGTATACACACACACACATACGCTCACACTCACACACAGGCACACACACTATATATGTTTAGTCTTTCTGCGCTGCACCATCACCTGCAACAATGGCTATGTGTTTCTGCTCCACTGGGACGATGACATCACTAGGTACTCTCTGCTCACTGCAGCCCCTTTCCTCCATCCCTCCCTCCCTCTCCGCCTGCCTGCCTGCTTGCCTGCCTCCCCCCCTCGCTCCCTCCTTCACTCCCCCCCTCCCCACTCATACAGTGAAGTCATGCTCACGGAGCACAGATACAACAACTAGACACAGCACTGTGCAGATACTCTATGTCTGTATGTGTGTGTAATTTAATGAATATGTATGTGGTGTTTGCTGAGATGAATTACACTGCAGCTACTTTTCATTATGACACTGTGTAGCGGGCAAGAAAAAAGTTACCCTATGACATACTTGCTAACATTTATCACATTACTGGAGAAAGAGCTTTCTGGTTACGAAGACGTCTCAGCATCCACTTCATGTAGTATCAACCCCCACACACCAGACACTCAACAGATGAGGAGGACAGACATTGGCACACAAACCACAAAAAGACAGAAGCCTGCAGACACACAAACCACCCCAAACAAACAAGTTAGTTCAAAGGCACACAGTCAACCCATTCACTCCCACAGAGGGCTCTTAGTTAGTTCACAGTCACACAGTAAACCCACTCACTCCCACAGAGGGCTCTGAGTTAGTTCACAGTCACACAGTAAACCCATTCACTCACACAGAGGGATCTTAGTTAGTTCACAGTTACACAGTCAACCCATTCACTCCCACAGAGGGCTCATAGTTAGTTAGTTCACAGTCAAACAGTAAACCCATTCACTCCCACAGAGGGCTCATAGTTAGTTCACAGTCACACAGTAAACCCATTCACTCTCATAGAGGGCTCTGAGTTAGTTCACAGTCACACAGTAAACCCATTCACTCACACAGAGGGATCTTAGTTAGTTCACAGTTAACCCATTCACTCCCACAGAGGGCTCTTAGTTAGTTCACAGTCACACAGTAAACCCATTCACTCCCACAGAGGGCTCTTAGTTAGTTCACAGTCACACAGTAAACCCATTCACTCTCACAGAGGGCTCTTAGTTAGTTCACAGTTACACAGTTAACCCATTCACTCCCACAGAGGGCTCTTAGTTAGTTCACAGTCACACAGTAAACCCATTCACTCTGACAGAGGGCTCTTAGTTAGTTAGTTCACAGTCACACAGTAACCCATTCACTCCCACAGAGGGCTCTTAGTTAGTTCACAGTCACACAGTAAACCCATTCACACTCACAGAGGGCTCTGAGTTAGTTCACAGCCACACAGTCAACCCATTCACCCCCTCAGAGGGCTCATAGTTAGTTAGTTCACAGTCACACAGTAAACCCATTCACTCCCACAGAGGGCTCTTAGTTAGTTCACAGTCACACATAAAACTCATTCACTCCCACAGAGAGCTCATAGTTAGTTAATTCACAGTCACACAGTCAACCCATTCACTCCCACAGAGGGCTCTTAGTTAGTTCACAGTCACACAGTAAACCCATTCATTCCCACAGAGGGCTCTTAGTTAGTTCACAGTCACACAGTAAACCCATTCATTCACACAGAGGGCTATTAGTTAGTTCACAGTCACACATTAAACCCATTCACTCCCACAGAGGGCTCTTAGTTAGTTCATAGCCACACAGTAAACCCATTCACTCCCACAGAGGGCTATTAGTTAGTTCACAGTCACACAATAATCCCATTTACTCCCACAGAGGGCTCTTAGTTAGTTCACAGTCACACAGTAAACCCATTCATTCCCACAGAGGGCTCATAGTTAGTTCGTTCACAATCACAAAGTAAACCCATTCACTCCCACAGAGGGCTATTAGTTACATAGTTCAAAGTCACACAGTGAACCCATTCACTCCCACAGAGCGGTCATAGTTAGTTAGTTCCCAGTCACACAGTAAACCCATTCACCCCCACAGAGGGCTCTTCGTTAGTTCACAGCCACACAGTCAATCCATTTATTCCCACAGAGGGCTCTTAGTTAGTTAGTTCACAGCCACACAGTCAACCCATTCACACTCACAGAGGGCTCTGAGTTAGTTCACAGCCACACAGTCAACCCATTCACCCCCTCAGAGGGCTCATAGTTAGTTAGTTCACAGTCACACAGTAAACCCATTCACTCCCACAGAGGGCTCTTAGTTAGTTCACAGTCACACATAAAACTCATTCACTCCCACAGAGAGCTCATAGTTAGTTAATTCACAGTCACACAGTCAACCCATTCACTCCCACAGAGGGCTCTTAGTTAGTTCACAGTCACACAGTAAACCCATTCATTCCCACAGAGGGCTCTTAGTTAGTTCACAGTCACACAGTAAACCCATTCATTCACACAGAGGGCTATTAGTTAGTTCACAGTCACACATTAAACCCATTCACTCCCACAGAGGGCTCTTAGTTAGTTCATAGCCACACAGTAAACCCATTCACTCCCACAGAGGGCTATTAGTTAGTTCACAGTCACACAATAATCCCATTTACTCCCACAGAGGGCTCTTAGTTAGTTCACAGTCACACAGTAAACCCATTCATTCCCACAGAGGGCTCATAGTTAGTTCGTTCACAATCACAAAGTAAACCCATTCACTCCCACAGAGGGCTATTAGTTACATAGTTCAAAGTCACACAGTGAACCCATTCACTCCCACAGAGCGGTCATAGTTAGTTAGTTCCCAGTCACACAGTAAACCCATTCACCCCCACAGAGGGCTCTTCGTTAGTTCACAGCCACACAGTCAATCCATTTATTCCCACAGAGGGCTCTTAGTTAGTTAGTTCACAGCCACACAGTCAACCCATTCACTCACACAGAGGGCTCTTAGTTAGTTCACATCCACACAGTCAACCCATTCACTCTCACAGAGGGCTTTGAGTTAGTTCATAGCCACACAGTCAACCCATTCACTCCCACAGAGGGCTCATAGTTAGTTAGTTCACAGTCAAACAGTAAACCCATTCACTCCCACGGAGGGCTCATAGTTAGTTAGTTCACAGCCACACAGTAAACCCATTCACTCCCAAAGAGGGCTCATAGATAGTTAGTTCATAGTCACACAGTAAACCCATTCACTCCCACAGAGGGCTCTTAGTTAGTTCACAGTCACACAGTAAACCCATTCACTCCGACAGAGGGCTCTTACTTAGTTAGTTCACAGTCACACAGTAAACCCATTCACTCCCACAGAGGGCTCTTAGTTAGTTCACAGTCACACATAAAACTCATTCACTCCCACAGAGAGCTCATAGTTAGTTAATTCACAGTCACACAGTCAACCCATTCACTCCCACAGAGGGCTCTTAGTTAGTTCACAGTCACACAGTAAACCCATTCATTCCCACAGAGGGCTCTTAGTTAGTTCACAGTCACACAGTAAACCCATTCACTCACAGATAGGGCTATTAGTTAGTTCACAGTCACACATTAAACCCATTCACTCCCACAGAGGGCTCTTAGTTAGTTCATAGCCACACAGTCAACCAATTCACTCTCACAGAGGGCTTTGAGTTAGTTCATAGCCACACAGTCAACCCATTCACTCCCACAGAGGGCTTATAGTTAGTTAATTCACAGTCACACAGTAACCCATTCACTCCCACAGAGGGCTCATAGTTAGTTCACAGTCACACAGTAAACCCATTCACTCTCACAGAGGGCTCTTAGTTAGTTCACAGTTACACAGTTAACCCATTCACTCCCACAGAGGGCTCTTAGTTAGTTCACAGTCACACAGTAAACCCATTCACTCCGACAGAGGGTTCTTAGTTAGTTAGTTCACAGTCACACAGTAACCCATTCACTCCCACAGAGGGCTCTTAGTTAGTTCACAGTCACACAGTAAACCCATTCACTCTCACAGAGGGCTCTTAGTTAGTTCACAGCCACACAGTCAACCCATTCACTCGCTCATAGTTAGTTAGTTCACAGTCACACAGTAAACCCATTCACTCCCACAGAGGGCTCTTAGTTAGTTGACAGTCACACAGTAAACCCATTCACTCCCACAGAGGGCTCTTAGTTAGTTCACAGCCACACAGTCAACCCATTCACTCCCACAGAGGGCTTATAGTTAGTTAATTCACAGTCACACAGTAACCCATTCACTCCCACAGAGGGCTCTTAGTTAGTTGACAGTCACATATAAAACTCATTCACTCCCACAGAGAGCTCATAGTTAGTTAATTCACAGTCACACAGTCAACCCATTCACTCCCACAGAGGGCTCTTAGTTAGTTCACAGTCACACAGTAAACCCATTCATTCCCACAGAGGGCTCTTAGTTAGTTCACAGTCACACAGTAAACCCATTCACTCACACAGAGGGCTATTAGTTAGTTCACAGTCACACATTAAACCCATTCACTCCCACAGAGGGCTCTTAGTTAGTTCATAGCCACACAGTAAACCCATTCACTCCCACAGAGGGCTATTAGTTAGTTCACAGTCACACATTAAACCCATTCACTCCCACAGAGGGCTATTAGTTAGTTCACAGTCACACAGTAATCCCATTTACTCCCACAGAGGGCTAGTTCACAGTCACACAGTAAACCCATTCATTCCCACAGAGGGCTCATAGTTAGTTAGTTCACAATCACACAGTAAACCCATTCACTCCCACAGAGGGCTATTAGTTACGTAGTTCAAAGTCACACAGTGAACCCATTCACTCACACAGTGGGCTCATAGTTAGTTCACAGCCACAGAGTCAACCCATTCACTCCCACAGAGCGGTCATAGTTAGTTAGTTCTCAGTCACACAGTAAACCCATTCACCCCCACAGAGGGCTCTTCTTTAGTTCACAGCCACACATTCAATCCATTTATTCCCACAGAGGGCTCTTAGTTAGTTAGTTCACAGCCACACAGTCAACCCATTCACTCAAACAGAGGGCTCTTAGTTAGTTCACATTCACACAGTCAACCCATTCACTCTCACAGAGGGCTTTGAGTTAGTTCACAGACACACAGTCAACCCACTCACTCCCACAGAGGGCTCTTAGTTAGTTCACATCCACACAGTCAACCCATTCACTCCCACAGAGGGCTCTTAGTTAGTTCACAGTCACACAGTAAACCCATTCACTCACACAGAGGGCTCTTAGTTAGTTCACAGTCACACAGTAAACCCATTCACTCCCACAGAGGGCTCTTAGTTAGTTCACAGTCACACAGTAAACCCATTCACTCCCACAGAGGGCTCTTAGTTAGTTCACAGTCACACAGTAAACCCATTCACTCTCACAGAGGGCTCTGAGTTAGTTCACAGCCACACAGTCAACCCATTCACTCCCACAGAGGGCTCATAGTTAGTTAGTTCACAGTCACACAGTAAACCCATTCACTCCCACAGAGGGCTCTTAGTTAGTTGACAGTCACACAGTAAACCCATTCACTCCCACAGAGGGCTCTTAGTTAGTTCACAGCCACACAGTCAACCCATTCACTCCCACAGAGGGCTTATAGTTAGTTAATTCACAGTCACACAGTAACCCATTCACTCCCACAGAGGGCTCTTAGTTAGTTCACAGTCACACAGTAAACCCATTCATTCCCACAGAGGGCTCTTAGTTAGTTCACAGTCACACAGTAAACCCATTCATTCCCACAGAGGGCTCATAGTTAGTTAGTTCACAATCACACAGTAAACCCATTCACTCCCACAGAGGGCTATTAGTTACGTAGTTCAAAGTCACACAGTGAACCCATTCACTCCCACAGAGGGCTCTTAGTTAGTTCACAGTCACACATAAAACTCATTCACTCCCACAGAGAGCTCATAGTTAGTTAATTCACAGTCACACAGTCAACCCATTCACTCCCACAGAGGGCTCTTAGTTAGTTCACAGTCACACAGTAAACCCATTCATTCCCACAGAGGGCTCTTAGTTAGTTCACAGTCACACAGTAAACCCATTCATTCACACAGAGGGCTATTAGTTAGTTCACATTCACACATTAAACCCATTCACTCCCACAGAGGGCTCTTAGTTAGTTCATAGCCACACAGTAAACCCATTCACTCCCACAGAGGGCTATTAGTTAGTTCACAGTCACACAGTAAACCCATTCACTCCCACAGAGGGCTCTTAGTTAGTTCACAGTTACACAGTAATCCCATTTACTCCCACAGAGGGCTCTTAGTTAGTTCACAGTCACACAGTAAACCCATTCATTCCCACAGAGGGCTCATAGTTAGTTCACAATCACACAGTAAACCCATTCACTCCCACAGAGGGCTATTAGTTACGTAGTTCAAAGTCACACAGTGAACCCATTCACTCACACAGTGGGCTCATAGTTAGTTCACAGCCACAGAGTCAACCCATTCACTCCCACAGAGGGCTCTTCGTTAGTTCACAGTCAATCCATTTATTCCCACAGAGGGCTTTTAGTTAGTTCACAGTCACACAGTAAACCCATTCACTCCTACAGAGGGCTCTTAGTTAGTTCACAGTCACACAGTAAACCCATTCATTCCCACAGAGGGCTCATAGTTAGTTAGTTCACAGCCACAGAGTCAACCCATTCACTCCCACAGAGCGGTCATAGTTAGTTAGTTCCCAGTCACACAGTAAACCCATTCACTCCCACAGTGGGCTCATAGTTAGTTCACAGCCACAGAGTCAACCCATTCACTCCCACAGAGGGCTCTTCGTTAGTTCACAGCCACACAGTCAATCCATTTATTCCCACAGAGGGCTTTTAGTTAGTTCACAGTCACACAGTAAACCCATTCACTCCTACAGAGGGCTCTTAGTTAGTTCACAGTCACACATTAAACCCATTCACTCCCACAGAGGGCTCTTAGTTAGTTCACAGCCACACAATAAACCCATTCACTCCCACAGAGGGCTATTAGTTAGTTCACAGTCACACAGTAAACCCATTCACTCCCACATAGTGCTCTTAGTGAGTTCACAGCCACACAGTACACCCATTCACTCCCACAGAGGGCTCTTAGTTAGTTCACAGTCACACAGTAAACCCATTCACTCCCACAGAGGGGTCATGGTTAGTTAGTTCCCAGTCACACAGTAAACCCATTCACTCCCACAGAGGGCTTTTAGTTAGTTCACAGTCACACAGTAAATCCATTCACTCATACAGAGGGCTCATAGTTAGTTCACAGCCACAGAGTCAACCCATTCACTCCCACAGAGGGGTCATAGTTTGTTAGTTCCCAGTCACGCAGTAAACCCATTCACTCCCACAGAGGGCTTTTAGTTAGTTCACAGTCACACAGTAAATCCATTCACTCATACAGAGGGCTCATAGTTAGTTCACAGCCACAGAGTCAACCCATTCACTCCCACAGAGTGCTCTTAGTTAGTTCACAGCCACACAGTCAACCCATTCACTCCCACAGAGGGCTCTTGGTTAGTTAGTTCACAGTTACACAGTTAACCCATTCACTCCCACAGAGGGCTCTTAGTTAGTTCACAGTCACACAGTAAACCCATTCACTCCGACAGAGGGCTCTTAGTTAATTAGTTCACAGTCACACAGTAAACCCATTCACTCTCACAGAGGGCTCTGAGTTAGTTCACAGCCACACAGTCAACCCATTCACTCCCACAGAGGGCTTATAGTTAGTTAATTCACAGTCACACAGTAACCCATTCACTCCCACAGAGGGCTCTTAGTTAGTTCACAGTCACACAGTAAACCCATTCATTCCCACAGAGGGCTCTTAGTTAGTTCACAGTCACACAGTAAACCCATTCACTCCCACAGAGGGCTCTTAGTTAGTTCATAGTCACACAGTAAACCCATTCACTCCCACAGAGGGCTATTAGTTAGTTCACAGTCACACAGTAAACCCATTCACTCCCACAGAGGGCTCTTAGTTAGTTCACAGTTACACAGTAATCGCATTTACTCCCACAGAGGGCTCTTAGTTAGTTCATAGCCACACAGTAAACCCATTCACTCCCACAGAGGGCTATTAGTTAGTTCACAGTCACACAGTAAACCCATTCACTCCCACAGAGGGCTCTTAGTTAGTTCACAGTTACACAGTAATCCCATTTACTCCCACAGAGGGCTCTTAGTTAGTTCACAGCCACACAGTCAACCCATTCACTCCCACAGAGGGCTCTTAGTTAGTTCACAGTCACCCAGTTAACCCATTCATTCCCACAGAGGGCTCATAGTTAGTTAGTTCACAATCACACAGTAAACCCATTCACTCCCACAGAGGGCTATTAGTTACGTAGTTCAAAGTCACACAGTGAACCCATTCACTCACACAGTGGGCTCATAGTTAGTTCACAGCCACAGAGTCAACCCATTCACTCCCACAGAGCGGTCATAGTTAGTTAGTTCCCAGTCACACAGTAAACCCATTCACCCCCACAGAGGGCTCTTCATTAGTTCACAGCCACACAGTCAATCCATTTATTCCCACAGAGGGCTCTTAGTTAGTTAGTTCACAGCCACACAGTCAACCCATTCACTCACACAGAGGGCTCATAGTTAGTTAGTTCACAGTCAAACAGTAAACCCATTCACTCCCACAGAGGGCTCATAGTTAGTTAGTTCACAGCCACACAGTAAACCCATTCACTCCCAAAGAGGGCTCATAGTTAGTTAGTTCACAGTCACACAGTAACCCATTCACTCCCACAGAGGGCTCTTAGTTAGTTCACAGTCACACAGTAAACCCATTCACTCTCACAGAGGGCTCTGAGTTAGTTCACAGCCACACAGTCAACCCATTCACTCCCACAGAGGGCTCATAGTTAGTTAGTTCACAGTCACACAGTTAACCCATTCACTCCCACAGAGGGCTCTTAGTTAGTTGACAGTCACACAGTAAACCCATTCACTCCCACAGAGGGCTCTTTGTTATTTCACAGCCACACAGTAAACCCATTCACTCCCACAGAGGGCTATTAGTTAGTTCACAGTCACACATTAAACCCATTCACTCCCACAGAGGGCTCTTAGTTAGTTCACAATCACACAGTAAACCCATTCACTCCCACAGAGGGCTATTAGTTACGTAGTTCAAAGTCACACAGTGAACCCATTCACTCACACAGTGGGCTCATAGTTAGTTCACAGCCACACAGTAAACCCATTCACTCCCACAGAGGGCTATTAGTTAGTTCACAGTCACACAGTAAACCCATTCACTCACACAGAGGGCTCATAGTTAGTTCACAGTCACACAGTAAACCCATTCACTCCCACAGAGGGCTATTAGTTAGTTCACAGTCACACAGTAAACCCATTCACTCCCACATATGGCTCTTTGTTAGTTCACAGCCACACAGTAAACCCATTCACTCACACAGAGGGCTATTAGTTAGTTCACAGTCACACAGTAAACCCATTCACTCCCACAGAGGGCTCTTTGTTAGTTCACAGCCACACAGTAAACCCATTCACTCACACAGAGGGCTATTAGTTAGTTCACACTCACAAAGTAAACCCATTCACTCCCACAGAGGGCTCTTTGTTAGTTCACAGCCACACAGTAAACCCATTCACTCCCACAGAGGGCTATTAGTAACTTCACAGTCACACAGTAAACCCATTCACTCACACAGAGGGCTATTAGTTAGTTCACAGTCACACAGTAAACCCATTCACTCCCACAGAGGGCTCTTTGTTAGTTCACAGCCACACAGTAAACCCATTCACTCACACAGAGGGCTATTAGTTAGTTCACACTCACACAGTAAACCCATTCACTCCCACAGAGGGCTCTTTGTTAGTTCACAGCCACACAGTAAACCCATTCACTCCCACAGAGGGCTCTTAGTTAGTTCACAGTCACACAGTAAACCCATTCACTCCTACAGAGGGCTCTTAGTTAGTTCACAGTCACACATTAAACCCATTCACTCCCACAGAGGGCTCTTAGTTAGTTCACAGCCACACAGTAAACCCATTCACTCCCACAGAGGGCTATTAGTTAGTTCACAGTCACACAGTAAACCCATTCACTCCCACATAGTGCTCTTAGTGAGTTCACAGCCACGCAGTAAACCCATTCACTCCCACAGAGGGCTCTTAGTTAGTTCACAGTCACACAGTAAACCCATTCACTCCCACAGAGGGGTCATAGTTAGTTAGTTCCCAGTCACACAGTAAACCCATTCACTCCCACAGAGGGCTTTTAGTTAGTTCACAGTCACACAGTAAACCCATTCACTCCTACAGAGGGCTCATAGTTAGTTCACAGCCACAGAGTCAACCCATTCACTCCCACAGAGGGGTCATAGTTTGTTAGTTCCCAGTCACGCAGTAAACCCATTCAGTCCCACAGAGGGCTCTTAGTTAGTTCACAGCCACACAGTCAACCCATTCACTCCCACAGAGGGCTCTTAGTTAGTTCACAGTCACACAGTAAACCCATTCACTCCCACAGAGGGCTCTTGGTTAGTTAGTTCACAGCCACACAGTCAACCCATTCACTCCCACAGAGGGCTATTAGTTAGTTCACAGTCACACAGTCAACCCATTCACTCACACAGAGGGCTATTATTTAGTTCACAGTCACACATTAAACACATTCACTCACACAGAGGGCTATTAGTTAGTTCACAGCCACACAGTAAACCCATTCACTCCCACAGAGGGCTATTAGTTAGTTCACAGCCACACAGTAAACCCATTCACTCCCACAGAGGGCTATTAGTTAGTTCACAGTCACACAGTAAACCCATTCACTCCCACAGAGGGCTCTTTGTTAGTTCACAGCCACACAGTAAACCCATTCACTCACACAGAGGGCTCTTTGTTAGTTCACAGCCACACAGTAAACCCATTCACTCCTACAGAGGGCTCTTAGTTAGTTCACAGTCACACAGTAAACCTATTCACTCCCACAGAGTGCTCTTAGTTAGTTCACAGTCACACAGTAAACCCATTCACTCCCACAGAGGCTATTAGTTAGTTCACAGTCACACAGTAAACCCATTCACTCCCACAGAGGGCTCTTTGTTAGTTCACAGCCACACAGTAAACCCATTCACTCCTACAGAGGGCTCTTAGTTAGTTCACAGTCACACATTAAACGCATTCACTCCCACAGAGGGCTCTTAGTTAGTTCACAGTCACACAGTAAACCCATTCACTCCCACAGAGGGCTCTTAGTTAGTTCACAGTCACACAGTAAACCCATTCACTCACACAGAGGGCTATTAGTTAGTTCACAGTCACACAGTAAACCCATTCACTCCCACAGAGGGCTCTTAGTTAGTTCACAGTCACACAGTAAACCCATTCACTCACACAGAGGGCTATTCGTTAGTTCACAGTCACACAGTTAACCCATTCACTCCCACAGAGGGCTCTTAGTTAGTTCACAGTCACACAGTAAACCCATTCACTCACACAGAGGGCTATTAGTTAGTTCACAGTCACACAGTAAACCCATTCACTCCCACAGAGGGCCCGTAAAGACAACAGCACCAACACTTTATCCCTCTCCCAGGCTCTGTTAACAGACCTGCAAGCTAATCAATTAATGCTCCCTAAAACACACACACACACAGAGACAGAGAGGGAGATGTTTATTTATTTTCCCTTTTGTACATGAACTATTTGCACATTGTTACAGCACTGTATACATACATAATATGACATTTTAAATGTCTGTATTCTTTTGGAACTTTTGTGAGTGTAACGTTTGCTGTTCATTTTTTGTTTATTTCACTTTTGTTTTGGATCTTTTTCGTTAATTCTGGTAATGTAATCATTTGTTTCCCATGCTAATTAAACCCCTGAGAGAGAGAGAGACCCTACTAGAATCTAAAGTCAAATGTCTACTCTTTGCCGATGATCTGGTGCTTCTGTCCCCAACCAAGGAGGGCCTACAGCAGCACCTAGATCTTCTGCGCAGATTCTGCCAGACCTGGGCCCTGACAGTAAATCTCAGTCCGACCAAAATAATGGTGTTCCAAAAAAGGTCCAGTCGCCAGGACCACAAATACAAATTCCATCTTAGACACCATTGCCCTAGAGCACACAAAAAACGAAACATACCTTGGCCTAAACATCACCGCCACAGATAACTTCCACAAAGCTGTGAACGATCTGAGAAACAAGGCAAGAAGGGCATTCTTTGCCATCAAAAGGAACATAAAATTCAACATACCAATTAGGATCTGGCTAAAAATACTTGAATCAGTCATAGAGCCCATTGCCCTTTATGGTAGTGAGGTCTCACCAACCTAGACTTCAGAAAATGGGACAAACACCAAATTGAGACTCTGCATGCAGAATTCTGCAAAAAAATATCCTCCGTGTACAGTGTAAAACACCAAATAATGCACGCAGGGCAGAATTAGGCCGATACCCACTAATGATCAAAATCCAGAAAGAGCCAATCAATTCTACAACCACCTAAAAGGAAGCGATTCCCAAACCTTCCATAACAATGCCATCACCTACAGAGAGATGAACCTGGAGAAGAGTCCCCTAAGCAAGCTGGTCCTGGGGCTCTGTTCACAAACACAAACACACCCCACAGAGCCCCAGGACAGCAGCACAATTAGACCCAATCAAATCATGAGAAAACAAAAAGATAATTACTTGACACATTGGAAAGAATTAACAAAAAAAAACAGAGCAAACAAGAATGCAATTTGGCCCTAAACAGTGGCAGAATACCTGACCACTGTGACTGACCCAAACTTAAGGAAAGCTTTGACTATGTACAGACTCAGTGAGCATAGCCTTGCCATTGAGAAAGGCCGCCGTAGGCAGACATGGCTCCCAAGAGAAGACAGGCTATGTGCACACTGCCCACAAAATGAGGTGGAAACTGAGCTGCACATCCTAACCTCCTGTCCAATGTATGACCATATTAGAAACACATATTTCCCTCAGATTACACAGATCCACAAAGAATTCGAAATCAAACCCAATTTTGATTGGGGGGAAAGAGACAGAGAGAGAGGGTGGGGGGGAAAGAGACAGAGAGAGAGGGTGGGGGAAAGAGACAGAGAGAGAGAGGGTGGGGGAAAGAGACAGAGAGAGAGAGAGGGGGGGGAAAGAGACAGATAGAGAGAGGGTGGGGGAAAGAGACAGAGAGAGAGAGGGTGGGGGAAAGAGACAGAGAGATAGAGAGGGTGGGGGAAAGAGACAGAGAGAGAGAGGTGGGGGAAAGAGACAGAGAGAGAGGGTGGGGGAAAGAGAGAGAGAGGGGTGGGGGAAAGAGACAGAGAGAGAGAGGGGTGGGGGGAAAGAGACAGAGAGAGAGAGGGTGGGGGAAAGAGACAGAGAGAGAGGGTGGGGGAAAGAGAGAGAGAGGGTGGGGGAAAGAGACAGAGAGAGAGAGGGTGGGGGAAAGAGACAGAGAGAGAGAGAGGGTGGGGGAAAGAGAGAGAGAGGGTGGGGGAAAGAGAGAGAGGGTGGGGGAAAGAGACAGAGAGAGAGGGGTGGGGGAAAGAGAGAGAGAGGGTGGGGGAAAGAGACAGAGAGAGAGAGGGTGGGGGAAAGAGAGAGAGAGGGTGGGGGAAAGAGAGAGAGAGGGTGGGGGGAAAGAAAAGAGAGAGAGAGGGTGGGGGAAAGAGACAGAGAGAGAGGGTGGGGGGAAAGAGAGAGAGAGGGTGGGGAAAGAGACAGAGAGAGAGAGGGTGGGGAAAGAGACAGAGAGCGAGAGGGTGGGGGAAAGAGACAGAGAGAGAGAGGGTGGGGGGGAAAGAGACAGAGAGAGAGGGTGGGGAAAGAGACAGAGAGAGAGGGTGGGGGAAAGAGACAGATAGAGAGAGGGTGGGGGGGAAAGAGACAGAGAGAGAGAGGGTGGGGGAAAGAGACAGAGAGAGAGAGGGTGGGGGGAAAGAGACAGAGAGAGAGAGAGGGTGGGGGGAAAGAGACAGAGAGAGAGGGTGGTGGGGGAAAGAGACAGAGAGAGAGGGTGGGGGAAAGAGAGAGAGAAAGAGAGAGGGTGGGGGAAAGAGACAGAGAGAGAGGGTGGGGGAAAGAGACAGAGAGAGAGGGTGGGGGGAAAGAGAGAGATGGTGGGGGAAAGAGACAGAGAGAGAGAGGGTGGGGGGAAAGAGACAGATAGAGAGGGTGGGGGAAAGAGACAGAGAGAGAGAGGGTGGGGGAAAGAGACAGAGAGAGAGAGGGTTGGGGGAAAGAGACAGGGAGAGAGGGTGGGGAAAGAGAGAGAGAGGGTGGGGGAAAGAGACAGAGAGAGAGGGTGGGGGGAAAGAGAGAGAGAGGGTGGGGGAAAGAGACAGAGAGAGAGAGGGTGGGGGAAAGAGACAGAGAGAGAGGGTGGGGGAAAGAGAGAGAGAGGGTGGGGGAAAGAGACAGAGAGAGAGGGGTGGGGGAAAGAGACAGAGAGAGAGAGGGTGGGGGAAAGAGAGAGAGAGGTGGGGGAAAGAGACAGAGAGAGAGGGTGGGGGGAAAGAGACAGAGAGAGAGAGGGTGGGGGAAAGAGACAGAGAGAGAGAGGGTGGGGGGGAAAGAGAGAGAGGGTGGGGGAAAGAGAGAGAGAGAGGGTGGGGGAAAGAGACAGAGAGAGAGGGGTGGGGGAAAGAGACAGAGAGAGAGGGTGGGGGAAAGAGAGAGAGAGGGTGGGGGGAAAGAGACAGAGAGAGAGAGCGTGGGGGAAAGAGACAGAGAGAGAGAGGGTGGGGGAAAGAGACAGAGAGAGAGAGAGGGTGGGGGAAAGAGACAGAGAGAGAGGGTGGGGGAAAGAGACAGAGAGAGAGGGTGGGGAAAGAGACAGATAGAGAGAGGGTGGGGGGAAAGAGACAGAGAGAGAGAGGGTGGGGGAAAGAGACAGAGAGAGAGAGGGTGGGGGAAAGAGACAGAGAGAGAGAGGGTGGGGGGAAAGAGACAGAGAGAGAGAGGGTGGGGGAAAGAGAGAGAGAGAGGGTGGGGAAAGAGACAGAGAGAGAGAGGGTGGGGGGAAAGAGACAGAGAGAGAGGGTGGGGGAAAGAGAGAGAGAGGGTGGGGGAAAGAGACAGAGAGAGAGAGGGTGGGGGAAAGAGACAGATAGAGAGGGTGGGGGAAATAGACAGAGAGAGAGAGGGTGGGGGAAAGAGACAGAGAGGGAGAGAGGGTGGGGGAAAGAGACAGGGAGAGAGGGTGGGGAAAGAGAGAGAGGGTGGGGGAAAGAGACAGAGAGAGAGGGTGGGGGGAAAGAGAGAGAGAGGGTGGGGGAAAGAGAGAGAGAGGGTGGGGAAAGAGACAGAGAGAGAGGGTGGGGGAAAGAGACAGAGAGAGAGGGTGGGGGAAAGAGAGAGAGAGGGTGGGGAAAGAGACAGAGAGAGAGAGCGTGGGGGAAAGAGACAGAGAGAGAGAGGGTGGGGGAAAGAGACAGAGAGAGAGAGAGGGGGGGGGGGAAAGAGACAGAGAGAGAGGGTGGGGGAAAGAGACAGAGAGAGAGGGTGGGGGAAAGAGACAGATAGAGAGAGGGGTGGGGGGAAAGAGACAGAGAGAGAGAGGGTGGGGAAAGAAAGAGACAGAGAGAGAGAGGGTGGGGGAAAGAGACAGAGAGAGAGAGAGGGTGGGGGGAAAGAGACAGAGAGAGAGGGTGGGGGAAAGAGACAGAGAGAGAGAGGGTGGGGGAAAGAGACAGAGAGAGAGAGGGTGGGGGAAAGAGAGAGAGGGGGTGGGGGAAAGAGACAGAGAGAGAGAGGGTGGGGGGAAAGAGACAGAGAGAGAGGGTGGGGGGAAAGAGAGAGAGAGAGGGTGGGGGAAAGAGACAGAGAGAGAGAGGGTGGGGGGAAAGAGACAGATAGAGAGGGTGGGGGAAAGAGACAGAGAGAGAGAGTGGGGAAAGAGACAGAGAGGAGAGAGGGTGGGGGAAAGAGACAGGGAGAGAGGGTGGGGGAAAGAGAGAGAGAGGGTGGGGGAAAGAGACAGAGAGAGAGAGGGTGGGGGAAAGAGACAGAGAGAGAGAGGGGGTGGGGGAAAGAGAGAGAGAGGGTGGGGGAAAGAGACAGAGAGAGAGAGGGGTGGGGGGGAAAGAGACAGAGAGAGAGAGGGTGGGGAAAGAGAGAGAGAGGGTGGGGGAAAGAGACAGAGAGAGAGAGGGTGGGGGAAAGAGACAGAGAGAGAGGGTGGGGGAAAGAGACAGAGAGAGAGAGGGTGGGGGAAGAGACAGAGAGAGAGAGAGGGTGGGGGGAAAGAGACAGAGAGAGAGGGTGGGGAAAGAGACAGAGAGAGAGAGAGGGTGGGGGAAAGAGACAGAGAGAGAGGGTGGGGGGGAAAGAGACAGAGAGAGAGAGGGTGGGGGGAAAGAGACAGAGAGAGAGAGAGGGTGGGGGGAAAGAGAGAGAGGGGTGGGGGAAAGAGACAGAGAGAGAGAGGGTGGGGGGAAAGAGACAGAGAGAGAGAGGGTGGGGGGAAAGAGAGAGAGAGGGTGGGGGAAAGAGACAGAGAGAGAGAGGGTGGGGGGAAAGAGACAGAGAGAGAGAGAGGGTGGGGGAAAGAGACAGAGAGAGAGGGTGGGGGAAAGAGAGAGAGAGGGTGGGGAAAGAGACAGAGAGAGAGAGGGTGGGGGGAAAGAGACAGAGAGAGAGAGGGTGGGGGAAAGAGACAGAGAGAGAGAGAGGGTGGGGGAAAGAGACAGATAGAGAGAGGGTGGGGGGAAAGAGACAGAGAGAGAGAGGTGGGGGAAAGAGACAGAGAGAGAGAGGGGGGGGGAAAGAGACAGATAGAGAGGGTGGGGGACGAGACAGAGAGAGAGGGTGGGGGAAGAGACAGAGAGAGAGGGTGGGGGAAAGAGACAGAGAGAGAGAGGGTGGGGAAAGAGACAGAGAGAGAGGTGGGGGGGACGAGACAGAGAGAGAGAGGGGGGGAAGAGACAGAGAGAGAGGGTGGGGGAAAGAGACAGAGAGAGAGGGTGGGGGAAAGAGACAGAGAGAGAGGTTGGGGGAGAAAGAGACAGAGAGAGAGGGTGGGGGAAAGAAAGAGACAGAGAGAGAGGTTGGGGGAGAAAGAGACAGAGAGAGAGGGTGGGGGGAATAGAGACAGGGAGAGAAGGTGGGGAGAAAGAGACAGAGACAGAAGGTGGGGGAAGGAGACAGAAGGTGTGGGAAAAGAGACAGAGAGAGAAAGTGAAAATCTGTGGTTTTAGGTTGTGTTCGTACGTGAAGCCAGAGGAATGATCCATGAGCTAAATGAGAGGGAGCGAAAGAGAGAGAGAGGGAACACAAAAAAAGAGTGAGAGACCGCAAGAAGACAGGGAAAGAGGAAGAGAGTGTGAGAAATGAGAGAGGTTGAGTGAGCTGTATAGAAGGATTCAATGAATGATGTACCGGGGCACTCCCTCCTGTTTGCTCTGGCTATTAACGTAATGGAGCACCACCTCAACTGGTTTTATGTTGGTGAGGATGCACATGTGGAAGTGGTTATGGTGGAGGATCTGACTGGCGCAGGGGGGCGGGGGGGAGCTTACTGTACACACATGCGCAGACACACACACTTGTTATTTGTGTGTGTATGCGTAATCAGATTTATACTCTACATATCCATATGGCACTCTGTTTGCATGTATGATGTGTTTTTGTGGTCTGAAATTGTTGACACCCTTGATAAACATGAGTCAAAAAGACTGTATAAAATAAATCATTTAAATACTGAGCTATATTGTAAGCTCCAAACAAAAAAAAGTTTAATTTGTAAAAAAAAATTATGGTCGGGTTCAAAATGATTGACATCCATGTTTTCAGTACCTCACCATGCGAGGATAACGGAGCTGAGCCTGTTTCGAGAACCCTTACAGATCCTTGATGTCCTTCGTCAGCACTTATGGACTGCCTTCTTCTGAAAAATATAACCTGTTAAACAAAACCTATTTCTCTGAGAAATTGTATTATTATTATATAATTTCCCTTTTTTTTTGTATACAATATAACTCAATATTTGATTTAATTTTTTTTTTTTTTTTTAATACAGTCATTAATGCTCATCTTTATCAAGAGTGTCAATCATTCCAGACCCGGCTGTATGTTGTTTCTCTATTAGCATGTCAACACTACATCCATATGCGTATGTACCAACACAAGCATAATGCGGCTCATTTCAGTTAAACAGCATGTTGGTGTATGCAAAATGGTCCATTTGGGACACAAGCTGTTCAGGTCTATTACACAACGAAACATGTTACTACCAGCCTACGATTGTATCTGCATGTGTCAACTCTGAGAGATTCACTTCATTGCCATCTGACCATCACACTTGTAACGTCATTACGTTTGATTGACAGGTCATAATGTTGATTAATATGTCAACGGTAAATTGCTTCGGGATGAAGGATTGAAGGATCTCCTTGAGAGGGTTAGTGTGTGGGAGAGAGAGGGGAGAGAGAGAGAGGGGAGGGAGAGAGAGACGGGTGAGAGAGGGGGGGGGGGAGAAATAGAAAGAGACAGAACTTCAGCTCACTTCCCTCCCTTTTCGTTACTTGGGGACAGTACAACGAGTTCCTCTCCTCTCCCCCCCCCCTGGTCCCTGTAGTCTATGAGGTTGAAAAGTGCAGTGCAAAGCACAATCCTATCTCCTTTCATTAGCCGATTACAGTCTTGCTTCACCGGTGTCAAGGTGGTTCTGGGAACTATCAAGGTGGTTCTGATGCTATCTCCAAAACAATCTGTACCCCCACGTCTATTTGTGTATTTGAGGTTTTATTATGCAATCCGTTTGTGTCCCAGATGTCTCAGAGGAAAGCCTGTGTGTGTGGTGGGGGGTGGGGGGGATTGTGCATGTGAGAGAGCGAGAGCGAGCAGCAGACATATTTTAGCCTTTCGTGTGGACGCGCTGCAGGTCTCAAGGCGAGTGGCGCTGAAAGGTCCAGATTTTATCTACCCTGGGAAATGTAGCGCTTTAAATTGAGTGAGTCTCAAGGTGTTTTATGAGGCGACAAGGTCAGGGTGCTGATGATGATTGACACCTGAGGGTGTGTTTGTGTGTTAGAAGTAGGGTCTGTAGTGTTTACTGATCAGGTCACATGGCCAAGGAAAAACTCCTGGACTAACTATTAAGGCAAGATGAACAACAAGACAAATGACCACACTCTCAGCTGTTTACCTGAAAGGGCACATTGCTTTCAGGTAGTATACAATTGACATACAACTGTCTGATACGACTACATGCAGAGGTTTTGTAGGGAAATGCAGTTGGTGATTAAGATGGGGATCAGTGCAACAAGGAAACATCACTGGAGTATCTGCTTGGAGTGGCTACATAGTCCTGTCAGAGATGCCAGCAGTACAATTAGTTCTGTGTAGTGTTACAACATTCCAGTTACTTTCCCAAAATGCACAGGTTATCCAGAAATCCCAGTTGGAATATTCCTGGAATCAGAAGTGAATGGAAGCAGGAATTCTGGAATTGTCCATCCAGGATTTCTGTAAAAGCTGCAATCTTTTGCAAAGTTACCTGATTTTTTTTCAACCCTAGTTCTGTATGATCCTGGCTGAACTCGAAACGGATTGTGTTATACTGTATGAAGTGTCATCCTAAGTAAGGTGAGGTGGGTTGAGATGAAGAGGGTTGGAGCTGTGTGTCTGTCTGTCGGTCTGGCTTGAATTAGGCCCAGTAGCCAGGGGTTGTTAAATCCACTCTGGAGGAGAGTCAGGCAGCTGTAAAGATTTTAAAGAAGGAAACTCCACATACACAAACTGTATACACACTTGAGCATACACAGTCATAAATCCCCCCACACACACAAACACACATACATATACACACACACACAGATACACAATTGGACCCGTCAACACCAGCTTTTAGTCACAGTATGAGTGTACACCGTGCATTCGGAAAGTGTTCAGACTGTTCTGTTCTGTGGAGCGAGTAGTACACAGTGTTGTACGAGATCTTCAGTTTCTTGGCAATTTCTCGCATGGAATAGCTTTAATTTCTCAGAACAAGAATAGACTGATGAGTTTCAGAAGAAAGTCCTTTGTTTCTGGCCATTTTGAACCTGTAATCAAACCCACAAATGCTGATGCTCCAGATACTCAACTAGTCTAAAGAAGGACAGTTTTATTGCTTCTTTAATGAACAGTTTTCAGCTGTGCTAATATAATTGCAAAAGGGTTTTCTAATGATAAATTAGCCTTTGAAAATGCTAAACTTGGACTAACTAACACAACCTGCTATTGGAACACAGGAGTGATGGTTGTTGATAATGGGCGAATGTATATAATGGGCAATATTCCATAAAAAATCAGCCGTTTCCAGTATTTCTGATCAATCTTATATTATTTTAATGGACAAAAAAATTTGCTTTTCTTTCAAAAACAAGGACATTTCTAAGTGACCTAAAACGTTTGAATTGTAGTGTATGTAATTAAAGGGGAAGAAACCCATATACCAGGTTCCTATAAACCCAACATGTTGAAGATGGAACTGACTGAGTTCAGTTACTACACTCTTAGAAAAAAGGGTTCCAAAAGGGTTCTTCTATTGTCCCCATAGCAGAACCCTTTTAGATCCAGGTAGAACCTGTTTTGGTTCCAGGTAGAACCCTCTGTGGAAAGGATTCTACCTGTAACCTAAAAGGTTTCTTTAAATGGTACTCCTATGGGGACAGCCAAAGAACCCTTTTTAGGATGTTGACCCCTTTAAAATGTTGGTCCATCTGAAATATTAGGAGTTAGGGTTAAATGTTGATCCTTCTGAATGTTAACAGTGGCTAAGCTGAAAATGTTGACTCAGTAGTGCAGTTTGTGATAAAAGCACCACATTTGGCACAGAGGTAGATGTTTGTACCCTGAAAAAATATAAATATGGAGCCACCCCAGATTTTGCCCCTGGGGGGCGTGGCAGCCACTATAACTCGTAAATAACTCAAAAATGGAAATACATATTTAGCTTCCAGTCAATGTCTCTATACCAAGTTGATAGTCTCATCTTTCAGATACAATTGGAACTGAATTGATAGCCCATAGCCTTTCCACTGTTAGATCTAAAAGTATGAAGGCACCAGTGCCCATTTCACCTATATCACCCATACCGGTGGCCATTTTAGGTCATACCGGTATGTCAGATCAGCTCAATCGCCAACTTCGTTGAATGAATATGTGGCAAACATACCAAAAAGTATTTTGGGCCATTTAAACAATTTTCTTGTGTTATAAAAGGTTAATTAAATACAAAGTGTTACTGCTTGAAAGACAGTGTCTCTTTGAAATCATGACTAAATTGCGGTCCAAAAATGACCCCTTATTTACAGCAGGAATGCATGAAGTCTTATTGTGTCCTTAATCGGCTGTAAACTGAACAACTCCAGCTTATTGTCCTTTTTTATCAACAACAGACCGCATGACCTTAGAATTAGAAGGTTTCTGAAATAATTGGCTTTAAAAGTTCAAACCCTCATTGGTTCGAATGGTGTCAGCAAATTTGATCTTGTATTTTTTTAAACTTAACAACATGATTGGGGTTTAGAGTATAATATAGGCTAGGTAGAGAACATTGTACAGAACAGGGCTATGTCAATAACTACATTTAGACAAAAAAGCAAATAGAGCCTTATAATTCCAAGCACTCAATAGAAAGTATTTGTGTGGGGACATGCGGTTGTATTTATCTGTGTGTGTGTGTGTGCGTGCGTGCGTGGGTGGGTGTGTGTGTGTGTGCGTGTGTGTGTGTGCGTGTGTGTGCGTGTGTGTGTGTGTCTGGGCCTCTGAGTGTGTGGGTGTGCGCGTGTGTGTGTGTGTGTGTGTGTGTGTGTGTGTGTGTGTGCGTGTGCGTGCGTGTGTGTGTGTCTGGGCCTCTGAGTGTGTGGGTGTGCGTGTGTGTGTGTGTGTGTGTGTCTGGGCCTCTGAGTGTGTGGGTGTGCGTGTGTGTATGTGTGTGTGTGTGTGTGCATGTGTGTGTGTGTGTGTGTCTGGGCCTCTGAGTGTGTGGGTGTGCGTGTGTGTGTGTATGTGTGTGTGTGCATGTGTTTGTGTGTGTGTGTCTGGGCCTCTGAGTGTGTGGGTGTGCGTGTATGTGTGTGTGCATGTGTGTGTGTGTGTGTGTGTGTGTCTGGGCCTCTGAGTGTGAGGGTGTGCGTGCGCTGGTGCGTCTGCCTGTTTCTGTCCGGATGTTGTCTCAGTCCAGCGGCTCTTCTGAATAACAGTGTTCGCTGATGCGAAAGGTGCCAACATTTCTCCGTAGTTGGTATTCAGACCACACAATGCTGTGTTGGGATCAAAACAGGCCATGAATCCATCCTCCCCATGTGGAGTTGGGGATAATCCCCTGTGTACTGGCTCTGGTGGAAAGTGTCCCCTCCCCCGGTCTAAATGTGGTTTGCATTAGGATGATTATACAGTAGTTGGATGTCAGCTCTGTTGACTGGGTTCTCATCATCAGTTACCTGAGCTGCTGACAAATCCCAGTCAGTTAAGTCAGTGACATTTAAGACCTGCTTGGCTCTGTCGTGTTACAATGACTTGTTGAGCAAACGCTAAATTGACGGACATACTGTGTTTGTGTGTCATCTTGTTTGTCTGTGTGAGTGTGCGGCATGTATCGTACTGGGTGGGGTTGTGTGTGTATGTGTGTGTGTGTTCGTGCGTACTTGTGTGTATTTGCATTCTTGTGTATGTGTGTATATGTCAGCTGCATCCATGTGTGTCTTGTCCTAATTGTCACAGTTGTTCTAATGTGTCCCCTCACTCCAGTCGGACTCAACAGTGACCATCACCTGTGCAGATGGAAAGTGGAATAAGCAGGTGTCGTGTGAGCCCGTAGACTGTGGTCTACCAGACAAGTACCATGTCCACCCAGCCAACTTTAACTTCCCTGAGGGAACTACCTA
The DNA here is from genome assembly GCF_034236695.1 of Oncorhynchus nerka. Taxonomy (NCBI): domain Eukaryota; kingdom Metazoa; phylum Chordata; class Actinopteri; order Salmoniformes; family Salmonidae; genus Oncorhynchus; species Oncorhynchus nerka. The sequence continues at coordinate 34,996,969 of NC_088399.1, forward strand.
TGGCAGGAGGAGCACCTTCCAATGCAGGGAGCCTGCTCAGCTCGTAGGTGAGTGGTTTGGGTTTTGGCTGTGTGAAATCAATTCAGAACAGCTAATGTGTTCCACAGTACTGTTCTTGGCTGGCAGATTCTTTTATATTATTTGCTTTGTTCAACTATTTGTCTCTCCAATCTCCCTTTCTCTCCTTCCATCTCTACCCTGTTTACATCTCCTCCTACCTCACTACCTCTCACTCCCATTTCCCCTTCTCCCACCCCCCTCTTCCCCCAGGTTCTAACAACACTCTGACGTGTCTGGAGGATGGTCTGTGGTCATTCCCTGAGGCACTGTGTGAGCTACGCTGTCCGGCCCCACCCCACGTGCCCAACGCCATGCTGCAAACCAAGCGCTGCAACGACACGGGCCTCAAAGTGGGCTCCCTTTGCAAGTACAAGTGCAAGCCGGGCTACCACGTCACCAACAAGCCCAAGAGGTGACCAACCACTCACATGCTGTTGTGAATATAAAGTGACTCACAGTCGGGGTCAATTCCATTTTAATTCAAAATCCCAGACTCAGTTCAATTGACTGGCTTTGAAATGGACTTGATTCAATTGATCCTGTTCAACTCTTTATTTAACTTATCCCATCCTTTTAACATGGAGCATGTCTCTAGTCTTTGTCCTGTCAATTAAGTTCCACTCATCTCAACCCAAGAAACTTTGTCTTGGTCTTTGGCTTTGTCTAAACTTCTATCCCCTCCTTATCTCAGGCGAGCCTTTAAGCGTCAGTGCACAGAAGACGGCAGCTGGCTGGAGGGGGCGTGCGAGCCGGTGACCTGTGACCCTCCGCCTGCCATCTTCCACGGCATGTATCAGTGCACGGATGGCTTCCGCTTCGACAGCACCTGCTGGATCAACTGCCCTGGAGCCAACCACACGGTGAGACCGCTGCACACCGCTCCATGCAAGCAGGTCTGTCTCTCTCTACTCCTCCTCCCCTCAACTGTCTGTCTGTCTGTCTGTCTGTCTGCCTGTCTGTCTGTCTGTCTGTCTGTCTGTCTGTCTGTCTGTCTGTCTGTCTGTCTGTCTGTCTGTGTCTCTGTCTGTCTGTCTGTCTGTCTGTGTCTCTGTCTGTCTGTCTGTCTGTCTGTGTGTCTGTCTCTGTCTGTCTGTCTGTCAGCTTTGCCTTGTCTTTTGGTGTCTTCTTAAAACATTGTACTGGCCTCAGTGTCTAGCTGTTTGTCTGTATCTGCTGTATTTGTGAAGTGTAAGAGGATAATGTGTTAGGGAACAGGAGATGTGAAAATCAACATAATGCAACATACAGTACTGTATGACACACATATATTCACACAGACTGCCTTTCACTGTATTGTCCTTCACCTGAGGATCTCTCTGTGTGGTAGCCTTTAATGCAGAACTGTGTGTCGATTAGTATGTCCTGGTGTGTGTGGCTGGATTATAATGAGAGGATCAGAGGGTGTTAGGTCCAGAGTTTGCATGTATAATTCATGAATCTCCCGTGGGCAGATTCTGCGTGTAAACCGAGAGGATCTGCCACCATTGGGAGGGGTGGAGACGTTTTTTTGCCAGAACTCTCAATTTCTAACACGTATGAACGCAGAAGTTAATCAGGCAGCTGACCAAATTACACTTGATCTTACTTCTGGTTTAAAAGAGATGACTGTTTCATAGATAGAATTGATTATCTCTCCCTCACCTTCTCTTTCTCTCATCCCCCTTTCCTCTCTCCTACTGCCTCCCCTTTCTTTCTCTTTCTCTATCTCTCGCTCTCCCCACCAGTCCCATTCAATTAGCACAGCCAGTTATTAGATTAGATTGATTTTCTAAATAGTTGTGCCACAGACAGATTAATTAAGCCATTTCATCCTCCTTGACTACATCTCCTCAGATGATTGTCAGATAAGAGTACCACGTTTCGTTGTGGCATGGAAGGTGGTTCGTAATGTCCTTTGTCTGTCTGTCTGTGTGTGTGTGTGTGTGTGCGCGTGCGCGTGTGTGTGCGTGCGTGCGCGTGTGTGTGTGTGCGTGCGTGTGTGTGTGTGTGTTTGGCAGGGGCCTAGCACCAATGTGATCCGCTGTAGGAAGGACGGCAATTGGACTGGCTCCTTCAAGCTCTGTCCTCAGAGCATGGGACAGTGCTCTCTACCTCAAAACCTCAACCCCAGCATACGAGTCAGCTGCAAGAAGGGACATGGAATAGGTCTGTATGTGTGTGTGGCATAGTAGGAACCATATCATACACTATGTTTGTCAGATTATAGAGAATCACTAGGGGCCTTGAGGTAACAAATAGATGACCAAGTGGATATGAAGTAAACACTTTAAGCGTCTTTAAATAAGATCAAAGGCCATTTAATTTTTTTAAATTTGATATGTGTACAGTTTGTGCAGACACTGATGATGTCATTGGGGTTGTTCACACAGGTGAGGAGTGTGAGCTGATGTGCAAGGACAGTAACAACGACGTGGTGATCCTGCCTAGCAATATGACCGCAGACAGCGTACTCAAAGAGCACTGGAGAAACCCACCCAAAGTCAAGGTGTGTCTGTCACAAGTCCTACAGACGTACTTCACAAAGCACTGCTGCTCATGATCTGTCCTGTTAGGAATTTGACACTGTGTGTCTGTGTCTTGGTAATATTATGAACTACAGAAGGACCAAACCCTTCACACCTACTGTCTGTCTGGCCAATGCATCTTGGTTGGCTAGACACTGGAAAACAGATGATACTGGTAGGAACAGACAGCTAGAGGGAGGGATAGAAAGAGACAGTGAAAGACAGAACGGGAGATCAATATGAGAGGAACCCCTTGCGAGAGTACACCCAAAGAAAACAAGTTGCAGTGCACTCTGGGACATGAAGTGTTGTGCTCCCACACTCGGCGTAGTCCAGCACCACCCACTAGAGTAGACCCCGTTTACATTCAATTACCTCTCTATTACCAGCACACTCGGCGTAGTCCAGCACCACCCACTAGAGTATACCCCGTTTACATTCAATTACCTCTCTATTACCAGCACACTCGGCGTAGTCCAGCACCACCCACTAGAGTAGACCCCGTTTACATTCAATTACCTCTCTATTACCAGCACACTCGGCGTAGTCCAGCACCACCCACTAGAGTATACCCCGTTTACATTCAATTACCTCTCTATTACCAGCACACTCGGCGTAGTCCAGCACCACCCACTAGAGTAGACCCCGTTTACATTCAATTACCTCTCTATTACCAGCACACTCGGCGTAGTCCAGCACCACCCACTAGAGTATACCCCGTTTACATTCAATTACCTCTCTATTACCAGCACACTCGGCGTAGTCCAGCACCACCCACTAGAGTATACCCGTTTACATTCAATTACCTCTCTATTACCAGCACACTCGGCGTAGTCCAGCACCACCCACTAGAGTAGACCCCGTTTACATTCAATTACCTCTCTATTACCAGCACACTCGGCGTAGTCCAGCACCACCCACTAGAGTATACCCCGTTTACATTCAATTACCTCTCTATTACCAGCACACTCGGCGTAGTCCAGCACCACCCACTAGAGTAGACCCCGTTTACATTCAATTACCTCTCTATTACCAGCACACTCGGCGTAGTCCAGCACCACCCACTAGAGTATACCCGTTTACATTCAATTACCTCTCTATTACCAGCACACTCGGCGTAGTCCAGCACCACCCACTAGAGTAGACCCCGTTTACATTCAATTACCTCTCTATTACCAGCACACTCGGCGTAGTCCAGCACCACCCACTAGAGTATACCCCGTTTACATTCAATTACCTCTCTATTACCAGCACACTCGGCGTAGTCCAGCACCACCCACTAGAGTATACCCCGTTTACATTCAATTACCTCTCTATTACCAGCACACTCGGCGTAGTCCAGCACCACCCACTAGAGTATACCCCGTTTACATTCAATTACCTCTCTATTACCAGCACACTCGGCGTAGTCCAGCACCACCCACTAGAGTATACCCCGTTTACATTCAATTACCTCTCTATTACCAGCACACTCGGTGTAGTCCAGCACCACCCACTAGAGTATACCCCGTTTACATTCAATTACCTCTCTATTACCAGCACACTCGGCGTAGTCCAGCACCACCCACTAGAGTATACCCGTTTACATTCAATTACCTCTCTATTACCAGCACACTCGGCTTAGTCCAGCACCACCCACTAGAGTATACCCCGTTTACATTCAATTACCTCTCTATTACCAGCACACTCGGCGTAGTCCAGCACCACCCACTAGAGTATACCCCGTTTACATTCAATTACCTCTCTATTACCAGCACACTCGGCGTAGTCCAGCACCACCCACTAGAGTATACCCCGTTTACATTCAATTACCTCTCTATTACCAGCACACTCGGCGTAGTCCAGCACCACCCACTAGAGTATACCCCGTTTACATTCAATTACCTCTCTATTACCAGCACACTCGGCGTAGTCCAGCACCACCCACTAGAGTATACCCCGTTTACATTCAATTACCTCTCTATTACCAGCACACTCGGCGTAGTCCAGCACCACCCACTAGAGTAGACCCCGTTTACATTCAATTACCTCTCTATTACCAGCACACTCGGCGTAGTCCAGCACCACCCACTAGAGTATACCCCGTTTACATTCAATTACCTCTCTATTACCAGCACACTCGGCGTAGTCCAGCACCACCCACTAGAGTAGACCCCGTTTACATTCAATTACCTCTCTATTACCAGCACACTCGGCGTAGTCCAGCACCACCCACTAGAGTATACCCCGTTTACATTCAATTACCTCTCTATTACCAGCACACTCGGCGTAGTCCAGCACCACCCACTAGAGTAGACCCCGTTTACATTCAATTACCTCTCTATTACCAGCACACTCGGCGTAGTCCAGCACCACCCACTAGAGTATACCCCGTTTACATTCAATTACCTCTCTATTACCAGCACACTCGGCGTAGTCCAGCACCACCCACTAGAGTAGACCACGTTTACATTCAATTACCTCTCTATTACCAGCACACTCGGCGTAGTCCAGCACCACCCACTAGAGTATACCCCGTTTACATTCAATTACCTCTCTATTACCAGCACACTCGGCGTAGTCCAGCACCACCCACTAGAGTATACCCCGTTTACATTCAATTACCTCTCTATTACCAGCACACTCGGCGTAGTCCAGCACCACCCACTAGAGTATACCCCGTTTACATTCAATTACCTCTCTATTACCAGCACACTCGGCGTAGTCCAGCACCACCCACTAGAGTATACCCTGTTTACATTCAATTACCTCTCTATTACCAGCACACTCGGTGTAGTCCAGCACCACCCACTAGAGTATACCCCGTTTACATTCAATTACCTCTCTATTACCAGCACACTCGGCGTAGTCCAGCACCACCCACTAGAGTATACCCCGTTTACATTCAATTACCTCTCTATTACCAGCACACTCGGCTTAGTCCAGCACCACCCACTAGAGTATACCCCGTTTACATTCAATTACCTCTCTATTACCAGCACACTCGGCGTAGTCCAGCACCACCCACTAGAGTATACCCCGTTTACATTCAATTACCTCTCTATTACCAGCACACTCGGCGTAGTCCAGCACCACCCACTAGAGTATACCCCGTTTACATTCAATTACCTCTCTATTACCAGCACACTCGGCGTAGTCCAGCACCACCCACTAGAGTATACCCCGTTTACATTCAATTACCTCTCTATTACCAGCACACTCGGCGTAGTCCAGCACCACCCACTAGAGTATACCCCGTTTACATTCAATTACCTCTCTATTACCAGCACACTCGGCGTAGTCCAGCACCACCCACTAGAGTATACCCCGTGTACATTCAATTACCTCTCTATTACCAGCACCCTCGGCGTAGTCCAGCACCACCCACTAGAGTATACCCCGTTTACATTCAATTACCTCTCTATTACCAGCACACTCGGCTTAGTCCAGCACCACCCACTAGAGTATACCCCGTTTACATTCAATTACCTCTCTATTACCAGCACACTCGGCGTAGTCCAGCACCACCCACTAGAGTATACCCCGTTTACATTCAATTACCTCTCTATTACCAGCACACTCGGCGTAGTCCAGCACCACCCACTAGAGTATACCCCGTTTACATTCAATTACCTCTCTATTACCAGCACACTCGGCGTAGTCCAGCACCACCCACTAGAGTATACCCCGTTTACATTCAATTACCTCTCTATTACCAGCACACTCGGCGTAGTCCAGCACCACCCACTAGAGTATACCCCTTTTACATTCAATTACCTCTCTATTACCAGCACACTCGGCGTAGTCCAGCACCACCCACTAGAGTATACCACGTTTACATTCAATTACCTCTCTATTACCAGCACACTCGGCGTAGTCCAGCACCACCCACTAGAGTAGACCCCGTTTACATTCAATTACCTCTCTATTACCAGCACACTCGGCGTAGTCCAGCACCACCCACTAGAGTATACCCCGTGTACATTCAATTACCTCTCTATTACCAGCACCCTCGGCGTAGTCCAGCACCACCCACTAGAGTATACCCCGTTTACATTCAATTACCTCTCTATTACCAGCACACTCGGCGTAGTCCAGCACCACCCACTAGAGTATACCCCGTGTACATTCAATTACCTCTCTATTACCAGCACCCTCGGCGTAGTCCAGCACCACCCACTAGAGTATACCCCGTTTACATTCAATTACCTCTCTATTACCAGCACACTCGGCGTAGTCCAGCACCACCCACTAGAGTATACCCCGTTTACATTCAATTACCTCTCTATTACCAGCACACTCTGCGTAGTCCAGCACCACCCACTAGAGTATACCCCGTTTACATTCAATTACCTCTCTATTACCAGCACACTCGGCGTAGTCCAGCACCACCCACTAGAGTATACCCCGTTTACATTCAATTACCTCTCTATTACCAGCACACTCGGCGTAGTCCAGCACCACCCACTAGAGTATACCCCGTGTACATTCAATTACCTCTCTATTACCAGCACCCTCGGCGTAGTCCAGCACCACCCACTAGAGTATACCCGTTTACATTCAATTACCTCTCTATTACCAGCACACTCGGCGTAGTCCAGCACCACCCACTAGAGTATACCCCGTTTACATTCAATTACCTCTCTATTACCAGCACACTCGGCGTAGTCCAGCACCACCCACTAGAGTATACCCCGTGTACATTCAATTACCTCTCTATTACCAGCACCCTCGGCGTAGTCCAGCACCACCCACTAGAGTATACCCGTTTACATTCAATTACCTCTCTATTACCAGCACACTCGGCGTAGTCCAGCACCACCCACTAGAGTATACCCCGTTTACATTCAATTACCTCTCTATTACCAGCACACTCGGCGTAGTCCAGCACCACCCACTAGAGTATACCCCGTTTACATTCAATTACCTCTCTATTACCAGCACACTCGGCGTAGTCCAGCACCACCCACTAGAGTATACCCCGTTTACATTCAATTACCTCTCTATTACCAGCACACTCGGCGTAGTCCAGCACCACCCACTAGAGTATACCCCGTTTACATTCAATTACCTCTCTATTACCAGCACAGGAAGGCATGTCCCAATCAACACAATCACCACCGCGGCTTGGAAGAACACAGGCAGATCCCAACCAGTCATCTCAGAACTCATGTGAACCACAGCCAGCACTGGGGCCAAGTCGTAAAAGTTCAAAAGCACCGTGTCGTCAGTAATCACTATCATTTTAGAAATGACACCATTAGAAACGCTAATAGTTTGATTTAGATATATTTGACAGGGATATTGTATTGATTCTTCCCTGATTGCTTAAATTGGTGGTTGTGATGAGGAAATTAGGGCGGCAGGCAGTTTACAGAAGCGTACTGTGAACGTTGTGTAAACGTTATCCCCCTGGGGGGCACAATTCACATCGAGAGTAATGAAATACACAACGATAAGAACCATCATATCGCTGTATCTAAATGTGTTTGTCGGATAATTCCACCGCTTCCTCAGTAAATTGAACTCGATTTAAGTCAATGGGACCTAATTATTAAATTACAGTTAAAAGCTGTTTTTAAGGTTTTTAGCTGCAGTTGGATGGACCTTAGATAGGGCTAGGGGCTAGGGGCTAGGTGCTAGGGGCTAGAGGCTAGGGGCTAGAGGCTAGGGGCTAGAGGCTAGGGGCTAGGGGCTAGAGGCTAGGGGCTAGAGGCTAGGGGCTAGGGGCTGGGGGCTAGGGGCTAGAAGCTAGGGGGTAGGGGCTAGGGGCTAGAGGCTAGGGGCTAGGGGCTAGGCTAGCCAATGAGGGCCTTGGGAGTTAGGACTGAGAACACTATATTTTTTTCTGGGGGTGTTTTGTTTTCATTGCGAGTCGCGCCGAGTCAGCCATTTGTGGTGGTACGGGGGAAATAAAATGATCTGTTTGTAATTGATTTGTGTAATTGATATGATTTATTCACTGGGATAATATTAGTCTGGAAACGAGGCAAGAGGGGGAAAGGGAGACAGGATTAATGGGGCATTGAGATGTTCCACAGGGGTTGGATGAGGAGAAATCAATAGGCTGTTCTAGTGTGCTCAGCAGCTTGTGCCTCTGTGCCGGCCCATGTCAATCGATGCATGTGAATTCCTATGCAACCTGTTCCACCTCTTTGGCTACCAGACAAGCATAGGACCCCCCCCTAGACAAAAAGGAGGTAATCTTTGTCAGTCTGGTTGCGTGCAGCGGATGACTACTCGGTAAGGTTTGCCTTAAGAGCTGACGGCTCACGCCACGGGACGTCCAGTTTCTAAATGAAAGTGTCAACTCAACCTGTTCCATCTGGGAAACGCTACTGTGCAAGTGGAACACACTTCTGAAGCGCTATCTAGAAATCCACCCTGGTATCTGCAAATTATTGAATCCTGGCCTATAAGTGTTCTCAGATGAGTGATACTTACCAAATGTGATCCATACCACCTACAATATCACGAGAACTCAATAGTAGACTGATTATGATAAGTACAGTATATTTGCATAGAGAACCATCAAATATGTTGGTGATTAAATCACTACTAACCCCTGATTAGATTCTATGTTATTATTCTCATAACATTTTACCTAAAAAGCTCCATCATTCTACTCTAGATTCACAACAAAAAAATGCAGCCATTTCTTTAGTGTTCCACATGTTCAAGAAGAACCCAGGCAAAAAATACACTTTGCATTTCCATATGTGCTGAGCCAGGGGGTTTGGCCTCTTCATCAATAATAGTGATGTATCACCCTTCTGACGCATTCGTTGTGGGGTTTGACCCACTTAGGCTACCATTCTCCTCCTCTCGCTCACTCTCTGTAGCACGCTTCACTGCCTCAGCAGAAATGACACTGCTACCTTTAGAATTGGTCATTTTTTTGTGAATAATATTTATTAGGGACATGACCTCACTGTGCAAATAAGGATCTATTTTGGTTGGATATCAGTGCCTCTGGGGCAGGTGCTGGGGGCGAGGATCCCGTGCTCGGAGGTGTTAGGCAAAGCCACAATCGTGAATTCTGTTGATTTACGGCCGAGCAAGTTTGCGGAGGACTTCATCTTAGTGAACATTTTATTTGATTTAACTAGGCAAAAACAGCAGTGAAAAGTTTTTAAACTAAGACTCTCTAGCCCCCACTCCTCCACTTTGCAGCTGTACATTTACCAAAGTTGAACCACTCATTGTGGTCATCCTAACTGTGGGAGGCCATTTGACCCACCCCACTCAACCCCTCAGTGAGCTCACTCACTTCACTAAGGCATGCTGGGAAAGGAGTGTGCTGCTACCCAGTACCCAGCTGTCCTCAGATGCTCTGTTGTTCTTTCTCTCTCTCTGCCCTCTCTCCCTTCTTATTTTTTCTGCCATTGATTTGCTGACGGCACTGAAATGAAAAATACCCTAGTTTGCAGCAGCGAAAAGGCGCTTCAACTCATGTGTTATTGGGACGCAGCAGGGCGGGGAAATAGCGCTGCGGCGGAGGTCAGTCAGTCCTTTGCTGTGGATGGCACTTTTGATCCAGTCCGCACCGGGTTGCTTTTGCCTCACTGCATGTACAGGATCTCCTTCGTCTGGGGGCATCATGTTCCCCTGAAAACCCTCTCAGGTCTCACTCGTTTCACACAGACACAGTCTTGTATATGCTCTCCCAGCCTGCCGCGCACACACACACACACACACACACACACACACACACACACACACACACACACACACACACACACACACACACACACACACACACACAAAACACTCACTACATTCAAATAACCTCAGAAGCCCCCTTTTTCCCTCCATTAATCCCAATGAGAGCAGACAATGAAAATAACAGTGCAGATTCCACACATACTGTGGAAATATTCGAGAACACGTTTCATACATACAGTGATGCAATCTCCCGGGGCCGGTGCCCTGGTATGAAAGAGCACCTTTATATAAGGATCAAGTTATATAATGTCAAGTAGATTTATTCAGCAATCTGTGGTAATCAATCAAAAAGCAGGCTTCTCCACCACTGGAGACACTCATGCATCCATTCATATGGAAAACACCATGGACTTTCCTCCTCCTGAATGTGGAGTGAGTTAAGGTGAACAACTGTTAATCAGGAACATGGTCGTTCCACTAGCGGGTTGGCACCCTAACCTCCTTTTCACAAACCAAGGAGAGAAGATTTACCCGTCCACATTACGTGTCCGGGATCAAAGGGAATGCAGTAAGCGTTATCCAAACAGGCACACATAGCGTGGCAAGAGAGGGAGAAAAAAATAATGATTTACAACAAAAGCTGTTTGATTTAGGTAAGCTAGGAACCTTGGAATGAGGTGGAGGCATGACGTGGTTAAAGCAGGATAGGTCTAGTCAGCTTCAGTCGCTTTGGTAAAAACATCTCATTGTAAGGTATTTCAAGGTATTTGACCTGTAGAAACACTTGTCGGAACTCACCTTTGTGAATCAGCTAGGAGTGTAATGTGCTTGTGGTTGGGATCAGACGTCACTGCGAGTCGGATCTGTTGAAACAAGGCTCAGAGGTGGCAGACTTCAAAGAGCCAACCGACCATCATTAGACGTGGACTATATCCTCCTCTCTAGCTTCATGACAAGTTTATATTTGTTCATTAACGCCCCCTGCGAACCATTGACAATATCAATATAGCCTTATATTGTATGGAGAGATATGTATCAGTTAGTTGTAGGACCAAGGTTATGACCTGAGTCTGGCATTGGAAGAAAGAGAGAGAATGTTCTGTGCCAGCGTTCCTGTCAACGTTGGCTGGTGGAGACTGTGTGTGCAGCCTAGTCTTGCCATATGACTCCTTGTTTATGTTTGTGTGGGTTTTGGGGAAAGACGACACAATGATGCATTCACAGCAGCCGGCAACAACATGCCGTTCCACATATACTTTCACTCCACAATCTAATATTGAAAGCAGGATAATTGCTTACCAGTACTACTAACACTAATATGGCTACAATGTCCATCCTTACAACTATATCTCCAACCTGTCATTTATATTTGAATCAGTATATCTTATTCCATCGCTCACAGATTGACATTTCATCCATATACAGTAGAGATATTTTGAGTGTCTGAACCACTTTTGACTGTTTTCCTTTTGTCTCCTTACAGAATGTAGTGTGTACAATGGGACTGAAGTGGTATCCACACCCAGAGGTGCTCCACTGCATCAAAGGATGTGAGGTAAGAACTTCATTGAGCTTTCTGAGGATAGAGTTTATCTATGAGATAAAGGTTTCACTTGAGATAGAAGATATGGGGGGGGCTCATCTGTGTGATAGGATGTGAGGTAAGGGCTTGAACTGCATGAGAGGAAGTGAGGTAAGAGGACATGGCATACATCATGGAGGCCAGTGGTGATGAGGAGAGGTGTGTGGGGAGTATAAACACTGTAACAGAATATATACACACGATTAAGTGCTCAGATAACAAGGGCTTCTTTATGTAGTTTGTAACCTATCCTGATATTTTCTAACATGTCATCAGATCAGACATCACCTTCAGTTTCCAGATATGTTGCTTTTTTCAAGTTGTTCTACTCCCCATGGAGTTTGTGCAGACACTAGCTCGGCAGGAGCTGTCAAAATTCAACACGCAGTCGGTTGTTTCAAATGGAGCTGGACAGATAAGAGAGATCGGGCCTGGTCATGTTTGAAAGAGTTGGCAGCCATTACTGGCTCTTACCTGGAACTGACTAGCACTCACACAGATACAGACACAGATATACCCACACACACACAGACACACACACTTCTGAACAGACTGCCCTAAATACAATGCCAGCCAGGTAGCTAGCTAGCTGGACAGCTAGCTATCAGAGAGACATGCCTTTTTTACATTAGGCGAGATGGTTGTAATATAACATTGTTTCAGAGCATGTGTAGCTAATTGTTCTCTCCGGGGAGATGTGCTGCTCCTGTGACGTCAGTTACCGTGGATACCGGCACAAGCGGAGACGGTTGTCAGTGGAAGGCAATTAGAAGCGAGTTTGATTCATGTCGTCTCAGAAATGAAACACTTTACCCACATGGGGACCTGGATCTGTTTCAGAGAATCCCTCTGCTAGAGAAGAGAAGCAGGAAAGAACTGATACTGGGCTATAGCTTTAATACTTTGTCTACACACCCTATGTAGATGATATTGTAGTATGCCAATATTTTCAGATCAGATATGTTAACAAAACATGTTCTTTCCTCGGGCAAAATATATATTTAGATTTGACTGTGATAAGCTATGTATTTAAATGTTATCGTGGTAAAGAAAGTATTCCTCTTCTGCTCAGTGTTGGTAAAAGGATGATGTCATCATTCACACAGTTAAAGCCAATTGGATAACCAAGGAAGGGGGGGCTACCCTCATAAATCACATGATTGGAGTGTTTCTTAGCCTCATAGTTTATGGTGTCCTCACATTGATTTACATGTCTGGACCTCTCACGGCTTAAACAGTCACATTGTGTCACAAGTGTAAATTATGCACCAGATTAATCAGCAAATTCAGCACACAACCTCAAGAAATGGCACTGGGTGAGATGGGGACAAAACAAGTTTACAAGTTTAAAGCTGCAATATGTAACTTTTTGGGCGACCCAACTAAATTCACATAGAAATGTGAGTTATATTCTGTCATTCTCATTGACAGCAAGTCTAGGTAGTGGTAGATCTGTTCTATGTGTGATACTTCTATCCTTCCTGTTCTTAAGTTTCGTTTTTTTGCGGGGGTGACCTGACTTGTAACTATTCTTTTATTTTGGGTCAAAAGGGGTTCATTTTGTCAAACAGATTTTGAGGCCAAAAGTGTATTCTAGAGGGGGACAATAAATAGAAAACTAATTTGGTTAGGATGTAGGGGCAACTTTACTTCATCTTGTCTTCAGGAGATTTGATTGTTTATTTAGTCTGATCAGTGGAACAATTCTCATTCGTAACAATGGGCTAAAATATAAGGGTAATTACTGTGCTTGTCAGCAAGAACACTACAGTTATTCTCCATTATTTTTCTATTATTCCACTTCTTCCCAATTTTGCCAATTTAATCACATATTTAATATCTGGTATGCCTAACTTGTGTCTTTGAAAATGTGGAGAATTTAGATATACAAATAAGCAATGGATATTAAATTCTCCAGGAATCAAATATAATTGTTGATATTTTAGTATTGTGCCCATGCTAGGCAGAGATGGTAGGGGGCTCACAACTCATAAACACGTCATATTTTCTATGTAAGTAAGATCATGGCAAGGATCTTCAACTAGTGGCCATAAACCACCTGAATGTTGATATTCATTCGATTTTTCTTAAATGTTGGGTGATTTAGAGAAATTAACTGTTATAACAAGAACATTTTCAAACACCCAGCACTTCAGAGGAGGCCATCCCTCCTGGAGAGCAAGCAGGATTTTCTTCCAGACCTATTTTAAAGAGATACTTTACCCAAATAACAAAAGTTTTGTTTCCTTACCTTGCAAGCAGTCTATATTTACCCACTGCCATGGTTTTAATGGTCATGCGCCTAAGCCATGTCAAAATACGTAGAATTGCAGAAAATTAGCTTTCAAACTAAAATGTTCTGTCTAACACCAAACCCAAACCGGTTGCGTGCATGCACCATCGTGCACCATCGTGCTCCATATTGCTCCATCGTGCACCATCGTGCTCCATATTGCTCCATCGTGCGCCATCGTGCACCATCGTGCGCCATCGTGCTCCATCGCGCATAAATGTATTTTTTCCCCTTACACCAAACGCGATCACGACACGCAGGTTAAAATATCAAAACAAACTCTGAACCAATGACATTAATTTGGGGACAGGTCGAAAAGCATTACACATTTATGGCAATTTAGCTAGTTAGCTTGCACTTGCTAGCTAATTTGTCCTATTTTGCTAGCTTGCTGTTGCTAGCTAATTTGTCCTGGGATATAAACATTAGGTTGTTATTTTACCTGAAATGCACAAGGTCCTCTACTCCGACAATTAATCCACACATAAAAACAGTCAACCGAATCGTTTCTAGTCATCTTTCCTCCTTCCAGGCTTTTTCATCGTTTAACTTATATGGTGATTGGCATCTAAACTTTCATAGAATTACCACGACAACCGGCAACAGTTTGTCTTTCAATCACCTACGTGTGTATAACCAATGAGGAGATGGCACGTGGGTACCTGCTTCTATAAACCAATAAGGAGATGGGAGAGGCAGGACTTGCAGCGCGATCTGCGTCAGAAATAGGAATGACTTACAATTTTTTCCCTTGGCAACGCAGACGCTCGCTGACGCGCGTGAGCAGTGTGGGTGTAATAATTGAATAACATAGATTCCTAAATTTATTTTGCCTCTTGCGCAAGCGGTGTAGTCAGGGTATAAGGGTTGTGCCAGGGGGCAATGAAATTCACATAGAAAATCTCACTCCATGCTTTCTTCAAAAGTTGGCAGCCGTGAATACAATATTAACAAAATCAAACTTAAACTAATATAGAGCACTTAAGTGGGATAATCAAACACAAATAAATCAGAGGGAATCAGTGGATTATTCCTCTCTATGTTGTCCATATGTGTAAGTACAGTACACTGTATAGGTTGTTGATGACGTCCTGTCTCTTATTGTCTCCTCTTGTTTGTTGCTGTCTCTGTCTGTCACAGCCCTTCATGGGAGACAATTACTGTGACTCGGTCAACAACAGAGCCTTCTGTAACTACGACGGAGGGGACTGCTGCCACTCCACCGTCAAGACCAAGAAGGTGAGTTACATCTGGACCTGGACTCACTAAACCTTATCAAGACAAAATGTCTTCTTTTTATCTGCCTTTTGAACTTGAGTTAAGATAAGAGTTAAGTTAGGATAAGAGTTATGTTAGGACAAGAGTTATGCTAGGATAAGAGTTAAGTTAAGAAAAGAGTTATGTTAGTATAAGATATGTTGCTTCTCCTAAACAAAGTTCATGGGAATAATCTTAAATGTATTCGTCTGTTGTCACTGTGGCTACTGAGAGTTATTTGAAATCAGTTGTGAACTTGTGTTTGCTGCCATGTATTTTTGAACTTGACCTTTTGAAGATAAGCTACATAAAGCCTTGTCTGTTGCACATTGACATTGCTCAGTTGCCCAGCTTTAGGGGTTGAGGGTTTTTACTCCACCAGTTGGTGCTCATGGTTGTCCTTTGCCACCTCTCTCTATGATCCAGATAAGGGCCTCTTCTGCTATGTGAACAATACACAGCTGTTCTGTACACTCTGTGTTTCTCTAGCTTGCTGTGTGTATTGTGGTATTTTCCCCAGGCTGTGTCTGGCTTTCTGGCTGGGTTAGAAGTCTATCATAGTTCCTCTGCCTGAGTCTGTACTATTATCTGTTTCTCTGGCTCCTTCTGTTCCTCTGTGTATCTGGCTGGGTTTTTACTGTAGCATGTGTGTCTGTCTGTCTGGCTGGATCTGGAGTCTCTTCATTTCCTGCTGGGAGGCGGGCGCATGTGTCCCCTCTCCCCAGGGTCCAATCAGAACGTGTGTGATTGCTTCCGTTCCACCTTCACTGTTCCTCCCTCGCTATTTTAACGTCAGCTTCCACTGTATTAGGGTTCATCAATGTTTTATCCTCACTGTTCTATGCTTCCCACCGTTCCACCCACCCCGTTCCTCTCAGGCTCCACATTGGCCTATTCCACTCTCTCTGTACCTGTTGTAAAAAGGAGACGGTTCTTGGCTTCTGTTGTGTAGCCAACCTGGTAAAATAAAAAGTCATTTGTAAGTCAAAAAGTAAGAGCCAAAACACAGGATCAAGCCAGAGGCGGTTGCATCGTCTTTGTTGGACCCACCCATGCTGTGTTCCAAAAGACTGCTGTTTGTTGACTAGCTGCTTTGGCCCATTGACTGGCCAGGGCTCCCAGTAAGAAGCTGTTCAGCAGCACCAGGAACAAGTTGTCTTTCACAAACTCTCTGTCTCTAGATATGGAAAACCAGCAGTAGGCATGGACTGACTGGTATGTATCTGATAACGAATGTGTCTGGTATCTGTTAACAGAGCAGTAGTGGTATGCCAGTCACCAGTCTCATTCTGTAGCCTACTTGGCTGATGTTCCATCATTCTTACAGGAATGTTTTCTGTCCATTTCATTTCATTCAAGTCAGTCATGTACTACTGTATGTTCAGACATGTTGCCCCATAGAAACAGGCTTTGTTTTTGTCCTTCACTCATCTGTTGCGTATTAGCACAGGAATAGGGGGTTTTAGAGGGTTTTTAGAGTCTTAAGTCCATAATTGAAGGTAGAAAGACACTGTCACAGTGTGCGATGTAGCCACTGTGATAAACAAAAATACAACTCCTACCAACAATTGTTAGTTGCATAATATTGGCCACTTTGGTGGTTGGTGTCTTTGGATATCAGATACCAGACAGACACCAGACAGACACCAGACAGACAGACAGACAGGCAGAGGAGAAGGCCCATCTCTGGGAGCGCGTGTCTCTGAACGTCGGCCATTTCCGCTGAGCTGCAATGATAAGAGGATCACCTGGGCTCAAGCCCCAAAGCCAGGCGCTACTCCCAGACATTCAGCCTGGCAGCTGTTGAAGCAAACACTTCAGCTGGTATTTCGAAAGTGACTTCCCTGGAAATGGTTAGGATTTGGGAAAGATAGAGAAAATTGCTCTGAAATAACCGATCATAATGTGATTTATCGGCTGCCAGGAGAGAATGGTGGAAGAGGTTACCTGAGTTGAAGACATGAGAAGGAAATATACGGAGGAGAAATGGGTCTGACAGCTGGGAGAGGCATCAAACAGTAGTCCATTGAAAATCTGCACATTTCTTATCGAGAATGTATGAGGAACTCATCCATGAATATAGAACATGTGGCATCTAAATTCAGTATAACGACGGCTCAAAGACACTTTTACTGCCTCATCTGACTCTGTGAAAACAGTCCAGACCTAAATAGTGTTTCATGCATGTGGACTGTATTGTTGTTTTGATAAGTGTGTAGAAGTGTGGCTGGCTGTTGTTGTTTTTGCCTTCTAGATGTGGTTGTTTTTCATGTGAGGCAGAGCTCACCCTGACCCTCATCTCTGTCTGATCATCCCAGCCCCAAACAAAACAACACGACAATGTCAAAGTAACTCAGACCTCTTTTTTTACGACAGTCTCCATCTATTCTGCCCACTCACTGGTGCCACACAGACACAGTCAGTCAGTCACACACTGTTTTCCTGCTTGTGGGAAGTCAGTGTTGTTGTTTCAGCCACAGGCAGAGATTCCATCTAGAGAGCTGCATTCCCGCGGGTGTCCCGTGGGACATGCGGGCCCCTACAGAGCATTGCAGCACGGTTGGCATTTTCCATGCTGTGGGAGGGAGTGGCGGTCAGACAGACCACTTTGGGATGAAAATATGTTTTTGTCCCGCAGATTATTTTTGAAATGTCGTCTTTTTGTTTTGTATGTGTGTGTGTGTTATCTGATGTATTAAAGCACCTCGTTGTCACACGATTCTCAAACTCTCATAGGATGATGCTGCATCAAATTCAGTAGCATACCTCTCTTGTGTTGGGCGTGCGAGATCACATGCACATGTGTGTGCTGCAACATACAGTATGTGTGGTCCTAATTAAATAGCCCGTAGACTAGGCTATATGGGCGGAGAAGTGCGGCTATGATAGGGTTTAGTTTAGACTCTGACATTGACTGTAAATAAATATTGATAACTCAATATTGCTCGCAGATTGTTGCGCTCCTTAAAGTTATGCAAAATGTCAACTGTCAATTAACTGTCAATTCATCTATATTTTGTTCCAACTATATTCTTTTTCAAACCACGTCTACCCTTTGGCTGATTTAGCTGAATAATACTGATAGCCTAATATAATGGGCCACATGAGCATCTCTGGTATTTTAACCTATTTCCTAGGCTATTTTTGTGCATTTTGATGTTTACTAGCGGTGGGGAAATTGCTGGGACAGGGAATGCAAAGTGAGCTGCTACATACACCTCAAATAACATTTTGGGACCAGTCCTTGCAGGAGCTGGTGGGAGTCAGACAAGAAGTCAGAGTGAGCAGGCGGGCGCGGTATGGGGGGGGTGATGAAGTAATCAGTCCTGCACAGACTTCTAATTCCATCCCTTCATGTTAGGAATATAGGGAATATATAGGCTGTAGTCTAGATGTAGAACACCAGTGTAACAAGGGGCTGGGAATATAGGCTGTAGTCTTGGTATACACAATCGTTGGCGGGAGAGAGGGCTACACATGACTGTTTAGACAATTATAAGGTTAGTGGAGGGACATTATTTGATCAAGTGACTTATAAACCCCATAAGGTCAGGAAAGGGTGTTTGTAGTACTTAGTGAGCTAGCTGGGATTGTTGTGCTGGTCTGCTTTTGTCAGAGGTCAACGGAAACCACCAGCAACCCCATCTCTCCAAACAACATTTTCTTTGTTATTGCTTTGGGTATCCCACCTTATGGCTATGGTTTATTACCGCCATGGTCTGCACTGCTGTGAAGGGAACACCACACACAGAGAGTGAGAGTGAGCATGGTACTGTGGAGTCTGGCAGCCCACACTTTGGCCATAGGGAGAGTCCCCGGAAAGGCTCTCTTGTAACCACACACGCACAGTGACACACAGTATCATGCACTGCCACAACTTGTTGTGCCTGTGGGGGGAGTGACTCAGCTGGAATCCTAGGCAGGGTTGTGCCACAGCCCTGCCAGCCGGAGATACCAGAGATAACATCAGAACACCCCATCCTCTCCTCCACTACTCTTTTCCTTCTCCTCCTCTCCTCCTCTCCTCCTCTCCTCCTCCAGGCAAAACCTTCACAGCTTTATTTCCCCCATTTTTTTCTGTTCTTTCGTGTGAGCGTGATAAATGAAAGGGAAGAGAAGGGGGAGGCTGGAGTACCTCCCCGCCACCCCATGTTTGTTTTTGTTCCTTATCTCCACTCTTTTTCTTTCCCTACTTCTTTCTTTCTCCTGGAGATTTGCGTATTAAGGAGTTCTGGATGACTTGCGGTGTATTATTCCTCTCGGGGACTTTGAAGGTGCGAGGCAGGCTGCACGTAAGGTCACCACAGGATCCCCCTAATGACTGCAAGCTGTTGGCAGGCAAGGGGGGAGGAGGGGAGGGAAGAGGGAGGATACGGAGTATGACTGAGGCTGCCTGCCTGGCCGGGCTTGTTACGTTTCTTCCAGAACCCCATAGAAAAAATACATATTGGGAAATGGATTTCACCAGGCATGTCAAACCTTCCTCGCCCCTCCACGTTCATAATGTCGCTGTTTGTTTTTGGTATTGTGGACTGGGCCAATTTGATGACTTAAGTGAACTTTTGGGAGCTCCCCCACCCCACGCCTACACCTTTCCCTCCATGACCCATATTCTTCCATAATATGCTCTTGTTTTCCCTGTGGCATTATGTCTCTTTGTCTTTTTCCAGTGTCACAGAACTCTTCCTTTCCATTGGTTTATTTCCTGAGGCAGGGCACTTTGCTCCTCTCCCAAACATGCACTTTGCAGCCCGTGTTTTTCTCTAGACATCACTACTACTGACTGTTGCTGTGTTTACATCTTACTCAAACTTCTACAAGTTCCACCAGGGAGAAACTTCAAACAGACATACCTTTTGAAGTTTAAAGAAAATGTTGGTACACCAATTTAAAGAGAAAAAAAATCAGCTAAATAAATATGTCAGGCCAGGTGAGGTTTGTTCAGCGAAAATGAACCACATTTTTTGTCACTCTGCTACATTTCTACACAAACCCCCATTTAGACTGGCACAGCAGACCTTTACAAAACGGTAATAAACTGAGATAGTCAAATCAGCAATACAACAACTTGTTTTTCAAGTCTTTTTTTTTGCTTTTCGTAAAAAAAAAATTCCCATAGAAATGACCTTCTCAGATCAGGAGTTCAGCCAATTAGCACAGTGTTTTGGTGCTGGGGGGCTGCATCCCTGCATCCCTATCAATGTTGTTCAGTTTATATCAAGCAGTAATGATTGAATCAATGACCTTGGAGGTGTGGAGAGTAGCAGATATATCATGTTTGTTGCCTTGGGGATTATCTTTTCACACCCGATGAAGCTCTTGGATTGAAAAAAAAAAGGCCAGGCTTCCATGGCCATTCCTCTGTGACCCACCTTGTTCGGGGCTAGGCTGCAAATACACAAGGTTCCACTATTGCCTCTTACTCTGTATCCCTTGTA
Source organism: Oncorhynchus nerka (assembly GCF_034236695.1). Classification (NCBI taxonomy): domain Eukaryota; kingdom Metazoa; phylum Chordata; class Actinopteri; order Salmoniformes; family Salmonidae; genus Oncorhynchus; species Oncorhynchus nerka. The sequence goes on from NC_088399.1 coordinate 35,017,747, forward strand.
ACCTTGAAACTGATCATTCTTGGAAATGTTATGATTGCAGAACACAACTTCCTGGGCTGTTCTACTGTGAACCGGTTCTCAGAACCAATAGACTGCTTTCCGTTTGATTCTCAATGGAAGCTCTGAGCATCACTGAAGTGTCTTTGACTGAACTGTCTTGTGCTCTCAAGTCTTTGGGCATCCAGCCCCATCGTGGCCCATCCAGCCCCATCGTGGCCTATCCAGCCCCATCATGGCCCATTCAGTTCCACCGCGGTCACAGCGTATATTGGCTAATTGCATGTAGAGAGTGCACTGCATCAACAGCTCTTATTTTTAAATATCTGAGGGCAACCGAGTTTGACTTCTGGTCCCCATGCCAAGTCAATTAAGGGGAGAAAAGCAGTGGCTGGGGACCAGGGCCCAGCAGTGGAGCAGCGCTAGAGAGTTCTGGTCAGCAAGCATTAAGTGTTGGTTTCGTACCTGCCTTTTAAAAAAAAGAAAAAGGCTTAATTATCAACGTATGTCTGCCCTGCCACGCAATGTTTACGGCAATAAAACCCAATCCTTAAACGAGCAGCTCATGCCTTCCAAATAGTTTCCTTTAATCCTGGGCTTTAAGGGGGAGAGGAGGTATGGTACAGACCGGGAATGGGGGAGAGTAGGCACCATGTCAGTGTAGGAGTGTAAGATGGAGGGGGTTGTTGAACAAAACAAGCGTCTGGGAGGTGCGAGGATGGGGGAGGATGGGGGAGGATGGGGTTTCTCCACAACTGAGTAAAGGTAGTAACTCTCCGGGGAAACACGCTTCCCGCAGGTTTAGGAGCCTCGGCTGTTTGCTCACGTCGAGTGCCAGGCGCTAGCAAAGTCAAAACCTGCCCTCCTTTCTCTCTGGAACTTTCTCTTTCTTTCTCTCTCCCGCGTTCTCTCTTTCCTGTTCTCGCTTTGTCTCTCCCTCTCTGTCTTTAGTGCTCTCTCTCCCACTCTATCCCTCTTCCATGCATACTTTCTCCCTTACCCTTTCTCCCCCTCTCTCTCCCTCTCTCCTGTGTTTGTTGTTATAACAACATGTATCTGGTGTGCAGTGGAGAGTGATCACCAGTGGTTCTCATTGGAATAACACAATTAGTTCTGGTTTGTTTTTATCTGCTTGCCTGTGTTCATATGAGCCGATGTTATGTGAATATTAATGAGAGAAGGGATCTTTTCCATATCATTACACTCAATGTGTTTAAATACCAAAAACAAAAACCAAGCTTGATTCCAGATGTGGGATTCTCTTTTTCCATGTGGATGAGAATGTAGCTTCTATCATGACACGTATTATATTTAATGCATGCAATATGTCAGTGACCTCCTCAGTCATGGATACCATGGATACCTCGACCTGTAGAAAAGTAGTAGGATGTTACCCAACAGGGTTGGTTGTGTGTGTGTGTGGCTGGAGAGTAGTCCTCCCCCAGCCCCAGACACACTTTCCTCCACTGAGCACAGACTGAGCAAAGACTGACATGCACATACCTGGGGCCTGGTGTGATTGTGGCCTGTTTCTGGAGGTGGGGGTCAGGGGCTCTGACATGCCTGCTCCTTCATAGGGGCTTTCATGTTGCTGTGGCTGTCCTCCTTTCTCTGGCCCTGGGACTTCAACAGGGCTCCTGGCCCCCACTCGGCCCCTGCCGCCCCCCCGTTCCCAGCCGCCCTCGGAGAGCCCCAATCAGGGCCAGATGTGGCAGCTGATCCAGCCACCCTGGAGGTCAAGGTCACAGGAAACCATGCCAAATTTACCACCCACCATCTCTCTCAACCAGATAGAGAGATAAACATACAGAGTGAGAGGGAAGAGGGAGGGAGGAAAGGGTATAGGGTTAGGATTATGGGAGAGAGGGATTGGGTGGAATGGAGAGATTGTAGAAAGAGAAGGGGGCTAGACTGACAGCAAGAGGAGGAGACCAAAGGGAGAGAGAGAGACACAGAGAGACAGAGTGAAAGTGTGAAACAGACAGCAGGAACGCAAGAGAGCACAGAGAGGAGGGGGAAAAGAAGGAAGAATTGGAGCAGGGTGTTTTTGCCCCATGCCTGGCTCTAAAGAGGCACAGAGGAAACGCTGTTCATGCGATTGACAGCTGTTTCTGAAGTGTGTCCGGCCTGCGCTTGTAAAGTCATCACATGGAGAGCCCGTTTTCTCAGAAGAGCCTGGCGCTGGCCGCCCAACCCTCGCCCATTAGGAAATCCCTCTCACAAACAACTTGGTTTAATACTCCGTTTCAAAGACGGACCTGCGTCATCGTGCCTCAGCCACTGTTGCACTCTCCCTATTTCAGCCCCAGGGCCCCCGATGTCCACTCTACAAACCCCATGCCCCCAATGGCCCTGGAGGCCTGAGTCCGAGGGCCATTGGGGGCACTGTACTGTACAGTATATACCATCAATGCTTACCATAGCATTGGAGGCCATAGGGGAAAGTCTTGACTCTTTAGGGATCTGAGGAATCTTACCCATTTGCTGTACTGTACTGTATCTCCTCTTACTAGCCAATGAACTAGCTAATTGTGTTGGCCCATGACTCAGTGAGGTTATTACCGTAATCAGGGTTTTGTTGTATGTTGCCGTAACAACAAACAATTCCACTTTCAGATAATAGGAAGATGAGACACTGACTGCTGAAGTCTGAAGTCCCATACCGGCCAACAGCCTTCCTAATTGTGCTAGCTATTAGGCCTAATAATTCTTAATGACTCAGTTTATTTGTTACCCTGTTGCTGTTTTATTTGTTGCGGTGGCCAGTGTTTTTCTAGCGTCACTGCTCTGGCCCTTCTGTCAAAGCCACTAATAGGACAACGAAATACAAGCAGCAGACCCAAATCCGCCCAATAAGACACGGGGGGGAAGAATGCAGATATACTCTGGTCTGAATCTTCCAGGCACTCGCTGGAGCCACATGTGTAGTTAGTTTCGAGTGACTAGGGATGCATTGTGTGTACCCAAACAGCTGAAGCAGGCCCTTAGAGAAGCAACACAGCAGCAGCTGGTGCTGTTGACGCACCGCCGACAAGCGCCTGTGACGTCAAACGCTACACAGCGGCGGCCAATGGTACGCCGGGGCTATTTTGAATGTGCTTGTGGGCACTCACCACTTCTTGGAGAGTTGACACTTCACAACACTCGTAGTACTCCTCTATATGGCACGATGGGATTGGCTGGCAGCAGTTGGCTTGTGTTGTTTGTCATGCGGCGTTTCCCGCTGGTGGTGTCGACGGCGAGGCATCGGACACTATTACCACTGTTGTTAATAGGCTGTTTAGGACTGCATCAGCCCTTACACTGCCACAGTCCTCCTGATTGTGTTGGAACCCCAGAGAAATGGAATACAGACTGAATCCTATAGCAAGTTTTGTTTATAGAGGTTTCATTGTATGTGTCTCTGTGTGTCCCCTCCAGGTGATCCCGTTCCCCATGTCCTGTGACATACGGGAAGACTGTGCCTGCCGAGACCCCAACGCTCCAGAGAAGAGGAAAGACGAGCACGTCCACTCCCTGGGGTGACCCTCCCTCCTCGCCCCCCACCGGATTCCTGAACCCTCACCCTAAAACTACCCACACCCAGACCGAGGGAGACCAGCCCTCCCCCTTTTCCCTCAAATCCTCCACATGCTGCTTTACAGGAGTACCTCTCCACCCATACTGCACCCCCCTAACATACGCCTGTCTCCTCCTTCTCCACATTGGGAAAGACCTAGATGAACAGACCAGACTAGAGAGGCTATAATGGAAAACCCATTTCTCAAAGAAAGGAACAAACCTGCAAATTCACCAACCACCAAAATTTTTTACAGCAAGAGAAAAAAAGAAAACAAAAATACCGAAAGGTTTTTGAATGAAGGATATGAAAAATGAACAAAAAAAGCTAAACAAACCAAGCCTGGATAGCATGCCTTTTTTCAGTTTTGTGTCAGCTTCTGTGTCCATTTCAAAGACATTGCCGTACAATCTCATGATTTCCTTTTAGACCAAAGGACAAAAGAGAAACGCTATCCATATCATGTGGAATCTTTTATTTTTTGGATATGTTGAAGTCATCAACGGTGGCACTGAATGACAGGCAGAAGAGCTATTGCCAAAATAACTTATAGCATGAACACACTTGATGTACCCTCATGTTGTATTACTCCAGAGCTGGTGTGTGTTCCTGGAGCCAGCACAGCACAGGGATCAGGCTGACAGTTTGTGCCCTCTGCCTTCTCTTGGTGGAAATGCATTTTCTTGTTCTTCAGAAATCACAGGTTTAGAATCTTTGCTCTTACACAGATGTGAAATAGGAAAGAATAGGCGTTGATGGGGATATAGGCGGCCATATTGGTAAAGAGATTCTAACCAGAGAGGTCTAACTCAATATATCTAACATATAACAGGAAATTAAGACATATTACAATGCCACAGGAACAAGTGAATGTGGGAAAGAGGTAGAGTACTTATGAACTTAAAAGCGGTTATATAGGGCTGCAACAAAATGAACCAGTTGTGTCAGCGTGGCTGCTGCGTGTACGTTTGCTGCTACTTTGCCATATGACCAGCTCTGCAGATTATTACTACCCAGTGAGGTTGGACGGAGTCAGCCCCGTCTGCCGTACCACTTACCTCCTAACACCTTCCATTAGTGGACACTTGTTTCTGCGTGTACAGTACACTCAACTTAAAACCTAGAATTAAAAACTCCTGCAACATTGCAAAGAGTTAGTAGGGAAACAATGCAGTTGAAATAGCCTCGAAAAACATAACACCTCACGTTTCCATTTCTCTGTCCTTAGTTTCTGCAGTCCAGTAAGTCTTCATAGACAAATAACCTATCGGAGAATACACCAGAAATCTATCCAATCTTACACCAAAAGCAATGTTGACGCAATACAAAATCCAACACATATTACTGAATTTAAAATGACTTCAAGAATGTAATTGATAACACAGTTATAACCTCTTGAATGTAGTCCATGTTTATTCACAACTACACCCTCAAACTGTTTTCAGCAGCATAGCATAGCCTTGATTTCAATAGGCATAGTTCAATAGCACATACACATAAAAACAAATAGGAGGCTTTCCTCATTATAGTATAGATGGCATCTGGATGTATTCATTGTCAACACGTAGCCTTCAGTGCAGGAGTAGTAGAAGTACACTATATTCCCAGGACACTATTGTCTTGGCTTCTCTTGAGCCCAATGGCTTGACAGACTGCTTGTGTTGAGTAGCCCAGTTTGGCCTTTTCTTACCTCTGCAGCAATTCGTGCTGAAGGTGCCATCCCTGGCACTTTGTCAGTATTGTGACATTTGAGCGTGTGTCCCCCATCAACCACACAACCACCTTTACTTCAATAGACGTATGGCTGCTATTCTGTGCTCTGAACTTACTCATCTCCTTTCATAGCCCTTGAACGAAACGCCCATCAACATATGGTGATGAAGGCTGCTTGGCATAAGGTCCACAAGTTGCTGCTTCATGATTCAACCATCGCTGGGCTATCTGGTTAAAACTCTATACAACCAAGAACTCCATACCCCTCGTAAACTCTCTCATCTGGTATGGACCAATGGAATGGTCCCTCTGACTCATCACCCTAGGCTGCTATAAGGCATTCCAGAATATTCCCGTACACCGTTCTGACCAATCACAGGTCTTCATAGATACAGACTGGTTAGAGAGATAATAGGACAATACCACGTCACATAGGAAAGTAGGGAGGAATTACAACGTCAAATGTACAATGTAACTATAACATTTTCAGTGTAATACTGCTTTTTACGTGAGAAAAAAAACGTAAAATTGTTCTCTTGTTTTAATTTTTCTAATTTCTATTTTATTTTTTACAAAATGTTGTCTTAGTTAATCAGTATTTGTATTATTGACCTCAGTTACTGCACTTTTTAGTTGCCATTTAAGAAGAAAAATATATAATTCAAACCGTTTAGAAGCTGCTATTGTCAGAAAGGTGATTTGATAAAGTGTGTGATGTTTTTGGTCATTGGACTCCTACGATATTACTATTAGCTTTCCTGTGATTAGTGTCTTGTATTCCCACTAGCTTTGCACCTGATATTATCATGCCCAGTAGGAAGCCAGTGACAAATATGATTTGTACATTCATCGTAGACTTTCTCAGATTTCGTACCATTACCATATGATAAAGATATTACTGTATCAAGGCTATTTAACCTGGGACTTTTTTGTTAATGTAGGTTCAAATGTCAAAAAGTCAGATGTACACATTTTGAAATATTATACATGATATGTAAGCATTTACGTATTTTGTGTTCCTCCTGGTTAGGGGACAAACATTTTATTTTCGCTCCATGGTTTGTGTAATCCACCATCTTATGTATTTGTTGCAAATTGTGTCATGGTAACCATGGAGCGTCAAGGAGAATGGATAACTAAATGAAGAAACTACCAAAAAAATGAACTCTCGAAAGTTGGAGATCTTTCAGACTTTGAAAACCTGAGTAACGCAACTGTCTGGACACTACATTCATCAAAAAGCCTACATCAGCCTCGACAATTGTGCATTTAACACTTTATACGGTATATATCCTTGGTAAAAATGAACTGTATTATGTTGATATTATCAAATGGTATGTAATAATACTCCCTATACTGCTGCTTTCATTAGAGATATTACCAGTAGGGAGAGATTCAACAGCATTCACTACACAAAGCCAACAGTACCATGGATCATCATCACCTGCTTACACTCACACAGGATTTCTGAAAAGCCATCCATGGAATTCCCCAAGGGTTATCTTGCCATTGGACCCTCCCTTCATCCTCAAACTGGACAAACATTACAGGCTGATGACTAGTCATCTTGTTCATCACCCTTTCTTTCACTCATCTACAGCTCCTCTCTTTGTCTTGTGTCGTCATCCTCATCGATGTTATTAAAAAGTCTGGAGACCAGAAACGGTGACTCTCGGAGAGAAGGATATGAGAGTGTCTACAGAATGTGACTGCTTGTGTGTCAACCTGGACACAACCTGGACACGTTCGTTTTCTGATGTGCTCTCTGTATTGGACAAGGTACTGTTCCAAAGCCATAAAGCCAGGATGTTATGAAATGAAGTTTGAATATGAGAACATCACCTCTACTGTAAGCCACCACAGGATCTCTTCGCTGTACCTCATGCCTGTAATGTTTGCTGCTTCTATATTTTGGTAAATTAGTCATTTTTCTTCTCATTTTTAGCAATGGTGTAAATAGTAAAACTATTTATTAAGAGTGTTATACTTTTTTAAGTTATATTTAATGTTCATGTAAATTATTTTTTGCATTGCTCTTATAAACAGACATATTGGTTGTGAGTTAAAAACTGTTGTCATTTTATTTCTGTCCCAATGTCGTCGTCAAATAGCTTTGGTCAAGGTTGTTGTCTCATTGGTTGTCTCATTGGGCACTACTCTCGTCCAATGAGGATTTACCACATGTTTATGTAACTGAGTGCAGTGCACAAGTATGTGTGTTTTTTTATTTCTACATTACAAATCCAGAATGTACTGTCATTTTTATTTTGTTCATTTATGAACTTTTCAAATGTAATCCGATGTTTGCTCTGAAGAGAGAACCTATATCATGTTGAAGTGGTTAGATCCATACTCAATCAACTCTGAGGGCTACGGTGAGGACAGAATATACACAGCCATTCAGAACAACCAGTGGTAGGCAGACAGGGAGCTGCAGAGGATGAGGAGGGGGGAGGAGTAATCAGGCAGCCGGTTGTGCCCCAGGTGGGGTGAGGGAGAGGGTGTAGAGCAGGGGATAGAATGGGATGGGTGAAGGTGGGCTGCTTTTCCTGGCGGCCAGGGTATTTGTCCAGGTGTGAAAACTGTGTACACACAGAGCTGCCCCTGGGCCAGCGCTGACTGGCAGCAGGCCGAGGCCGATGAGTCAGACTTTCTCCTGGAGGTGGCGGGTGTTCTCTGAGGGACTCCCCTCCTGACACGCCGGGCCATCCGTCACTGTCACGGTCATGTGGCGGTGGTAAGGTGGGCTGCATGGAAGACCAGGGAGGAGGGAGGATAGGAAGACTACCTAAGATATGAGCCCTACTGCAGCAGGCTGAGGGACATGCCCTTCCCTTCACTCTCAGACCAGAGGAGTATTTGAAATGCATGGCAGAGTCCGCTTCAATGTCTTTCCATAGACTACTTCATATAGTCCATCTTATTGTGGATGGGAGGTGATTCTCTCAAATCCAAACTAGCTACATACCAGCCATGCGTAGCCTGGGTTTTGGTTAAAAACAGTTGGGTTTCTGTGGCGTTACCTTGCTCTGCTAAAAGTGGTATCCTTTCAGTCCCTGTGGCATCCCACCATAACCCATGGGAAGCAATGGAGACAGTGGTAGCCTAGAGGTGGCTGGCTGTAGCCCTTGAGTTTGTGGACAGACAGTTGTGGAGAACACACTGATGTGCCATGATGTTCTTATTGTTGTTTTCTAAACTTCACTCATCAAGTACCTTTCACAGGCTCCTGGTTAAAGAATGGTCCACTTGTGTTTGTTTCTCATTCCCACATTCAGTAATAAAAAATGAATGGTCCTTTTTATGTGGGAAAGTATCAAATTGAGTATATACATATTATGTGGATATGTAGTGGTATTATTGCAATGTTTCGTACCCGATTGTTCAGCAAAAATATTTTAAGATGTAAATACTTTTATTCTATGATGATTGTATTTGCAAAACCATGTATTATCTGTTTGGGGTAGCTCTTGGATTTATATCAGAGACAATTTAAGGAAGATACATTGTGCAATGTGTACCATTGAAGTACCACCGGAAAGAAAAGAAATACGCAGTGGTTGCGGATCCAACTTTTCTGGACCTTTCTTCCTGAGCTCTAAAGTTCCCTAAGCTTCTGCGCATGTGCAGGATTTACTACTTCCCACAGTTTCCGCTTTACTCGTAGACAGCAGGCTACTCTCATTTGATAAAGTTAAACAAAGCTGAATCAATGTCTGCAAGATCACATAATGATAGTATTCAACAGAACCGAATATAATAGCATAGTATAACATTACACTGTAAGACAAAAAAAAAAAAACGTATTTCTTTATTTCTTTAACACATTTTTGTTGTCTCCAGCCTTTCATATTTCTCACTGTCAATATTTAACAATACGTTTTACTGGAGAAACATCCATACAGTATCTGCAAACCAAACATTTGATCTCAATCCGTTTCATGGGGATATGCGTTTAGATCTTGAGTTATACAGTGTTGGAAGTAGCCTACAGTGTTTTGAATGATGTACAGTGAGTGAATGTTAGAGCAGATGGAGTTAACACACTGTAGCATAGCCTACCTGTGTATTTTGCCTAGTGGCGTGCCCTGTTTTGTTTTGGACCCATGAGAGAAACATGCGACCATTCACACAATCATCCTAAAATTTCATAAGATATTTAGTGGTTTTGTCTTACAGTAACGTTATAAGCCTACATCCTATTCAATTTGGTTCTGTTCTATAAATAGTCTCATTATGCGATTTTGCAGACAACTTTAATCTAACTTTATTAAACAAGCACCATTCTCGAGAGTAGCCTATTCTCTACGAGTAGAGCAGAGACTGCTGAGTAAATGAGAGAATCCTGTACATGCGCAGAAGCTTCAGGACCGTTAGAGCTCGGAAAGAAAGGTCAAGAAAAGTCGGATCCGCAGCCATTCTGGGGAAAAAATACAATACCCATAATGCTTCACAACACTTGTCAGCAGTTATTCATTCATAAAGGCTCTACACAAACACTGTTGTCAATTGTCTATAAAACAGTCTTATATGAAATCAAACTTAATTTATTTGTTGTCAAGATGAATAAAGCATCATGTGGTCAGTTTGTGGGTCTCGGAGCAGTCAGTTGAAAATAAATTACCAAAATGTTCCTTCTTTTTAGAGTGTGAAAACAAACAAAACAAGAGCAAAGCATTCATTTGAAGAGAATATTTAACATGTTACAACATATTCTTATTATCAGACTTGAATGATTCTAACAGTGAACACCATTCCCCTTGAACTCACCCTCAGACTGACTGGCACCAACCAAAAAACAACTTACATATCCTTACTCCTTCCTCTACACCACAGATGTTTGCTTACTCTTTCCTCCCTTGCCTTAGAGTTTGAACTGAAAACACTGTAAAGGTACCCATCAGCACCCCTCGCTCTCTCTCTCTCACCTTCCCTCGCTTGCAGCACCCACTCTGTTAGGTCCATTCACAGTACACCGTTTTTCAGGCACATATAACACATCAGACTTTTGTTTCAGCAGATGTTTCCTCATATTCTTTGCTTTTTTCACTGTTGCTATTATATTTCCGGTGCTCTGGAACATGGCAAGCAGGGCTCTAATGATGTGTACTATATTTTCATAAGGATGGATCCTCAATCATGATGAGTATCATGTCCATTTCCCTGTCATGTATTATGTAGAAATAAAACACTGGTTAAGTGGATGTAAGCCAAGGAAGTGTTGTCAATTCTTTGTCCTTTAAAATAGCCCCATTTCTACATATAACCTGACTTTTTTGCTTAACATGGCTCATGATAACTTTGGGCTCTATTCAATCTGTAAAGCTGAAGCATTACAGATTCCAGGATAGAAATGTAAAGGTCTGATTTCTGATTGAGCCGACATCTTCAGCTTTTACCGCGAACGCAGTCTCCACTAAAGCAGGAGCATTGCCTTTCCATTTCAATCACGCTGTAAAGATGAACTTGAAAGATTGAATAGAGCCCTTTGTCCAATAGTACAGATGACTTTACATAGCCAATTCCCTGTAGATAATACTACAAACCCTGTATTGTCCGAACCCTTGATGTTTACTTGAAAGTGCATTGAAGTGCTACTCACCTGGCTATACTCACTTTGATTTTATGGACATGAAAATGTCAAAGCTACTATCAAAACAGTAGTAATGAAGGACGAATCCAAATGTAAGGCCCTCATTGATTCCTTGACATGGAAACCTGAGCGCTGCTCCTGGCACCCCAGAGACGCGAATGGCCTAATTTGTGAGAATGAACATTAGTCTACTGTGTTTTAAAGCACAGTTAATGTTGCATGAGTGGAAAGAGACTGGACCCGAGTGAAGGAATAGTTTGTGTAGAGGAGATGGAAAAAGAGAATGTTTCCCGAGAGAGAACGAGAGAGAGAGGGATACCTTCAGTAATGTTATTAACTGGCATTAGTCATACCATATACCTGCTCATTGCCACAGGGACTTATTTCCCCCGTGGAAATTAATGTAAATATTTTGTTCGAGGTCCACTATTGATGGTGGGAAAAAAAACACCAGTACAGGTTGTTACTTACCTACCGTAAGCAGAGTGAAGGGGTTGATGATGTAGGAAAGTATTCACAGGTTATCCCGAGGGACATTACAGACAAGTTCCCATTCATTTGCAGCTGTTGTTTTTCAATAATTCCATATGACAATGCAGGTGTTTTGAGTTCATCATAATCTTTACATTTCTCTCCCAACCCATGGAGTGTGGTATAGCCTATACCGCAGATGTGAATCAATTGGTTAAATAGAGCTACTTTCTCCTTGTCCAAAAGAATGCAGATGCTTGTGATATATAGTATTTAATATTTCACATTCTCTCGAAAAAAAAGACAATTAAAGCCACATAATAATACATATGTTATTTACAATTTCATATTTACAATATAATAATTTACTATTACAATTGATATAACGTGAAATGATAATCAATACAAAAAAACAATGAGTTGGATTTTTCTGTCCATGGCTCTTGAGAGATGGAAAGTCAAGTAAATGTTTCCTTGAGGGAAGGGATCCTACAAGATCCATACCATTAAACATGATTCCTTTATAGCGTTTCATTACTCATTGGCATTCACCTGCCATCACCCTGCAATCCATACATATAGCATCAAATCTTGAAGTCATTTGGAATATTTTCCTATGAAAATGTTTTCTTTTTCGTTACCTATATTCACCAGTTGACCATTTGAATGGACTCTTTTTTAAATAAGGATTTTCCCTGTGGTTTAGGAGCTCTCCACCTTTGTCAACATCTGAGGAGATAAACGACAATAAACGAACAAAAAAAAAAAAGGAAACACTGCTGGTTGAGGACTTTTCTAGCTGCAAAGCGTTAACTCACACACCGTACGGTACAGCTGATGACATCACAATCCGTCACACAGGATTTCTCCGTAGCCTTTATTATAAACACTATGTTGTCTGCATTAAAAAGACGACATTATTGTAGTGGTGCTATGTTTAAGTATTACAAATGAATCAAATCAAAACTAAACGCTCTCTTTCACATCTCTCCAGCCAAGAGGAGAGACAAACAGGGAGTTGTTTTTTTGTTTGTTTGTTTCCCTGGTACGTTTCCAGTCGAAGTAACATGAGAAACTGCAATATTACATTCAGTATTTTTTTGCCAACCAATTTGCTCTGGGTTGAATGATAATTTACATGCTCACATTGCTCCTCCTCATTGATAGTGGTGGTCACTGGCATGTACATCCAAACCGTCTTCCCTCTTCAAGCAGTTCTTAGCACTTTTTCCAAAAAAGCATTTGAGGGTGTTTGACAGTAGTTCTAACAATGTCCAGTGGAGTCGAGGTTTCAGGGCTCTCCTGATTTGGAAAAATACCAGTCAGTGGAGAAACTAGAAACGAGGAGGAGGCGGCTGTCATTGTGTCGTCGGGCAGCTTGTCTCATCGGAGCTTGGCGTTGCCGTATGTGCTGCGTTGTACTGAGATCAGTTTCTCCATGCAGGTGGTGCGGGTCTCATGCAGGGAGCCATGCCACACTTTGCTGGTGGGCCGAACCTCCTCGCTGCGACAGAACACGTAGGCCATGGTGTCTGTGCGGCTCTGAATGTATGCGCTGTGGAGCAGGGCCCGGCAGTACCGGCTGATCCTCTCCACTCTGCGCAGGATCAGATGTGCTTTCCTAGGGGAGAGAAACACAGTCATGATTAGTATTAATGTCAGCATCAGCAGCATTGTCATTTTGTCATTCCTTTATTTATTTTCATGGTGATATAAATATTGGTACACTTTACAGATCGGTAATAACAGGACAATAACTATGGCCATTACCAGTATTGACCAATAATGTGGAATCAGGGCCCGCAACTGGAGGCTTTAACATCCTATATACTATGTACTGCCATTGTGCCCATGAGCAAGGTACTTTAGCCCTAATTGCTTCAGGGGCATTGTGATGTGATGTGATGTGATGTGTGTGTGTGTGTGTGTGTGTGTGTGTGTGTGTGTGTGTGTGTGTGTGTGTGTGTGTGTGTGTGTGTGTGTGTGTGTGTGTGTGTGTGTGTGTGTGTGTGTGTGTGTGTGTGTGTGTGTGTGTGTGTGTGTGTGTGTGTGTGTGTGTGTGTGTGTGTGTGTGTGTGTGTGTTTTAGGTTGTGTACTGTGAAGGCAATAAATCAATAATATCTGTGCAAATGGACCAATAACGGAAGTATTGTATATAAATATGCCTCACCCTTGCCCCCTTGTTCAACAGCAATCTAGAACCTGAGCAGGTTCATTCATGTGTTATGTATCTTTTTGCAGGTTTGATTGAATTCCAGACTAGAGTAGAGAGGTCTGTCTCTGATCTGTGTTGGCAGCCTACTCATGTTCCTCACCAGAAGGGGGTATGTTAGAGACCAGGTTAATGTACAGGACAGGCAGACAAACTGCTGTAAGGAAACACACGTGCATACCAGTGGCGGTTGGTGCCGTTTAAGATGAGGGAGGATGATTATTTTACAGCATAGTGGATGACTGTCATTCATATTCCATTCACCCAGCTCAAATGTTACATTGATAGGTTTAGGCTACTACATGATACACACATTTTCCCTGTACCCATCATGAGATTGCTACAACCTAGCCTATGAATGAAAGTTTACAACGTAGAGAATTTTGAGTAATCAAGGTGACATTCAATACCGCCTTGCACACTCTTGCCTGCATCTAGCTGATCTAGGGAGTAATCATCAGTCCGTTGCATATGTGAATTTCTATTGGACACATTAAGGTATTTTTATCCCTGTTCTGTTCCGTTTCCATCCGTTTAATAAACATTTTTCAACAGAATTGGCAGAATGAATACACACCTGATCACATGCAAACATAGTTCACTTTCACAGCAGGCACATACAAACAGCATGATAATTTGCACGTTGTGTAACTTCTTGCATCTATGAACTTTCCTCCCCTCACATTTCAGCTGTCTGTAACCAGGCGAAAAAAACTTTCTAAGCCAAACCTTCCATTCATAACCTCTATAACCGCTACACACAGCCTACATTATTGTCACGTCATAGTCAACATAGCTACTAGAACTAACACGTTAGTAAACCCACTAGCTACAATCATGCAGTACAGTGTAGCTAGAAAGCAGTTTACCAGTTACACTGGTGGGCTCCGGTGGCAATAAATTAATGACTTGGAAGAGTTACAGTGTTGGATAGCCATAGCCAGCTAGATAACATAGCATCTCGCTCTGCTTGAGCCGGATGTTTGAGTAGGTTAAACTAGCTAGCTTCATTCTTAGCTAAGTGAACGTTTTGTAAAAACAAATACAACCAAATATAGCTATCTCTCTCTTTCTCCTCCTCTTGCTTCTCCTTAATTTTGGAATAATATATATTTTTTGAACTGTTCCACTATTCTCTTTGAGGCAACTACTCACAACAGTTTATGCACTGCAGTGCTAGCTAGCTGTAGCTTATGCTTTCAGTATTAGATTAATCCTCTGATATTTTGATTTGGTGGACGACATGTCAGTTCATGCTGCAAGAGCTCTGATAGGTTGGAGGACATCCTCCGGAAGTTGTCATATTTACTGTGTAAGTCTCCTAAGCCTCCTAAGTTTTGTATCGAAGTTAATGTACCCAGAGGAGAACAGAAGCTCCTCCAGCTACACCATGGTGCTAACCTACACAGAGTGCTGCTGAGGCTACTGTAGACCTTCAATGCAAAACATGTGTGGTCCACAACGTGAAGCACGGAGGAGGAGGTGTGGGGGTGCTTTGCTGGTGACACTGTCTGTGATTTATTTAGAATTCAAGGCACACTTAATCTCACTAGGGTAGGGCGCACTATTTTCACCTCCGGATGAAAAGTGTTCCCAAAGTAAACTGCCTGCTACTCGGGCCCAGAAGCTAGGATATGCATATAATTAGTAGGTTTGGATAGAAAACACTCCAAAGTTTCGAAAACTGTTAAAATAACGTCTGTGAGTATAACAGAACTGAAATGGCAGGCAAAAACCTGAGGGAAATCCATCCAGGAAGTGCCATTATTTTTCCTATGAAAGCCTATCCACCATTTAAAGGGATAGGACCCAGATTCCGTTCCTATGGCTTCCACAAGTTGTGAACAGTCTTTAGACATTGTTTTAGGCTTTTATTCTGAAAAATGAGGGAGAATGACAACTTTGAGTGAGTGGATAGTGGGATGTCCCCTGAGCTGTTTGCTGCGTGAGACCGAGAGTGAATACACACCTGATCTTGTTTTTCTTTTATATTGACGACGCTATTGTCCGGTTGATATATTATCGATTATTTGGGCTAAAAACAACCTGAGGATTGATTATAAACATCGTTTGACATGTTTCTACGAACTTTACCGGTACTATTTGGAATTTTCGTCTGCTTGTTGTGACCGCATTTGAGCCATTGGATCCCTGAACAAAACGCACCAACAAAATTGAGGTTTTTGGATATAAAGAGGGACTTTATCGAACAAAACAAACATTTATTGTGTAACTGGGAGTCTTTTGAGTGCAACCATATGAAGATCAAAGGTAAGTGATTAATTTTATTGCTATTTCTGACTTTCGTGACTAATCTACTTGGCTGGTAACTGTATGTAATGTTTTGTGTGCTGAGCGCTGTCCTCAGATAATCACATGGTTTGCTTTCGCCGTAAAGTATTTTTTAAATCTGACACAGCGGCTGGATTAACAACAGGTTAAGCTTTATTTTGATGTATTAGACTTGTGAGTTCATGAAAGTTAAATATTTATAGTAATTTCATTTGAATTTTGCGCTCTGCAATTTCACCGGATGTTGGCCAGGTGGGACGGTAGCGTCCCACACCCCCTAGAGAGGTTAACCAGCATGGCTACCACAGCATTCTGCAGTGATACACCATCCCATCTGGTTTGCGCTGAGTGGGACTACCATTTGTTTTTCAACAGGACAATGACCCAACACACCTCCAGGCTGTGTAAGAGCTATTTCACCAAAAAGGAGAGTGATGGATTGCTGCATCAGATGACCTGGCCTCCACAATCACCTGACTTCAACCAAATTGAGATGATTTGGGATGATTTGGACCGCATAGTGAAGGAAAAGTAGCCAGCAAGTGCTCAGCATATATGTGGGAACTCCTTCAAGACTGTTGGAAAAGCATTCCAGGTGAAGCTGATTGACAGAATGCCTAGAGTGTGCAATGCTGTCATCAAGGCACAATGTGGCTACTTTGAAGAATCTGAAATATATTTGATTTGTTGAACCCTTTTGTGGTTACTACATGATTTCATATGTGTTAGTTCATAATTTTGATGTCTTCACTATTATTCTACAATGTAGAAAATAGTAGAAATAAAGAAAAACCCCTGAATGAGGTGTGTCCAAACTTTTGACTGGTATTGTAAATGCATTAATGATCTGCATGTAATTGTGGCAGTAAGGGGAAAACACTGCATGAAACCTTTACTCTTCATTTAACACACAGACACACACTCTCCCTCCCTCCCACACACACACACTCTCTGTGTCTCCCTCATAAACACACTGCTCCCAACTTTAAAAACATGAGGCACCCAACAGACTGTAAGGAGTACCGGAAATAGATAGATTTTTGATCATTTAGGCTTACATTAGGCCTACATGAATCCTTCCTTTGAAGCACATTTCATGAGTAGAAGACCCTTTTCCTTTCTTCCTGCGCCAATCAAATATGCCTAAGACCTACTGTCAAGTTACCAGGTTGTGAGCTAGCTAGGTAACATGACTGAACAACGTTGTTTGTTATCAAAACAATAATTAGCGGCCTGGTATTAGTTTCAAACGGCCCCAACATGTTTTGTGAAATTATATCAAATGTGAGCGAAATCGTGCAGGAAGAAAAAAAAGGTAGCTCCGGTAACGAGTCATATGTTTTTAACTGTTTGAGCTAGAGACAAGCCGTTTTCTTTGCTGTAAAGCTGCAAGCATGACTGTCACGAGGCATTGCTGCGTGACAGCGAACTTGCAAAGCCTATCAGAATGGCCTGTGCTCTTGGTTATTTGGTTATAGGAGGGATGAAATGATATACACTGTATTCACTTGGCTCTGCACGCTGCTATATCAAATGTAACAACAGAAGACTAATCACGGTCTGCATCCGCGCTCGCCATCATGGCTAAATGATAGTAAAGAAACTGACAGAGAAATAGATGCACAGAGAAATAGGTGTGTGATGGTGGAAGGGGCAGCCAGGTCACCCGTGATACAAGTCAGTATTCGTTGTCCATCCATATCGGAGGACGTCGGGAGGTGACGTGGACACTGACCACTAGGGGCAACAGTGAGTGTTGTTACCTTCAAGTAGGTTTTGGTTGTCCTAGCGCATTGTGGACTGGGATGGCGGATGGGCATAAGCATCTGCCTCTGATTCCAAAGGTTGCAAGTTTGAATCAAGAGATATAAAGTTGTTTTTGATATTTCTGTTTTAAGCCTATCCCAAACCTTAACCCTTACCTTAACCATTCTGAGTTAATGCCAAAACTTAACCCGAAAATTTAAAATGTAGACTTGATGCCTAAACTTAACCTTTGACACTCCGAAATCTGACGTTTGCATGAACTTTCAACGTGAGGCTGTGAGAGCTAGTTGCATTCTCAAATACTTTATTCTCAACAATGAAAATGAACCTCTTCTGCACGTGTGTAAGGACTTGAATGTTGACACAAATATTACAAATATCAGAAAAAGGAGCTTTAAGGAGGCATGTTCCATTTGTTTTGAGAAGTGGATGTCTGTTCAGCCTCAGCATCTGTCTTTGGTTAAGCTAGGAGCACAGACAACCTTTTCACGTGTAAAAAAAAAAGGGCAACCTTTTTTCTTCTTTCTCTCTTCAAATTTCACTGCCTACAACAACATAACACCAAACATATGAGCAAGTGGGTCTGAAGTGCAAGTAGGTGAATTGAGGACTGGGAGTTAAGAGTATATATATTCATCAAGACAGGATCACATTGGAGATCATAACACACAATTCTCTAAAAGTCCTAAAGTTACAGTACCAGAGTCCTAAAGATACAGTACCAGAGTCCTAAAGTTACAGTACCAGAGTCCTAAAGTTACAGTACCAGAGTACTAAAGTTACAGTACCAGAGTCCTAAAGTTACAGTACCAGAGTCCTAAAGTTACAGTATCAGAGTCCTAAAGTTACAGTACCAGTCCTAAAGTTACAGTACCAGAGTCCTAAAGTTACAGTACCAGAGTCCTAAAGTTACAGTACCAGAGTCCTAAAGTTACAGTATCAGAGTCCTAAAGTTACAGTACCAGAGTCCTAAAGTTACAGTACCAGAGTCCTAAAGTTACAGTATCAGAGTCCTAAAGTTACAGTACCAGAGTCCTGAAGTTACGGTACCAGAGTCCTAAAGTTACAGTACCAGAGTCCTAAAGTTACAGTACCAGAGTCCTAAAGATACAGTACCAGAGTCCTAAAGTTACAGTACCAGAGTCCTAAAGTTACAGTACCAGAGTACTAAAGTTACAGTACCACAGTCCTAAAGATACAGTACCAGAGTCCTAAAGTTAAGTTACTAAAGTTACAGTACCAGAGTCCTAAAGTTACAGTACCAGAGTCCTAAAGTTACAGTACACTAAAGTTACAGTACAGAGTCCTAAAGTTACAGTACCAGAGTCCTAACGTTACAGTACCAGAGTCCTAAAGTTACAGTACCAGAGTCCTAAAGTTACAGTACCAGAGTCCTAAAGTTACAGTACCAGAGTCCTAAAGTTACAGTACCAGAGTACTAAAGTTACAGTACCAGAGTCCTAAAGTTACAGTACCAGAGTCCTAAAGTTACAGTATCAGAGTCCTAAAGTTACAGTACCAGTCCTAAAGTTACAGTACCAGAGTCCTAAAGTTACAGTACCAGAGTCCTAAAGTTACAGTATCAGAGTCCTAAAGTTACAGTACCAGAGTCCTAAAGTTACAGTACCAGAGTCCTAAAGTTACAGTACCAGAGTCCTAGTCCAGAGTCCTGAAGTTACAGTACCAGAGTCCTAAAGTTACAGTACCTAAAGTTACAGTACCAGAGTCCTAAAGTTACAGTACCAGAGTCCTAAAGTTACAGTACCAGAGTCCTAAAGTTACAGTACCAGAGTCCTAAAGTTACAGTACCAGAGTCCTAAAGTTACAGTACCAGAGTCCTAAAGTTACAGTACCAGAGTCCTAAAGTTACAGTACCAGAGTCCTAAAGTTACAGTACCAGAGTCCTAAAGAGTACCCTAAAGTTACAGTACCAGAGTCCTAAAGTTACAGTACCAGAGTCCTAAAGTTACAGTACCAGAGTCCTAAAGTTACAGTACCAGAGTCCAGTACCAGAGTTAAAGTTACAGTACCAGAGTCCTAAAGTTACAGTACCCTAAAGTTAGTACTCCTAAAGTTACAGTACCAGAGTCTTAAAGTTACAGTAAGAGTCCTAAAGTTACAGTATCAGAGTCCTAAAGTTACAGTACCAGAGTCCTAAAGTTACAGTACCAGAGTCCTAAACAGTACCAGAGTCAGTTACCAGAGTCCTAAAGTTACAGTACCAGAGTCAGAGTCCAGAGTCCTAAAGTTACAGTACCAAAGAGTACCAGAGTAAAGTTACAGTAAAGTTACCAGAGTCCTAAAGTTACAGTACCAGAGTACTAAAGTTACAGTACCACAGTCCTAAAGATACCAGAGTCCTAAAGTACCAGAGTACTAAAGTTACAGAGTCCTAAAGACCAGTCCTAAAGTTACAGTACCAGAGTCCTAAAGTTACAGTACCAGAGTCCTAAAGTTACAGTACCAGAGTCCTAAAGTTACAGTACCAGAGTCCTAAAGTTACAGTACCAGAGTACTAAAGTTACAGTACCAGAGTACTAAAGTTACAGTACCAGAGTACTAAAGTTACAGTACCAGAGTACTAAAGTTACAGTACCACAGTACTAAAGTTACGGTACCAGACAGGCAGATCTGTCTGGTTAGTGTCAGTTGTATTCATTTATCTTATCAGGATGGTGTTAGATGATCGTCCGAATAAAACCCATTTGTTTCATCCAATAAAAAGAATAGTGTAACATACACCAGCAACACTGTTCGAAGAGAATAAAACACACAATATTTGTGCAAAACTGCTGCTTCAATAGATATGACTGAATATTAAGATATATGGAAACTTGACCAAAGTAGAAAAACAACCTGCAAACAAATTAAGCACAATCGACCTAATGCATGACATAAACACACACTGTACCGTACATGCATGGTGAGAGAAAGAAAAAAGTGCAGTTGTGCAACTGTGAGAGCTGACTGTGACAATGCTAGCGGATGGTGGCTGGGGCTCAGTGTGGCTCCGTCAGTCTCCCAGGTTTCCTGACATAGTGAGTAAATACTGAGTGCTCACATTTCACTTGGCCACACTGTTACCTTTTAAAAAGGCACCACTGATAGAGCCGGGCTCGTAAATTACCCCAACAAGGCATTGCCCTGCCAATTTCAGGCAGTAAATAACCCTACACTGTCAGTCATCCAAATGCCTACTCCAGGATTCCGATGTGCTCCCTACTCACCCCCAGTCCCTGCATAGGCTACCTTCCTCTACCCCAATCACAAAAAAACATAATCTTCCTTTAAGACAAACTTGTTCCACATTTATGATATTATTTATGGCTGCCGGAGAGGGCTTCCAGGCAATGGGGGTGGACAAAACAAAACACGGGGCCTGAAACTTTAGACCCAATGTTGCCATCATTACAAAACTATTGAATGGCTGGAGACTTAACCTGGTCAGACTCACATGCCATGGAATTTTTTTCCTTTTTCTTTTTAAGTTTCTGTCCAAATATTCTTTTTTTTTTTTCGTCCTGTAGACTGTGTGTTTCTCCATCTCCATATCATGCTAATGTCCCCTGTGTCTATTCACATAAAACTGCTGTGTCGGGGGTGGTCTGTTTCAGGGGGCAGACCGAGGCAGGGCTCTGCAGGAAATCTTTATGAGAATGAGGAGGAAATGGACTTGGAAGTTTAGTTAGTGTTAGTTGACTGTCAAATGTAGTGTTTGGCTTGGCGTAAGAGTGGTGTTTGGCATTGGGGCTGTAATTCGAAACAAGTATGTAACCTTATAGTCAAAGCTGACCTTACCAATTCGCTTCCCCAAATAAACACTTAAAAAAGGCTGATTGCACAACTCAGCTTCTGCTGACAGTACAGAAGGCATGCAAAGACAGGAAACCCAAATGTCCTAATCTTCAAAAGACATTGGGGACATCTATTGCTTTGTTATGTAAGAGTTAAATAACTGTTACTGATGCTAGTTTTCAATCAAACCAACAGATACATAGAACAGTGTTGATGGATTTGGACACATTAAAAAGTCATTTTAAAATATAATCTTTAAAAAATGCTGTATTGAGACTCTTGGTAGAGAGAAAAAAAGTATACCACTTTTACATGTCTGTAGTATACTTCTCTTTTACGAAACAATCATATTACCAGCAGTGAGAGAAAACAATTGCCTAATAACAGTGCAATCCAATTACAGAGCTCAAGATGGGTATGACACATTGTTTACATCTATCTATATCCTCCTGTCTGTCTGTCTGTCTGTCTGCCTGCCTGCCTGCCTGCCTGCCTGCCTGCCTGCCTGCCTGCCTGCCTGCCTGCCTGCCTGCCTGCCTGCCTGCCTGCCTGCCTGCCTGCCTGCCTGCCTGCCTGCCTGCCTGCCTGCTGCCTGCCTGCCTGCCTGCCTGCCTGCCTGCCTGCCTGCCTGCCTGCCTGCCTGCCTGCCTGCCTGCCTGCCTGCCTGCCTGCCTGCCTGCCTGCCTGCCTGCCTGCCTGCCTGCCTGCCTGCCTGCCTGCCTGCCTGCCTGCCTGCCTGCCTGCCTGCCTGCCTGCCTGCCTGCCTGCCTGCCTGCCTGCCTGCCTGCCTGCCTGCCTGCCTGCCTGCCTGCCTGCCTGCCTGCCTGCCTGCCTGCCTGCCTGCCTGCCTGCCTGCCTGCCTGCCTGCCTGCCTGCCTGCCTGCCTGCCTGCCTGCCTGCCTGCCTGCCTGCCTGCCTGCCTGCCTGCCTGCCTGCCTGCCTGCCTGCCTGCCTGCCTGCCTGCCTGCCTGCCTGCCTGCCTGCCTGCCTGCCTGCCTGCCTGCCTGCCTGCCTGCCTGCCTGCCTGCCTGCCTGCCTGCCTGCCTGCCTGCCTGCCTGCCTGCCTGCCTGCCTGCCTGCCTGCCTGCCTGCCTGCCTGCCTGCCTGCCTGCCTGCCTGCCTGCCTGCCTGCCTGCCTGCCTGCCTGCCTGCCTGCCTGCCTGCCTGCCTGCCTGCCTGCCTGCCTGCCTGCCTGCCTGCCTGCCTGCCTGCCTGCCTGCCTGCCTGCCTGCCTGCCTGCCTGCCTGCCTGCCTGCCTGCCTGCCTGCCTGCCTGCCTGCCTGCCTGCCTGCCTGCCTGCCTGCCTGCCTGCCTGCCTGCCTGCCTGCCTGCCTGCCTGCCTGCCTGCCTGCCTGCCTGCCTGCCTGCCTGCCTGCCTGCCTGCCTGCCTGCCTGCCTGCTGGATTTACTATCCTTTGGAGGACCAAAAGTCCTCAAGGACAGTAAAACAAAGGGAAGTGGGTGAAAAGGCTATTTTAGGTTTAGGGTTAGGAGTTAGGGTTAAGGTTAGGAGTTAGGGTTAAGGTTAGGATTATGGTTAGGGGTTAGAGAAATAGGACTTGGAATGGGAATCAATTGTTTGGTCCCCACAAGGATAGTAAAACAACATGTGCGTGTGCATGCATGTGTGTTTGCACGTATGTTTGTTCGTTTGTGTGTGTGAGTGTGTGCATATCTGTGTGTTAGTAATGGCGTAATAACATTCCGAGACATGCCTGGTATGACATGAAATCCATTAGCGTGGTGATACCCTGGATCCCCAGACAGTCCAGTAGATAACGCCTGGTCTTGAGTGCTACCATCTACCTATTGTTTTCATCTAGAGGAGAGCGAGCCAGACACGACCAGCCCAATGTGTATTGAATCACATTCAGCAAATACATTATACTACCCATTCTGGGCCCAATCCTGAGAACACACGTGCAGGCGTAAACACATCCCATAAGTCTTACGTAGATCTCACATCAATCACTGTCTCATCGACAAAAAAATACTGGCTTCTCTTTGGCTCCAGGAACCACTGCAAACTCTTTGAAAACACTTGTAGAAAACCAACCTGTAAATACCCCAGTGCAGGTTGGATTGAATGGAGACCTTGGGTTCAGTCTAGTTCTTCAGCTCTTTGTGGGTAAAGAGTCTAGTGGTTGTAGCACAGGGGAATCGGAGCAACGCTCTCCTGACGTGGTTATGAAATCATTCCTGAGTTTACTGGGGGCTTCAGGCCTTTACAGGTAACCAGAGAAGTTGGTTTTATGAATGAGTTTTCCACACTATACACAAAGAGTGTATTCCCTATTCAACGCAGCACTCGTGAATTGCCAACACCGGAGCGCTTCCATTCGCTAGGGTCCAAGACCATTGGCTACATCCTAGGCTCCCTTGTAATAACAAAGCTGTAATTTGTAGACTTAGCACTTGTGTCCAGTCACCAATTGGGTACAAAATATGAATAAGAAGGTAAATGAGAGGAAATAAAAATATCTGATGAACTTGAGTAAACGAAAACGAAAATATATGGCCGTGCCGTGTGGATTCTTTTATGAGATTTATGTCCTTATAAGATGGTACTCCAATGGAAGAAACCTGGTCATGATTGGTTTTATGGGCCAGGATTTGCAGTGAAAGCCTAAACCAATATTTTGCTGTCCAAAATTACTGCTGACCAGGGTGTTTGTGTGTGTGTGTGTGTGCATGTGTGTGTGAAAGAAAGAGAGTGTATGTGTGCGTTTGTACAGGCATATGTGCGTGCGCGCGCGTGCGTGCGTGTGTGTGTGTGTGTGTGTGTGTGTGTGTGTGTGTGTGTGTGTGTGTGTGTGTGTGTGTGTGTGTGTGTGTATGTGTGTGTGTGTGTGCATACGTGTCTGTAAGAAAGAGTTTGCATGTGTTTGTGTGTGCACGTATATTTGTGTGAGTGCAAGTATGAACACATGTATGTCTACGTCTACGTGTGTCCATAGGCGTGATCCACCTTTGTGAAGATGGTTAAAGAAACAGTGGAGAAGAGGGCGCTGGGGAGCAGCAACGTGTGAAAACACGTTTCCTTGGTGCTCAGATCCAGGGCGAACAATTTACTAGTAATACTTGACCAACACCTCCCCACCGTGTTAATTTTGTAACATTTAATTTGGAATCGAACTCAATTTACTAATCGGGCCACAAAGGACTAGGCCTCTACTGAAGCCTCGGGCTCACCTGACACGGACTCTAATCCCCCCCCCCCCCCCCCCCCCGACCTAGCCATCGTAATGGCGGTTATCATTAAATCTGAACAGACTGTGCTGGCTAAGGTGGAGTCATTATCCACTGACCTATCCACACAATTTAGTACATTTATACAAATGTTCAATTTTACTGGGTTTGTTTTCCTATTTACCTATTTAATTAAATGTTTTTGGAGTATACATGTATATATGTACAGTTGAAGTCAGAAGTTTACATAGCTTTAGGTTAAAGTCATTAAAACACGTTTTTCAACCACTCCACAAATTTCTTGTTAAACTATAGTTTTGGCAAGTCAGTGTATCAGAATTCCAGTGGGTCAGAAGTTTACATACACTAAGTTGACTGTGCCTTTAAACAGTTTGGAAAATTCCAGAAAATGATGTCATGGCTTTAGAAGCTTCTGATAGGCTAATTGACATAACTTGAGTCAATTGGAGGTGTACCTGTGGATGTATTTCACAAGGCCTACCTTCAAACTCAGTGCCTCTTTGCTTGACATCATGGGAAAATCAAAATAAATCAGCCAAGATCTCAGAAAAAAATTGTAGACCTCCAAGTCTAGTTCATCCTTGGGAGCAATTTCCAAACACCTGAAGGTACCACGTTCATCTGTACAAACAATAGTACGCAAGTATAAACACCATGGGACCACGCAGCCGTCATACTGCTCAGGAAGGAGACGCATTCTGTCTCCTAGAGAGGAACATACTTTGGTGCGAAAAGTGAAAATCAATCCCAGAACAACAGCGAAGGACCTTGTGAAGATGCTGGAGGAAACAGGCACACAATTATCTATATCCACAGTAAAAGGAGTCCTATATCGACATAACCTGAAAGGCCGCTCAGCAAGGAGGAAGCCACTGCTCCAAAACCACCATAAAAAAGCCAGACTACGGTTTGCAACTGCACATGGGGCCAAAGATCGTACTTTTTGGAGAAATGTCCTCTGGTCTGATGAAACAAAAATAGAACTGTTTGGCCATAATAACCGTCATTATATTTGGAGGAAAAAGGGAGAGGCTTGCAAGCTGAAGAACATCATCCCAACCGTGAGGCACGGGGGAGGCAGCATCATGTTGTGGGGGTGCTTTGCTGCAGGAGGGACTGGTGCACTTCACAAAATAGATGGCATCATGAGGTAGGACAATTATGTGCATATATTGCATATATCGAAGCAACATCTCAAGACATCAGTCAGGAAGTTAAAGCTTGGTCGCAAATTGCTCTTCCAAATGGACAATGACCCCAAGCATACTTCCAAAGTTGTTGCAAAATGGCTTAATGACAACAAAGTCAAGGTATTGGAGTGGCCATCACAAAGCCCTGACCTCAATCCTATAGAACATTTGTGGGCAAGGAGGCCTACAAACCTGACTCAGTTACACCAGTTCTGTCAGGAGAAATGGGCCAAAATATACCCAAATTATTGTGGGAAGCTTTTGGAAGGCAAGCTACTTCTCCCCATGAACATCTAATCATCTCTTTCCAGTGTCACAGATTGACACGGCATTCCAGTTCTGGCGTAGGAACGGTCTGGTGGTTTTTTGTGACCTATTTGTTGATCACACATTCGTCTCATTCCATACTCTGAGGGTTGACCATCATTTTCCCAATACCCACTTTTTTAGATACCTGCAAACTCGTAGCTTTGTGGAGGGTGGGTGGGTGGGATGGAGAGAGGGAGGGAGGGAGGGAGGAAGTGGAGGGAGGGAGGGAGGGGAGGGAGGGAGGGGGGAGAGAGGGAGGTGGTAGATGGGTGGGATGGAGGGAGGGTGGTATGGAGGGAGGGAGGGAGGGAGGGTGGTGGGTGGGTGGGATAGAGGGGGAGGGAGGGAGGGAGTGGAGGGAGGGTGGTATGGAGGGGAGGGAGGGAGTGAGTGAGTGAGTGAGTGAGTGGTGGTGAGTGGTGAGTGAGTGGTGAGTGAGTGAGTGGTGGTGATGGAGGGAGGGAGGGGTGGATGGGAGTGGTATGGAGGGAGGGAGGGAGGGGGAGGGAGTGGTGGGTGGGTGGGTGGGTGGGAGGGAGGGAGGGAGGGAGGGAGGGAGGGGAGGGAGGGAGTGGTGGGTGGGTGGGTGGGTGGGTGGGAGTTGATGGCTGGATGGATGGATGGGAGAATGAGGGGTTGGGGTTGTACTGCTTTGCTTTTATATCTGAAAATCTATAAATAAAGTTTTAAAAATTATAATAAAGAAACAGTGGATCTACAGTAACAGACAAATTCAACTTATCGACTGGATATAAATGTTACAGGGTTGGAAGGCAGCCATTCTCAGATCTGCTGGAATGGAAAGATTTTTAAAAATGAGAAAACTGAAGGTGAGGGTGAAAACGATCATGTGGTTTTTGTCCAAAGGCCGCCTAGAACCCCAAGGCATTCTTGAGAATGTTAGTGGTTATTGCCGTTTTACTTCATGATCATTAACACTGCAGTTCTACTTAGACCAGTAAAATATTAAGTATCTGGACCAATTAGGTTGATCGTTACTTATACTTGAAATCTGTGGGCCAACGGGATAATCTCTTACTAGTGAAGTGTTTTACCTGAGCCACAAGAAGGAACATTTGGACACAGACAACAACACGTCACCATTTTCTCAGATACTTCCCAGAGTGGAAGTGGAAGATGACATTTGACACTGGCTCCAAACAAACAGTGACACCAGATGTCGTGGGGGCACCAGAATCGCTGTGACAACTTAGACATCTCCAAGCCTTTCCGAGCCTCACCTGGGTCCCAGCTCATCTTCGCTCCGCCAGACGAAATCTCCAAACTTCTCGTAGTGGGAGTTGTAGTGGTGCTGCACCCTGTAAAGCAGTGGAGGGGGAATCTCCATCAGAGTGTTGTAGGCCGTCTGCTGCTCCTTGCCACTGGTGTAGCCGTTGTACAGGTTATATACCTTGTCTGCTATCTCTGACACAGGAGGAGGTGGAAGAGGGGAAACATGGAACTCATTTGAAAGACACTCATTTGAAAGACACTCATTTGAAAGACACTCATTTGAAAGACACTCATTTGGAAGACACTCATTTGGAAGACACTCATTTGAAAGACACTCATTTGAAAGACACTCATTTGAAAGACAGAGGTGAACGTGGGATAAGTATATCAAATGAAGGTGGTTAAGTAAACCCAAGATCACCATCACAAGTAAAACCTAGTTGCTGGTGATAACCCTGGTGCTAGAATAAAATGTGATATTGTATATTGGAGAGGGAAAGGGATGGATGCTGAGGGGGATGAATGGGGAGAGTGGGAAGGTGGTGAAGGAGGGGGAGGGAAGAGAGAGAGAGATGGTGAGTAACCTGCTGTGGATTTCAAGGGCATCACAACAGGCTGAGGGGTAGGAGAAAGAGGTGAGAAAGGCACGGGGAGGGGGGAAAGCGTGAGGGAGAGATGGAATGAAGAAAAATAATGTGGTAAGGAGGGAGGAATGTGATAGGGAAAGAAAAGTGTCTGTGGGGGGATAAGAGAGAAGAGATTATGGGGAAAGGAGAATGTATAAAGGACAGATGGAAAGGTTATGGGGTGGACAGAGTGTAGAAAGAGAATATCAAGTATGAAAAGGGAGTATGAGGAGGAGTACCTTCTGCTCTGCTATCATCTACCATTGGACAAGACGTCCGCACTGAGACGAAGCTAGACTCTGAACGACTCCCTCGACTGTCCACAGCATATAGGGTGAACCTGAGAGAGAGAGAGAGAGCAGAGCGCAAGAGAGAGAGAGCGAGAATTAAGAAAAGAAATGACACAATATAGAAGCTGACATATGTCATATGTCAACAACAATTAACAACCTTTCATATGTACTGTTACAGTATGAGAGAAATCAAAGGAACTGAAAAGTAACATGCCTCTTTGGACAGAAAAAAAGACTTCTGTGGCTCCAGCCATTCCATCCCAACCTTTCAAAGCTAGATGCACCGAGTGGCCCGGCTCCTACACTTTGCACAGCGTTTTTATGAGCCACTGTTGACAGCAACAGAACTCCTTTTTGAAAATAGCCATAACTTAGAGCCAGGCCAGGACTCGAGACCCAGGAGTGGGTAAAGGACTCGGGGGGATTCGATTACGTCTGTAAGTGGTCCCTGCCTGGTACGCGACAGACCAGCCAGTCGGCAGCAACGGCCATTAGACCTAATAGTGCCTTTAAATGGGACTCCCACTTCCTCTAATGACGGAGATTCTGCTCTCCACAAATGTAAAACATATTAAGGCCTCAGATCCCCTGGACCACCATGTGGCCGTGGCTAGTACTGTATACAGCAGTGAGGGGGAAAGACATCCATGTTGCTCCCTGATGATCATGGGGTGCTAATAGATCATCGGAGAGATGGTTTCCTGTGAAGTACTGTACTGTAGGTTGTCCAGTCTTTCTCATAGAAGTAGCTTTTAGAGAGATGATGGCTGTATATGAGACATGAAATGCTATAGAACTACCAACATGCATGTAGATAATGTGCATGTAACACAAAGGCTGTTGGGTAATCTACAGACAGAGCTGATTGGACACTCCCACTGTAACCATACCTTAACGGTCCATTGGCAGGGATATAGTCAAAGGGTAATTGTTGTTCTTAGCATTCTATTTCTAGGGTTTATACTGTAAGTTGAAATTGTGATTCAGTGCTAGATGTGTGTTGGGGGAGATAAAAAGCAGTATAAAAAGCAGTATTCTGCGACCAAATTGTTGTTTTTTAATACATCTGTGAATCATCGAATATGACCATTATCTAAATAGCAAAACTGCTGGATGGATGGATGGTTTGTCCAGAAGAATACATACAGTGCCTTCGGAAAGTATTCAGACCCCTTGACTTTTTCCCCATTTTGTTACGTTACAGCCTTATTCTAAAATGGATTCAATCGTTTTTTACATCATCAATCTACACACAATACCCATAATGACAAAGCAAAAACAGGTTTAGATTTTTTACAAATGTAAAAAAAAAAAGAATGAAATATGACATTTACATAAGTATTCAGACCCTTTACTCAGTACTTTACTCAGTACTTTGTTGCAGCACCTTTTGTCACGACTTCCACCGAAGCTACCGCTAGAAAACTAGCCACCGCTTGTTCTGTCTTTGTATTACACACCTGGCTTCACTCAACCAATTACTTGTTTATTATTTAACCCTCTGTTTCCCATGTTGTGTTTGTGAGTGATTGTGTATTGTAATTCGGTTCGTTTGTGGGCTCGTGATGTTACTTTGTATATTTGTCTTTTTGAGTAAAGTACGTTGATCATTCATATCTGCTGTCCTGCGCCTGACTCTCTACACCAGCTACACACAGGACCCTTACACCTTTGGCTGCGATTACAGACCCGATTCGTCTTTGGTATGATGCTACAAGCTTGGCACACCTGTATTTGGGGAATTTCTCCAATTCTTCTTTGCAGATCCTCTCAAGCTCTGTCAGGTTGGATGGGGAGCGTCACTGCACAGCTATTTTCAGGTCTCTCCAGAGATGTTAGATCAGGTTCAAGTCCTGGCTCTGGCTGGGCCTCTGGCTGTGTGCTTAGGGTCATTGTCCTGTTGGAAGGTGAACCTTCGCCCCAGTCGGAGGTCCTGAGCGCTCTGTACTTTGCTCCATTCATATTTCCCTTGATCCTGAATAGTCTTCCAGTCCCTGCCACTGAAAAACATCCCCACAGCATGATGCTGCCACCACCATGCTTCACCATAGGGATGGTACCAGGCTTCCTCCGGACTTGACTCTTGGCACTCAAGCTAAAGAGTTCAATCTTGGTTTCATTAGACCAGAGAATCTTGTTCCTCATGGTCTGAGTCCTTTAGGTGCCTTGTAGGTGCCTATGTGGCTTTTACGGGCTGTCTGTCATGTGCCTCCGGTCAATCTACCATAATGGCCTGATTTGTGGAGTACTGCAGAGATGGTTGTCCTTCTGGAAGGTTCTCCCATCTCCACAGAGGAACTCTGGAGCTCTGTCAGAGTGACCATTGTGTTCTGTGCCTCAACACAAACCTGTCGTCTCGGAGCTCTACAGACAATTCCTTTGACCTCATGGCTTGGTTTATGCTCTGACATGCCTTTCCAAAGAATGTCCAATTAATTGAATTGACCACAGGTGGACTCAAGGATGGTCAATGGAAACAGGATGCTCCTGAGCTCAATTTCGAGTCTCAAAGCAAAAGGCCTGAATACTTATGTAAATAATCTATGTGTTTTTTATTTGTAATAAATTTGCAAACATTTCTAAAAATGTGCAGTCGCTTTGCCATTATGGGGTATTGTGTGTAGATTGATGAGGGAAAAAAAGATTTAATCCATGATAGAATAAGGTTGTAATGTAACAAAATGTGGAAAAAGGTAAGGGGTCTGAATACTTTTCAAATGCAAGTGAAAATTAATATGGTTCATGACTGAACATGCAAAACGACAAATATCAAATAGGAGGCAGAATTTATTTTTCTGTTTCACAAAGCTATTTCACTGGCAGAGTCCATTTTTAAAAGTATGCCTTTTGTTTGAAGAGCCTGTGTTTTAATACCACCAACTGATTGTTTTGTTTGTAATATGGCCTGTTTTGACATTGTTCGCATAGTTTGTCCGATCTTGTTATTCATCAAGAGAAATGTGTGGTATATTGGTATTCCCCAAGAACCTCACAAAAGACAAGGGGCCAGAGTCTGTACGAAGTTCGCTGTAGATTCTCTGCCCAGCAAAACAACGGCACATATAACAATCACATTGTTTAAATTATGTGGTCACATCACTGGCCAGTAAATGGAGGGGGGCAGGGTGTATTTATCAGGCAATTAGTAGAGTTTAGTTTAGGATCCCGGACACAGCTTGCCAGCTTGTTGCTGTTTTTGGTTGTTTAAGTGGTTGGCATCAAAGACAGGTACTTTTCTCCACAGCCTAATCACAGTCCTATTATGTATAGTGAAAGGAGATTACCACAGAAACTTTCTCTAGCCTTTGTGGGTTTTTTTTTTAAATTTGAAGACAACCACAAAAGGTATTTTGGCTGCTTTCTTCCCCTGCAGTTCTGTTAACACTACGGTCAGAGATACAAGGCCTGTTGATCAGACTCCTATCCAAAATGTCCAATCAGAAGCGCTAGTAGGTGCTGGATAAACGGGCCTGTCACCCACAGCGCAGTGCAGCGGGGGGGCTGAATGGAGCCTGAGCTGGCAGGCTTCACCACTAGCATCGATAAGGATTAACTGGGAGAACAAAACGAGCTCCGTGGTCTGCCTGCCACGAGAATGTCAAAACAGAGGGTAACATACTGGCAACATATACCCAACCCCCTACACACCCGCTCTCTCTGTCCATTCATCTCTCACACTCTATCTGTCTTGCCTCTCTCTGATTCCCTTTGTCTTCTCCACCCGTTCTATCCCTCGCTCCACTCAGAAGCTGGATGTTTGTAGTGCATGGTTTTGTCCCTGTGCCATCGTTTTGAAAGCTCAACAAAAAAAACATATTTGTTTGAAATAGCAATGCCACCATAAAGTAATGGTTGTCCTCTAATTTAATGAGACAGGAGGGGGTAGAGAGAAAGAGAGTGAGAGAGAGAGGGATAGAGAAAGAACAGAGGAGACAGAAAAAGAAAGAGGTGAGGGGTAAGAGAGAATGAGAGAGGAGAGAGAGAGAGAGAGATCTACCTCACTTGCTTTGGCAATGTTAGCATATGTTTCCCATGCCAATAAAGTCCCTTGAATTGAATTGAATTGAATTGAGAGAGAGAGGGTGAGGGAGTGGGGAAGAGAGAAAGAAAGAGAGAGCAATTATGGCATTATTTCTGGCATACTAGGCATAGAAGAAGCCAGGCAGCCTAGGGATTCCTGGTTGATGACATCAGACGTTGGTCCGAGATCAATTGAGCCGGTCCACAAATCAATCAATTGCACCGGGAGAATATAATTCAAAACTAATTTACGACTTCGATTTAGTTTCTCAGGTCAGGTCTGTAAGAAAGGACTTACCGCGCTTACACTGTAATATCCTTTCTCTACAACGTACAATTACAGGTTAGCTTTACATACTGACTGCTGGCACCTGCACATATCACTGGAGGTTTGAGCAGAAATATGATCATACTACTGTAGCAGTGGCTGCATTTTCTATCTATATCTAAACTAAATCTATATCTAAACTAAGTCTACACATGTTGTGATTTGTTGATTTTAAGTGACTAACATGAAAGCACCCAATACATGACATGCCTGGGAACAAGGGGAAATTGTAAAGATGTAATTTGCACTAATAAATATGCCTTGTATTGATGTTTTATCTCTCTATGTCCTTCCATAAAACAGATTGCTCATTCAGGTTTTCAGTACAAGCATATTGTTTGGACTTGACATGAGATACTACACTTAATAAAGCCCCCA